>NW_003852511.1:4381851-4396263 GCF_000181295.1 Otolemur garnettii
AAAAAAAAAAAAAAAATTAAAAATACATACATGCTCTGATGAAGCATTCTCTCCTAGCACTTGTAATGGCAAAGACGCAAACAATCTCAGTAGAATGGCTGAGTAAACTCTGGTGGAACCACACATATAATGTACTATAATATACCATTAAGGAGAATGAAGCCCAGTAATAACTGCCACATTTGGTTATTTAATTTTAAATTCATTAAAATAAAATTTCCATTTCTCAGTCATACTGGCTCCAGTTCAGTACCTTGTGGCTGCTGTGTTGGGCAGTGCATGTCTAAAGGAATCAGCATACCATCCTATAGTACGGAAATAAAAGCTGTCGATCAGCATACATTATAAAGCCTAAAAATACTTATTTGAACACAAGTAAGCTGCCAGGCCTTTTTCTATGACTTTTTTTTTTTTTTTTTTTTGAGACAGGGTTTTACTTTGTCACTCTGGGTAGAGTACTGTGGCATCAACATAGCTCACGGCAACCTCAAACTCTTGGGCTCAAGTGATTGATCCTCCTGCCTCAGCCTCCGTAGTTGGGCCTACAGGTACCTACCACGATCCTGGCTAGTTTTTCTATTTTTAGTAGAGATGGGGGTCTCACTCTTGCTCAGGCTGGTCTTGAACTCCTGAGTTCAAGCAATCCACCTACCTTGGCCTCCCAGTTGGCCTCCCACAGTGCTAAGATAACAGGTGTGTGCCACCTTACCTAGCCTTTCTATGACATTTTTATTTATTTTTTTGGAGACAGTCTTACTCTGTAGCCCTCAATAGAGTGCGATGGCATCACAGCTCACAGCAACCTCCAGCTCTTGGGCTTAGGTAATTCTTTTGCCTCAGCCTCCCAAGTTGCTAGGATTATAGGTGCCCACCACAATGCCCAGCTATTTTTTGTTGCAGTTTGGCTGGGTTTAAACCCGTCACCCTCGGTATATGGGGCCAGTACCCTACTCATTAAGCCACAGGCGCCACCATCAATGACATTTTTAAAACATTGGTCTTAGGGGGGAAACAGGCAAATAATTGACTTACCTTCCTATTTTCTGAATGTTGAGATAATCAGGTGTTACCATAGTTATTACATACAAATTGACATTTCCTCCTCTAGACCCGGTGCAAGTAGAGTTTCTTAGACGTGTTGTATGACCAGACTGGTTTCTGGCATGGATTAAGAATGTGTCCTGTCCCATTGGTAGGCAAGAGTCAGCCCCTCTCTAACCACCCTCCAAACAATGAAAGCCGTTCCACCTAAGTCTTCAAAGGACTAGACTAAAAAGAGCAAATTGTGTTAATTGAAATTAAAGATTTACCTATATTTAATATATAAACAAGAAAAAGCCAGTTTTTATTCTAAAATAAAGATAACATTTATTATCACAAGTTGCATAAAAACACACAGCTTTTACAAAATGATTTTTGATAGAAAAATATTTGTTTGAATACATTGTGATATTTGGGGGAACACGACACTATTGCTGTACCTCCAGCTAAAGCTTCAAAGAAACTATTTTTCTCATAATCAAAATATCCACTATTTACCACCACAACCCATCTTTGGAAAAAAGTTCATAGTGTTTTCTGAACAAAGCATTTCCTCTCAAGCTCTATTCCTGTGCCTGGCAGTCACGCGTCTGTGTGCTACACACACTGACCCTGGTGCTGGAAAGGCTCTCGTCTATTCCACACCTTCACTTTACAGAGGGAGAAACTAAGGCCAGAGAGGCTGAGAGTCGTCCTCAGGATACCTGAGCCCCAACCAGTACCTTTCAGTAATTCATAAGAGAGTAATCACAGGTTTAAAAAGAAAACTCAGTGATTTCACTCTTATTTATACTTCTGTGCTGAGAATATTATTTCTGGTTTATTCATATTCAGGAAGAAATATACTACTGAAATGGTATGAAGTGTCAAAGGGCACTTAGGTCAAACATTAGCTATGTTTCCCACAGTTCCCCAAATGACTCAAGTAATTGGTAGAAAGACTGCAGTTTTTTCCTAATTAACATACTTGGATAAATTGATACTATGAAATCAAATATTGCTACCATTGCAATTCATCTGAGCTACTTTTACAGATAACTTGTCAGTTGAGAGAGCTGATGGATTATTGTTATTTTTGTGATAGAGTGTCAGTTTGTTGCCCTTGGTAGAGTGCCATAGCATCATAGCTCATGGCAACTTCAAACTCTTGGGCTCAAGCGATTCTCTTGCCTCAGCCTCCCTCGTAGCTGGGACTATATAGGCACCCACCACAACACCCGGCTATTTTTAGAGATGGGGTCTCACTCTTGCTCAGGCTGGTCTCCAAAACATGAGCTCAGGTAATCCACCCACCTCAGCCTCCCAGAGTGCTAGGATTATAGGCATGAGCCACCACGCCCGGCTGATGGATTTTTTTCTTTGACAGACTCCATGACAATTCAAAAGGTGAAGGGAATGCTGTCACGTGTTCTCAAAGTTCCTGTGTCAGACCTTCTGTTGTCCTATGAAAGTCCCAAAGTAAGTTGCCCAAGAAAATACAAAGTCAAGCTTCCCCACATTATGACATTGAGTTGTCTCTGTGTAACAATAGTTTGATTCTAAATGGATACCATAACTCTGTTTGACTTTAAGGGCAACCTGCTGCTTGGGGGTGTCTGGTGGGGAGGGGGGAGTATGTATAACATGCTTTGTCAGATCTGTGTTAATCATACTCCCCTTTGTTCTAACTTCAGATGCCGGACAGAGAAATTGATCTGGAAAATGACCTACAGTCATTACAGTTTTATTCTGTGGAAAATGGAGATTGTCTATTAGTGCGATGGTAACAACCAGCTAATAAAATTGAGACTGCTTATCATGTCTGGGGTTCACCGGAAATAAATGATTTATTGGAAAATTCTGCTGTCAAAGTGAGTTTTACCACTTGCCCTACGTATAACAATGTTATTTTTTATTGGGGAAAAAACATTTCTAGGTTTGTATATATTATAGAAAGGCCTTGAATCTACTAATGATTTTCTGATCTTATGTCATTTTTATAGTTCATGATTGCATTTCATTATATGAAGATTTAAATATTAAATAGAAACTAACTAATTCTAATAAAACCTGAACATAGTTAATGGCTATCGTAAGACCAGCTGTAATGGAATTCTCTATTGATACTATTTTAAAAGGTTACTAAAATGATTTGGTCATTTTGGGAAATGTCCCTTAAACTCAAGAGACCTATCCTGTACTACATGTGACGTAAATGCTATACTCTTCTCAGTTGTACTGTTTTTAGAGTGTTTACAAAATTAAGCACATGCTTTTCCCTACAGTTATACCTAAACTGAGTCTATCTTCTTCTATAGAAGATGACCAGCTGTGACTGAAACTTGTTTATACATTAGGCAATGACGGGAGGAAGGCAAAATTGATTCTTGCCAAGTGTCAGCAGTTTAGAAATATCCTTCCCTATGGCACCGAAACCCTGAGAGGTATTTGCTTTGATTTAGTCTTATTTGCAAAAATTTAGCTTTTTGGGGAGAGTACTAAACTTTGACCTTTAGGACTTAACGTTAAATGACAAAAGAAAACTTGAGTACTTGTCTACTATATAAAAGTAAACTTCTTAAAACCAAGGTCTAGAACTAAGAATCATATTGGTTCCTTTTCAAATTCAAGTTACTCACTTCATGCAGACAGCCCCCAAATCCGACATTATTTCCAGAAACCCCAAACTTTGGTATAAGCGACCAATGCTCAAACAAGTGATCACATGATCACAGCATTTTTGTGAGTTCTTTCTGGCTCTTACTTACCCTAATTAAGCTAAGCAGAGCTGTCCTGCAATCCAGTTGAAATTCAAATTCTGGGTTATTAAGATTTCTAAGGCTAGGCCAAGTTTTAACAAAAAATGACAGGTAATGATGAATTATTAATTACCAACAATGCACTGGCATTTAGAAATTTTTTTATAAGTTGGTATTTTTCAAATCACCTTCCAATATATAAAGAAAAACTTTCCTTATGCTACAGTATCAGCTGACTTTTCAAAAGGAAATTTGTGCAAACATTAAGAAAAACCACACTGGGTACAGGTGCACTGCCAGCCTCGAATGCTCCTGAAAGACATATTGCCAAACCTAAGGCTCTTCTCAGACTTACATTCGGATTATCATTTGCTGCCCTGATTTTAAACACTGCTGATTTGATCCCTATTATGTGGCTTCACATTGACAAGGCTCCCCACATAATTCCTTCAGTTTCCACAGTTCTGCCAGTTCCTGTGGAGAATACTGAGGGGAAGACAGCATTCCCGTCTCACAAGTCTTCTCACACAGCCACAGGCTGTCCTGTTGGAAAACAAAAGCTGGTTTGAAATGTGTTTTGAGACAGAAAGCATGCAGATGGGCAGCTTTTCTTCTAAGGAAGCTGGAATTATTTCAAGGACAATTCTGTGTGTGAACAGATCAGTGAGGTTTGGGGTGGTTCCTCCTGATTTGGGAAAGCACCAGGCCCCACAATCCTGTCCCTGCGGAACACAGAAACAATGCAGTGTGGTGTTTAACAATTCTGAGTTAGCAAATTCTATAATGAGCAAGTCTGGAAGCCACAAATGAAGAGTTTCCTATTTGCTATTAGAGGCAAGGTGGTTATACAGTAGCATTAATAAGAGCTAGTGTAAGGTGGAATGCTTGTAACACTCTGGGAACTGTACCAAGTGCTTTATAAATGCCTCATTTAATTCTCAAAATAAACCCTGGGAAGTCAGAGTTATTTCTCTCTCACAAGTGAGAAGCTAAAATGAAAAGAGTTACGTTACTTGCTCAAGGTCTGAGTGCTGATAAAACGACAGGGATTTAAGACTTCTGAACCCCAGTTCTTAATCACAACTGTTTCCTGGTCATATGATTTGGCTATATGATACAGCTTCTAATTTTTAGCAATGTTAACAGAACACATTTATAGAGAAACCCATTCTGTTAAAGAACACAAAAGTGCTGGATAAAATTAAAAATCTTTACAAAGCATGGCTGAACTCCTGTGGTGAAGAAAAAACAGTAGGAGAAAGTGCTGGAGTCAGCACGTGGGTTTTAAAGTCTATGTCCCAGACAAACACTCCATTTAAATAATTACTATTTATTTATCGAGACAGAATCTCACTCTGTTGCTCTGAGTAGAGTTCTGTGCCTCACATAGCAACCTCAAGCTCTTGGGCTAAAGCAATCTTCTTGCCTCAGCCTCCCAAGTAGCTGGAACTACAGGCGTCTACCACAATGCCTGGCTAGTAGCCATGGGGTCTTAAACCCCTAAGGGGTTCAAGCAATCCACCCACCTCAGCTTTCCAGAGTGCCAGGATTATAGGAATGAGCCACCGTGCCTGGCCCAATAATAATAATTTTAAAAGTCCATGCCCAGGCTTGGCGCCTGTCGCTCAAGTGACTAAGGCGCCAGCCACATACACCTAAAGGGGCAGGTTTGAATCCAGCCTGGACCTGCCAAACAACAATGATGGCTGCAACCAAAAAATAGCTGGGCGTTGTGGCGGGCGCCTGTGGTCCCAGCTACTTGGGAGGCGGAGGCAGGAGACTCGCTTGAGCCCAGGAGTTGGAGGTTGCTGTGAGCTGTAATGCCACAGCACTCTACCCCGGGGGATAGCTTGAGGCTCTGTCTCAAAAAAAAAAAAAAAAAGTCCACGCCCAAAGACAGGAAACCAGAGACTGCCAAAGAAAGCTGGAATCCCTGAAGGGCCACTGCCTCTGGGTACGTAAGAAAACTTCCTAGACAGAGAGTGTCTTGTCTGTCTCAGTCCTGCCCCTGAGTAGGATGTCAAGGAATCTTCCCTGAACATCTGTAACCACTGCTTGCACGAAGGTGGGGCTGAGCCATTATTCACAGTCCACAGCCCCAAAAGTCCCTAGATAGAAATTTGAAGTATTCGCAGATGGTAGTGCCCTTAGGTGCATAGCAAAAAAAAAAAAAAAAGGTAAACCCTTTTTATTAGAAATGCATTTTAAATACAGTCCATTTCACCTAACAGAGCAAACATTGTAATCTACTTATTTGTACCCTCAAATTAATTGGAGATAAAATTAAAAAAAAAAAAACAGGCTGTAGTTTCAAAGTCACAAGGTCACAATAAAAAGTCTCTTAACACATCAAGAAACAAGCCCCAACGGTCTGTAGAAACAAGGAACTGCAACATCAGAGCTGCAAAGACCACGCACCCAAACCAACTTCCAGTACAGAAAAACTGGACTCGTCGTTTAAAACCGAGAAAAACATCGTAGGAGAGGCAACCTAGGTGGATTACTGGGAATTAAGAGCACAGCTGTTAGGCTGGAAGACCTTTGTTCTCTCTGCCCGAGTCTGACAGACATCACAGCTGGAGCGTCCCAAATTCAACTTGTTGTGCACTAACATGACATTCAAATGAAATGCTCACTTTCAGATTTGGGATGCTGACCTGGGAAGTCTGATGCCCTCACTCCCAAAGCTGAAAAACTGAAATCCAAAATCTGAAACACTTCCAGTCTCAGGCATTAGAAATCGCATTTTCTCAATTCTTAAGAACCCTAGAGCCAGCCCCCGGAGATCTGCTTACCTGGTATCTTTTGGGTCCTATGGCTGCCATCCAAATGCCCATGCTTACATCTTCACCCTGCACATGGCCCATAAAGTTTAAATGTCAACGTTTAAAAGCTTATTTCATTTGTAAAGACACATCCACTTCCCTTATAAACAACGTACTTCTTTATTACTTTAACGTGAAATGCTGAACACAGATTGACACTAATACGCGTAGTGAGAGCCAGTGGCTGTTAGCAGGGAGCACCTACGCCACCAGGTAACGAGCGACAGGTAACGAGCGACAGGGTAGCCGCAGCCCCTTCTTCTCATGTTCCTCAAGTCTTTAGGAAATACTTTCTAGTTAGTCTTCCTCCCTATGAATGAATAAAAATCTTTGTATTCTTCCAGGGATTACACTTGTAAATATAGGCAGAAAATATAGTAAGTAGGCTGAAAAAAGACTTAGGAATAGAATTTGAAGGATAGTAGCAGTGTGTCCTGAACTTTTAAGAACTGATTTCTACACAGAAAGAATAACATGCTTTTCCCCAAGTAAGTGGGCTGTGCTTTCAGACAGAATACTGGGCTGGATAAAACACGGTGAGTGTACACTGAGGTAAGAAACCCTTCGTTACCTGATAAGTCTTTAATCGCCCCGAGTTGCTTGCCAGCCAGTCGACAATGTCCCTGGAGATCACATACCCTGACCCGCATGCAAAGGCAGGGTAAGCAGGACTGGGGTACTCCAACTCCTGCCACTTTCCAGTGCGGTCAACCGCCCAGTTCAGTCTGAAACTGAGATTAACAATAACACAGCTCCCTGAGTTCGTCTGCCACTATAAAACTCGACTCTATTATCATCACTACAAAGGAATAAGCTTGTAGAAACAAGGACAGAAGATGAGATAGGATTTTGTTTTTAATCTAAGGATAGGAATATTACCATTTTATCCAGTGGTGTTTTATGTTAAATAGTATATTAAATTTTCTCAAAGTTGCATTTGTGGAGCTTCTGACAGAAAAGTACTAAAAGATTACCCTGTGTTTTAGCAGATATTAAACTCGGAACACAAAAAAAGAAAATCACTAATCCATATTGTAACCCTGAAGAAGCACAGAAAGTGATTTCAGAGATGTGTCACAAATACATTCCAATATAAAACATACAGCAGCTTCTAATGTAAGTACCATTTATTTCTAGGGCATGAGAATAGAAGGCACATCATTTTCCCTCATTAATTACATTAGCCAGAGGCTTTTAATTAAAAAAAAATTTCCCTCTGATTGTAGAGTAAAAAAAGTATTTTAACCCAGGAGCCTAACAAGAAATTTCACATCTCAGACAGCACCTGTGGCTCAATGGGTAGGGCGCTGGCCCCATATACTAAAGGTGGCGGTTTTGAACCCGGTCCCGGGGAAACTGCAACAAAAAAACAGCTGGGCGTTGTGGCGGGCTCCTGTAGTC
This sequence comes from Otolemur garnettii, assembly GCF_000181295.1. Taxonomy (NCBI): domain Eukaryota; kingdom Metazoa; phylum Chordata; class Mammalia; order Primates; family Galagidae; genus Otolemur; species Otolemur garnettii. Next base: position 4,389,857 of record NW_003852511.1, read on the forward strand.
CCAGCTACTTGGGAGGCTGAGGCAAGAGAATCACCCAAGAGCTGGAGGTTGCTACAAGCTGTGATGCCACAGCACTCTACCAAGGGCGACAAAGTGAGACTCTGTCTCTAAAGAAAAAGAAAAAAATTTCACATCTCAACCACATTTCCATGTGAAAAAAAGAAACTTGCGTATTTCATTCCAAATTAATAACATTTGGTCAGGCATGAGAATGCCACAAGAATGGGCTAACAATGGTTAACTTACTTCCCCCACCAAAGATCAGGCCCATCCAGATTCTTCTGGGCAATTCTATCAAACACAGCTTCTAAGTCTATGTAACAGTCGTCATCTGTCTTTAGCAACAAATTGAAGCTAGTTGTTTCCACGGTCCTATCAGCAAAAAAGAGATACAACCATCAGTATAACCACACAAACAGACCAAGTTCAACCCAATATGGTGGCATCACTAACATTTTATTTCAAAATCGTCCCTGTACTACCCATGTCTCACTCCTCAAATGCTGAGAACATCTGCTCTAACAGAACTTTGCCGCTATCAACTGCCCTCAGTTGGTATTTGCCAAGCGGCATAAAACAGAGATACAACAATCCAATTTTAAAAGGTATAGGATTATACAAGAAATTTTTAGATTAAAAAAAAAGATGAAGGAAAAAATACAATGAGGAAAAAATCTGGTTTAAGTGGAACGTATGTTCAAACAAATGCTTCTTAGCCATCATTCATGTCAGGCTGCCAGATTAACCTTGCCATATGTGTTTTTACAACAAAGGCCCAGGATAAGGGGTCGGGTGTTATACCTGGGCCTCTCACACAGGCTGCTATTGGACAAGATGTGCTCTATACTGTAATTTACATATAGCAGTCAAGATAGTTCATGGTCTTAGAAAAATTGAGCTATAACATTTAAACATTTTCTCTTAGAAACAACTTTCAGCAATTAAGCCATCATAAAGGGCCTTCTGGAAGGCACAGCAGAGTAACTTCATTTATCTAGACATCAAAAAATATATAATAGCAACTAAAGACAAAAGTCACTCCTTCATTTCACATTGACAAACCTACTCATCTCTATTTAAAAATGCAGTTTTGTAATATGATAAAAATCTCAATAAAAAAATCCAGAGGAAGTTTCATTAAGTCAAAAGATAGTAAATTTAACAACAGTGGGTCCACACCAACTGGCATAACCCTGTGTTTTTAAAGTTTATTGCTAGTTAAACAGCATAAGGCAGATCCATGGGTCACTACAGAAATTTTGACCCAGACTGATTTCACCTCTGAGAAACACAGCTGACAATGGCAATTGTTCTGATTCACACATGCCACTCTGAACTTGGTTGCTTTATTGGTTTTAGGGGGAGGGCTTCATTTATTCCTGTCTATGTGAATTTTATGTTTCTTGACTTTTTGTTTGTTTCTTGACTTTTGTGTACCTCAAAACTTTCCTAATAACCCATGTGTAATATTCATTTGCTAACTAGAAATAAACTTTCATGACAAGGGACATTTAGGTCACTGGTGACTCTACTGAATAAAGGGATCATGACACTCTCATTTACAGTGTAGAGGGAGATGGGTGGGGCAGCTGCAGGTAAGTGGTCCCGGAGCACAGCCCTGTTGGAAGGTGACTGCGGCAATCTCAGCACAGAAGGTGACTGCTCAAACAGTGGAAGAGAAACGGAGGGGGAGAAGCCAAGATCTCAGAGATGGGTAAGGAGAAGAAGAGATTAAATTCCAACTGCACTAAATGTAACTTCCACACCTGGGAAGTATCTCTCTATAGAAAGTCCTAGAACCCTGGGCGGCGCCTGTGGCTCAAAGGAGTAGGGCATTGGCCCCATATGCCAGAGGTGGTGGGTTCAAACCCAGCCCCCGTCAAAAACTGCAAAAAAAAAAAAAAAAAGAAAGTCAGTCCTAGAACCCCCCAGTCCTGATTTCCAACTTCGTGGATCTCCATTTCTACTACTCCCCCTCACATTGGCCTCACCCTACACCTAGAACTCACTCCCATTAGTGGCCTTGACTTAAAACAAGTTTCTTTCTCTTCAGCTAAACTTACTCCTGATATTCCAGACACATTCAAACTTCCAACCCTCATTTACATCTTTCCTCCACCCACAGGACAACTTCAAAATTATATTAACATGTCCCAGCTAGGAAACATTACCCTCTATAGCTAACTAGATGATCTAACTTTCCGGACCAGAGAACCACATCTGTAAAGTACCGTACTTGGTAACTTCCCACTCTACCTAAGGCAATAGAGAAAAGAAAAAAAGACCGTGGACCTTACTAAAAAACAGGATAAGGTTTAAAAAAAGAAAAGACAGAGATATGAATAGCCTTTATAGGTTTAGCCCGGAAAGAAAGAGTTCAAAGCTTACAGTTCTGCAGTAAGGGTAGACAGTATCAATGAACTCAACAGCAAATTACGGGACCCTAGGGTAACCAATAATATTAACAACTATATATATTAAAATAACAGTCATTATATGTTATATATTGGGTGTGTCTAGAATACTAGGAATAAATTTAGACTGCTGTTGCTATTGTTATAAAAGTAGAAATTACTATAAGATCCAAGAAATACTTGAGGGTCTGGAAAGTTATAAATAGGATAGACTCTAAGAGTTGTAGAAGTCTAGTGAGTCTCTATACAAGAGTTTCAGAATCAGGACAAGTAGTTTTTAAATGTATGGAATAGAGAACGGAAATACAGAGTGGACTTTCAGTTGAACAGAATTCAGATGAGTAATCTGGATACAAGTGACTGTAGCTGGGGAAAAATACGGGTAGATGGGTAAAAATACTGAAAACGAACCATTTCTGAACTCAATGATTTTTCATTTAAAATGGCTTAAGACAATTGTGCCAAGTAGGAATGACTCAAAAGAAATCAATTTCTACCTTGTATATTTTCAACAGGTTAATATCATTCACATCATGGATCTGCTAATCAAAATAAGTGGTGGCATTTTAGAAGCTCAGTCTTCACAAGGAGTCAGATACAACAGGTCATACCCTAGGTGTCATGAGTTTTGTTTTTGATTACTGAGATCTCAGAGGTTTGAAGTTGATAAATTATTCCTGTATCAAAAGAACAATAAGCCAGGTACAGTCCTAGCTGTTCAGGCGGCTGAGGTAGGAGGATCACTTCAGTCAGAGTGGGCAATACAGCAAGACTGCCTCCAAAAGAAAGAACAAAACAAACAAAAAACCACAACAGAAATAAAACTAGGTCTAGCTACTCAACATTTTTACAACCTACCATTTGTAGAAGTTCAATAATTTTGCAGGAACATTTCGATAAGTGTCAACAACATCCACGAAAACAATATCATTGTAGGTGCTACTCTCCTCCTTCAGGAAGCCGTCTTCTTCATGGAGCTTAGTCAGATGATCAGTGAGTCTTTGGGGACGAGAATGAAGGTTGTGTAAGAGAGCATCAACTTCTAAAAAGAAAAATCGAGAATTGGGGAAAAACGCTATGGCAAATTAAGACCCGGAACCTATAATAAGATGTACACTAAAATTCTTTTCCCAAGACAACATAACAAATACACTTGTTTGTAACTTCAGGTAGGGAAGGGGAGCCCTTAGACATTGCCAGTGGGAGATAAATGGACACACCCAGTTTGGAGGGCAATTTGATAATGTCTTGTTAGGCTGGAGATATATACACTTACGGTTGAGTCCACTTGAAAGTATATCCTTATAGACATTATAGCCTTTTTTTTTTTTAAGAGCTAATAGTAGAGATTTATTAAATGCATCTGCAAGCACATGAGCTGTCACTGAAAATGGAAAATGGTGACAGCTACAGACATTATTTTTACATGGTCACAAGGATATTCACCGCAGTACTGTTTGTGAAAAAAACGCAATCAAGCTAAATGACCACTGATAGGAATGGTGCTAAAAATAATGTTGAGTAAAAACTGCTTTTATAAGTGATAGATCTGTATGGTATGATTCTATAATAGTAATTACAAAATACTCGATGTTATTGAAAGGTATGTAAATATATAGCAGAAAGTAGAAAAATAACAATGGGAAGGGTACACGTGAATTTTAGGACAGTGGCACCTCCTCTGAGGCAAAGGGGCAGGAATGGGAACTATAAGGAGATGAGGGAAAATTCAACTGTGCCTATCATGTTTTATTTCTTTAAAAAAAAATGAAAGCAGGGCAGCTCAGAGGAGTAAGGCGCCAGCCCCATATGCCGGAGGTGGCAGGTTCAAACCCAGCCCGGCCCAAAACTGCAAAAAATAAAATAAAAAAAAAAAGGAAGCAAATATGACAAAAATGGAAACATCTATTCATTCTCAGCAGTGGATACTTTTAGTATTCTCTATTTTTGGTGTATTTATGGTATTTCATAATAAAATGATTATTAACGATGCTTAAAAGACATTGGCCCTCTCACACACTGTGAGTCACTTGTCACGTGTGTGCAGAACTGTCCCCAGATCCTGGGAATTCTCTCACCAGGGCAGGGGAAGTCAGGATTTTCTCAAATGTCTTGATCAAATTAAAGACAATTTCTGAGGAATAAAAAGAAAGTGAGCTGCTGAGGGGTGGGGACAGGAAATGAGAGGTTATTTAGCACTCGACTCTTTGTTGTTGCAAATGGAATGAATGGACGAGGTGGGCGGGCGTCTGAAGACCTTCACTAGACTTCTGCCTCTGCCACTATCAGTGAGATACTGAAAAGTCACTGTCTGCAGACTGCAGCATTCTCACCCATAAAAGGAGTGGAACTAACCCGGGGTTCATAGGAATGTTTAGTGAAATACAGATTCCTGGGCCTCAAGTCTAAAGCTTCAGTAGATCTGGTGTGCAGCACAGGAATCTGTATTTTTAATTTGCCACCTCTCTGACTCTGATGCAGGTGAGTTACAGACTACAGACAACCCTTTGAAAAGAAACACAGGACTAAATAACTGTTCCCTTTTGACTCCTAAGCCTACTGTAATATCCTGTCACTTTAAAGAGAAGGATAAATATATAAAGATAGTCCTTCACTTCATAACAATTCCATTTATGATTCTGTGACTTTACAATAGCGTGAAGAGTAACATGTGGTTGGTGGAAACCATACTGTGAGTACACATACAGCCATTCTGTTTCTCACTTTCAATATTTAATAGCACAGGAGACGTTCACTACTCTATTATAAAGTACTGCCCTCCTGTATGCTAGTTGAGTATTCTGGACACATTTAAGGTAGGCTAGGGGCTAAGCTATAATGGTTAAATGTATTAAATGCAATTTCAACTTATGATATTTTCAACTTAAGATGAGTTTATCAAGATGTAACCACACTGTAAGTCAAGAAGTGTCTACAATTTAACACTGGAAGGAAAGTGAAAAGTGTTATACAACTGTAGTAATAGGAAAATGGATAGTAACGAGATGAGAACAGAACCTACATACAAGCCTTTTAGACTAATAAGTTATACATTTTGTTTTAACTGCATTAACCTGAAAAATATGAGTATAAATTAACATACCAGGACTAAGAAAAGATGTCTGCTTTTGCCACTTACAGTCAACACTGGACTACATATTCCAGCTAAGACAATTAGATATGAAAAAGAGGTAAAAGGCATCCACATGAGAAAGGAAGAAGCAAAACTGCTTCTGTTGGCAAATCACAGAATCTTGTACACAGAAAATCCTAAAGTCCCTAACAAAACTATTAACGAAAAGATAACACGTCCAGCAAGACTGCAGCACGCAGGTGTGATACACAAAAATCAACTGTATTTCTATATGTGAGCAAGGAACAATTTGGAAAGAAAATTTTTAAAAATTCCACCTACAAGAGCATCAAAAATTAAATATTTAACAATAAATTTAACAAAAATGCTGCAAGCTTTTTACATTGAAAAACCATTAAACATCGCAGAAAGAAATCACGCTCAAGGGTGCTCAGAGGCAATCCTGTTAACATGGCAAACTCCTCAGACTGACCTACAGAATAAACCCAATCCTTTGGGAAATCCAGCTGAGTTTTTTTTTTTTTTAATAGAAATTGACAAGCTGATCCTAAAATTCATTAGGAAATCCAAGAGACGCAATAGCCAAAACAAGCTTGAAACAAAAACAAGGTTGGAGGACTCACACTTCCCAATTTCAAATTTTACTATAGAGCTGCATGATCAAGGCAGTGCAGCACTGGTATACGGACAGACATACACATCAGTGCAATAGACTTGAGAGTCCAGAAATAAATCTTTGCATGCACAGTCACTGATTTTTAACAGATGGATGCTGAGAAAACTGGATATCCACATGTGAAATGAAGTAAAATCTCTACTTCACGCCATATACAGAAACTAACGTGACCAAAGTCCTACAGGTAAGTGCTAAAATTATAAAACTTTTTTTTTTTTTTTTT
>NW_003852511.1:4396423-4400299 GCF_000181295.1 Otolemur garnettii
CATTATTGTTGTTTGGCAGGCCCGGGCTGGATTTGAACCCACCACCTTAGGTGTATGTGCCTGGCGCCTTAGCCACCTGAGCCACAGGCACCGAGCCAATTATAAAACTCTTGAAAGAAAACAAAGGCATACATTTTTGTGACTTCAGATTAGACAATAGTTTCTTAGATAAGATACCAAAAACAACAGTGACAAAACTGAATTTCATCAAAATTTACAACTTTCGTATGTAAATGGCTGGTGCAGTGGCTCACTTGAGCCAGGAGTTCAAGGCTGCAGTGAGCTATGGCCCTTTCACTGCACTCCAGCCTGATAAAAGCCAGATCTACTCTCTAAAATAAATAAATAGGGGAGGGGGAAGGACGAGTGGAGGGACGGTGATTGGTGGGATCACGTCTATGGTTCATCTTATAAGGATACATGTGAATCTTTCTGGGTGTGGAGTATAAATGTCTTAACACAATAACTAAAAAAATGACATGAAGACTATGTTAACCAATTTGATGAAAATATTTCAAATTGTATATAAAAACAGTACACTGTGCCCCATGACTGTATTAATGTACACAGCTATGATTTAATAAAAAAAAAAAAAGCAGGAATAGTAATCACAGAGGAGAGAAAAATAACAGATAAATAAAAGAAATAACCTAGCACAAGAGAAAATATTTGGAAATCATGTATCTGATAAGGTATTGGTATTCAGAACATAAAAAGAACTCATTTTATAATCCAACAATAACAAAATCAATAATCTAATTTAAAAAATGGGCAAAGGATTTAAATAGACACCAGGGATACTACAAAAGTTTTAAGATACACAAAAATTAAGAAACATAAAATTATTTTTACTACATTTTCTCAAAATAGTCACAACATCCTGTGCACTTCTGCATTCTTATAGGCCATTTTTAAAAACACTCTTTCTACTGATTTTCTTCAAGTGCTGTAAGTTCACTTTCATAGGCATAAACAGCTTCTCAAAGCCAGAGAACCTTCTTCTGCACATCAGGAAATAACCACATGGCCAGGTCAGGTCTGTAGGTGGAGGAGTCACAAGTGTAACCTCTGGGACTCCAGGAACCGAATGGTGGTGTTGCCGTGTGGGCGGACACAGTGTCACGGTGCAAGATGGTCCCCCTCAGTCCTGTCCTCGGCTGCTGTTCTTAACACTTCCTAAAAACTTTTGGGAGGCACACTCCTGTATACCGCTGAGCAGTAACAGTCCTTCGGTCCTCCAGAGGAACACCTGTGACACGACCACTTTTGGAGAAGAACGTTGTCACCACTGCCTTTCAGATGCTCCAGGCCCACTTCACTTTTGCTGGTGGATTTTCATTGGGAAAAACATCCACACCGTTGACTGATGCTTATTCTCAGGATCAGACCAGTAACTCCGGTTCATCCCCAGTAATGATACCAGAAACACCTCCAGACTTGCCTCCGTCAACTCTGACCAGTATTTCTTCACACCATTCAACACATGAGCTTTGCTCATCTGTCAAAGTGTGAGGCCCCCATCGGGATGAAACTTAGCGGACTTGAAGATAATCATGCAGAATTCTGGACACTGCCAGCAGTCCCATCTATAGTGCCACTTCAGTGTCCTTAAGGGTTGATTGTTCTCCCAAACCATTTTTCCACAGCAGAAATGTATCCCTTAGTCACTGTGGTTGTTGGACACTAACTCTTGTCCTTGTCTTTTAGCGATGTTTGGCCTCTTGTAAATTCTTTGAAAAAAAATTGTTGTGTAGGACCTTGGAGTAAGGTCCCTTAAAGCCCATTGCAAAACTCCAAGGCTTTGAGACTCGTTTAACCCACTTTTAAAATCATAGACACCATCATGGGAAGTGCTCTCTTCCCTGGCGCTGACTGAATGCTGCATGGATGAAAGGGTGAGCCAAATCCGAATGGCTGAATCAGCTGACGTAGCCTCTATTTCTTAGAAATGAAGTAACAGTCTGTCTCAAAACTTTCATAGTGACCCTCTATTTCTCTAAAGTTATGAGGGTCACTTTGAAGGTTCTGAGATACACAAAAATCAAGCAATGTAAAATCTGCATGGACAGAAACAAATGAAGCCTTCCCAGAAACACGGATAAGCCAGCCAAGCTGAAACTTGCCCGGGTCAATCGGAGAGGACGCTGCTGACTGAATTTCTCGGAAGTGAAATAATGAAACATAACACAGCCTGTCTTAAAACTTTAGTAGTAACTTACATATAAGCACATGAATAAATGCTCGACATCATTTACTATGCAAATATTAATCAAAGATCACAATGAGATGCTACTTCAGTGACTTTCTAGGATGGACATATTAAAAAAGAGGGACAACAAGTGGTGACAAAGACATGGAGAGACTGGAACCCCTGACACTGACGGCGAAAATGTAAAATGGGCAGCAGTTCTGAAAAAGTCTGGCAGTGACTCAACTCAGTGGTTCAACAGAATTATCACGTGACCTAGCGCTTCTAGTCCTACATTTTTAACTAAGAGAAATCAAAGTATTTGACCACACAAAAACTTGTACATAAATGTTCACTGCAGATTATCAGAAAGTATAAGTAATCTAAATGTCCATTAATCAATGAGCAATTAAGTAAATAAAATGGGGTCTCTCTATGCAGTGGAATATTACACAGCCATAAACAGGCCCTGAGACACAGCAGGGGTGAACCTCGAAACATTATGCTAACCAAGAGCGGCCAGACACAAAGACCACATGTTGTAAATTTCATTTACAGGAAATGTTTCAAATAGCCAAATCCACACAGAAGGCAACACTGGCAGTTGTTGGGGACAGGGTGGTAAAGAATGAGGAGTGACAGCTAATGGGGCTGCTTTATGAGGAGACGCAATGTTCTGGAATTAGTGAAGATGGCTGCGGAACTCTGAATACACTAAAAACCACTGAATTGAATACAACACTTTAAAAGCGTGAATTTTTTATCTCAATAAAGCAGTTTTTTAAATGGCAAAAAAAAAAAAGTCACCTTTTATGTCAAAGTATAAAGATTACATACATGTAATTCACTGTGTTTTTTTTTTCAACTTTTAACTACCAACTTACCCTGAATAGTGTATATAAAACCACCTGCAACTCCCTCCGCACCCTCCATGAGTTCATGAGGCAATGTGCCCTCCTCAGCCTGAAAGGAGTAAGAACAGAAGCGTGCTCAATGTCTCATTACTAAAAATAAGTTTACTGTATTTTAAAATTGATCTGACAAATCATAATATGCAGCAGATAAATCCATCTAAGATGTTGGTGCATTTTTGAGACTTGCAATATCAGGATGACATATAATATTCAACTATTTTCGTTATTTGATTACAATATTAAAGAGAAAGCTTGTGCTTGCTACCATCATAGTACAAAACCAACCTATTTTATTTATATGAGACAGAGTCTCGCTTCATTGCCCGTGGGAGAGTGCTGTAGCGTCACAGCTCAGAGCAACCTCTAACTCCGGGGCTTAGGCAATGCTCTTGCCTTAGCCTCCCGAGTGGCTGGGACTACAGGCACCTACCAAAATGCCCAGCTATTTTTTTTTTTTTTTTTTGCTGCAATTTGGCTGGGGCCAGGTTCAAACACGCCACCATCGGTATATGGGGCTACCTCCCCACCCACTGAGCCACAGGCACCACCTAGCCAACCTATTTTGAATCCCTACCCTATTACTTAAAAAAAAATTATTACTTTTGATTTTTTGGAGACTGAAAATTCTTGTGAGTTCAAATATATCTTCAAGTATATCGTTTTTGTTGTTTTTTTGAGACAGAGTCTCACTATGTTAACCTTCATAGAGCGCAGTGGCATCACAGCCCAGAGCAACCTCAAACTCTTTGGGCTTTAGCAATTCTCTTGCCTCAG
>NW_003852511.1:4400771-4417452 GCF_000181295.1 Otolemur garnettii
GAGCAGGCAGAGAAAAGATCCCCTAACTCACCAGCCCAGATAGTTCAGATAGATCCCTGTTGATTCTGATGCTGTTGAAGGTGCCTAGAGACTAGTGTGCCAACAGCCAACAACAGTCCTTTCCACCTCTTAGGATGAGAGGATCCTTTATTATCACTGTAAAGGATAGTCATGTGTAATACACCCTCCCCCCCAAATCTGTGAGGGAAAAATAAGGATGAGGATTATACACAGGTGGTAACAGCTCCCGAGTCGCATAGTCCAGTGGGCCTCATAGGCTGCGGCATCCTCCTGCCAGGCACATGAAATTCCAATCTGGAAGGATCTGAGATCCAGTGGGTGTGGACCTAAGTCGCCTCACCAAGTGCCATGATCAGCAAAGGGGGTGTAGTAGGCCTGATGAGGTGGGCTGTGGCCGTCAGGGATGAGGGCCAAGGTCAGTGATGTGGAGGGGACTGGAAGCCTCCTGCAGGTCCCAAAGACCTGCCTGCCTGCCCATGGGCTGAGCTGCTTTAGAAGCTCCTGCTCTGCCCACCACACACATGGCCATCCTGGCGGCAGCCCCTGACATGGCAAGGAAGGTAGGGCTGCCTGGAGAGAGGGAAGAGGCAGCCCTCCCAGAGCAGGCAGCCATGGGAATGCAGTGACCCCCATGTTCACCAGGGAAGCGTTAGTTCTCCCTTGGAGCTGGCAGCTTCTTGAGGAGGATTTTTCTTCCAGTTGAGCACTTTACTTCTGTGTGCTGCCCCTGCTATGGCACGTCCACCAGAGCTACGGCTCCAGTTGCTCTGGGCTGGATCAGATGGTCAGAATTACAGTTCAGCAGGTTTACAGGATTTCTTCTACATACTCATTAATAAGCAGCTTACTCACTCTCTGGCAATCTTTCAGCAGAGTTGTACTCTATGCAAAGGGATGTTTTAATGCTGATGGTGTATTCTGAGGTAACTGTGGTAAATAATCATTTGATTTTTTTTTTTTTTTTGAGACAAGGTCTTGTTCTGTTATGTGGGCTAGAATGCCATGTCATCATATAACCTCCAACTCCTGGACTCAAGGGATCCTTCTGCTTCAGCCTCCAAAATAGGTAGGACTATAGGCCTGTGCCACTACATCTGGCTAATCTTCTATTTTTTTTATAAAGACGGCATCTCATTCTTGCTTAGGCTGGTCTCAAACTCCTGGCCTCAAGTGATCTTTCTGCCTCAGTCTCCCAAAGCGCTAAGATCACAGGCATGAGCCACTGCACCTGGCCAATTTCAAATGTCTGTAGCCAAATGTTGAGAAAATTACTAAAGGTGAATAGTATAGATTCCAACTTTATAGTTCCATTAAAGTGTATGCTCCTTATTTTTTTATTGCATACTTCTATATTGTTTTGGCATGTTCAGAACTCAATAGTACTTTTTGTTTATTAAGTTCTCTCTATAAGGTCATAATTTGGCTTTTAATTCTGCTTCAAAAATGTTCTGATATCATCATTTACTGGCAAAAGAGTAAGACTTAATGAAAATGCTCAGCTCTGTGCATTTATGGTACAAAGCTTCATCTGCACATGGGGTTTCTTAAGAGTAGACTATTAAACTACCTGACTTTTTTAAAGTTAGCTGAATGTTTAAGCTGTCTTTAGCTGTCTACAACTATTTTTCACTCCCAAAGTAGATCATTTGAGTCTTTAAACTTGAACTTCAACTCAAAAGCAAACTTATTTTCTTTAGTGTAACCAACTCATATACTATAGAAGTTTAGGCATGTTCTGGCTTTTTAAAAGTTTCATAAATAAAAAGGAGGCAAGATATTAAATGCACCTGTCTTAAAAGTAAGAAAATTATAATTAAATTCCACAAAATATTGTATCCTAAACAAAAATAATTTCATAGTGAAGGATAAAACCCTAGATCCTAAACATGGCCTACAAATCTAAATATGTAAATACACATGAATTTGTTTAATGTCTTCCTTCCTTTCTCACTGGACTGTGAGCTCCGCTATGGACCAGGGACGGGCCTATTTTGGCTGCTAGCATGCCTGCCTTACGAACACTGTGCAGCAACTTCTTTCTGAATGAGTAATAATATATCACGTGATATTCATTTCAAATTCAGAAATTAACTAATGAGAATAAGGTTAATATTTTAAAACATCACTAAGCTTCTAAATGTAAATGCCAAGTGCATTCCTAATATTAGAGTGAGCATCAAGGAGAATAAAAGACTAAGACACTGCCACACAACATTTTTTTACTCAAGTTCATCATTTCAAGTCTTCCTACACTTTTTAATATTCTACATATACTGTGAGAAACTGTCAAGCTATAGTAAATTTGGAGCAAATTTGAATGAATGAGAAATACAAGTCAAACCCCAGAGTTGCTTCAGCAATATAAATAGAGGTACTCAATCTTATTTTCCGATATTTTTATCTATAGTATTTTACTATGAAGGTGAGATACTGAATATTCTAAATACCACTGAGCAAGCATTCTTAAAGAATGCTAACAAAATTATTCAGAAATAAAACATCACACAAAAATGTACCAATCTTAGGGCGAAACTGAATATTCACTAACACTGGACTTGCAGAATCGTACAGAACCTTTGAGGTTTTTTGTCTTTACTGTGGTGACTCAACAGCACAGTCTATCACACATGTCCTAAAACACAAGAATTATCTCTTCCATACCATATAGACTGGTGTAAAGGCAAATTTTAGAAAACTTTATGCATTAAAAAAAGCTACTTTATGTTACTAAACAACATAGAAAAAAATGACTTACGGTAATGACTCTGAGAACGCCCCCGCCATCATTCACTGTCACTTTGTGAAGATTTCTTGACACAAGGCCGTGGAGGTCCTGGCTTTCCCATACAATTGTACCTTCAAAACTCTTTTGTGGAAAGATAAATAGTGAATCAATTTCTTTGCCATCATCATTTAGGTTTTTTTTTTTCTTTTTGAGACGGAGCCTCAAGCTATCCCCCTGGGTAGGGTGCTATGGCATCACAGCTCATAGCAACCTCCAACTCCTGGGCTCAAGTGAGTCTCCTGCCTCCGCCTCCCAAGTAGCTGGGACCACAGGCGCCCGCCGCAACGCCTGGCCATTTTTTGGTTGCAGCCATGATTGTTGTTTGGCGGGTCGGGCTGGGGATTCGAACCCGCCACCTTAGGTGTATGTGGCTGGCGCCTTAGCCGCTTGAGCCACAGGCGCCAAGCCCATCATTTAGGTTTTAAGTAAGTTTTCAGGTAAGATTTCAGAGAAGAGTTAATTTAGGTAAGATTTCAGAGAAGAGTTAATTTTTTTCAAGATCTTTTAGTTAAAATTTTTATCCCATGACTGATCCACTGCTGTTTACATTTTAGTATATATTCTTAACCATATTTTCCAAGTACATATAAAAACAATTACAAAAGCATACAGATAATTTTGCATGCTGCTTTGTTTCAAAAGCTTTTCCTCTTGTTGCTGTGGCTAAGCATTCTTCTTCTTCATGTGTGTGTAACATGCCATTGAGTAGATGCATCCTGACTCACTCAAGCATTTCCCTACGGGCTGCTAACAAACACCTACTAAAAGAACGTACACACGTTTAGTGTAAATGTTTATTTTCCCCCAATATTTTGTTTCTACTTACAATAAATTCCCAGAGGTGAAATTACTAGGACAAGAAAGATATTCTGTGTAGATGTTGGTACACATTATCAAACTAATTTCAAAAGCATTTTTCACTAACTTTACGGTCATTAGCAATTTATGACAATATCTGTTCCATTACCACTCTCCCTGGTATGAAATCTTAGTAAGGAAAAGAAGTCTAAGCTAATTTGGTAAATGAAAAAAATTATTCCTCACTTGGTTGAATTTCTCTGATTTCTAGTGAAGCCTCTGAATGGAACATTCTCTCCTGAGAACGTCCTTGTCATGCTCCCTTGCCATTTCGCTCCCAAATTTTTCTTATTCATCTATGTGAGCTTTTTACAGTGTAACAACCCTGTGCATATTTTATATGCTAAAATATTTTTTCAGAATTGTCTGTCACCTACTAGTGTATTATTGTTTTAGAAATTCAAAAGTCTATGAATTATTAAATTCTAAGCTTAGAAAGCTATGCTCCCTTGCTTCGAGGTTTGGTGTACACTGAAATGCTAATGTCTTCGAATTTCTCCCTGTTCTCTAGTTGTAATTCTATGCACAGCTGGCTCCTTAGTACCATTCAGGTCTCAGATCCATTGTTATCTCCTCAGAGAGGCTCTCTCCAGAGATCTTACAGACGGCCCCAACTACCAATTTCTCTCCATTACATCAACCTGTTTTAATACCATTTTCTTAGGTTTACTTTTCAAGACAGGATGTTCTTCTGTCATTCAGTATGTAGATGTGGTCACAGCTCAATGCAGCCTTGAACTTCTGGGCTCACGGGTTCCTACTGCATCAGCTTCCAAGTAGCTGAGACTACAGGGGTGTGCCACCATGCTGCCTAATCATGTAAATTTTTTGTAGAGATGGGGTCTTGCTATGTTGTCCACACTGGTCTCAAACTAGGCCTAGGCTCAGCACCTGTAGCTCAAGCAGTTAAGGCACCAGAATCATACACTGGATCTGGTGGGTTCAAATCCAGCCTGAGCTCACCAAACAACAATGGCAACTATAACCTAAAAAAATAGCCATGTGTTGTGGCAGGCACCTGCATTCCTAGCTACTTGGGAGGCAGAGGCAAGAGGATCGCTGGGCAGCACTTGTGGCTCAGTGAGTAGGGCGCCGGCCCCATATACCTAGATTGGCAGGATCAAACCCGGCCCCAGCCAAACTGCAACAAAAAACAGCTGGGTGTTGTGGTAGGCACGTGTAGTCCCAGCTGCTCAGGAGGCTGAGGCAGGAGAATCGCCTAAGCCCAGGAGCTGGAGGTTGCTGTGAGCTATGACGCCATAGCACTCTACCCAGGGTGACAGCTTGAGACTCTGTCCCAAAAGAACCCCCCAAAACCAAAAAAACTCCTAGCCTAAAGCAAAACCTCCAGCCTTGGCTTCCCAAGTAGCTGGGATTACAGACATGAACCACTGTGCCCAGCCCTGTGTTGTTATTAAGGAAAGCGTCGTATTTTCTCCCCTTTCCTACATCTATTTCTGCTCCACAACACAGCTCAGTTTCTATTTCTCGCCTCTTCTCTCGTATGCCTTTTTATTCTTACATAAGATAATTACAAAGCCAGGAATCCCTTAATATGCAAAACAACTTGCTGATTGTAATTCCCAGCTAAGATCATAAAACCAAGACAAAAGTTAGGAAAAAACAGCACGGTATAGGTTGGAGAAATGAGATATCATAAATTCTCTCTCCTGTAACACAAGCTGGCTGCCTGCAGCCCCTTTCACAGGTTAATTATTTTGTGTTACTTCTGATTTCTCATCCAAACCACAGAGTAGCTTGAATATACACAGTACTTTTGTGCCTATAAGCATTAATAACTTATTAGAGAAATGACTACATCTAAAGAAATTTCAACTTTCATTAAAAGCTAAGTGTAGGGCGGCGCCTGTGGCTCAAAGGAGTAGGACATCAGCCCATATGCTGCATGGAGGTGGCAGGTTCAAACCCAGCCCTGGCCAAAAAAAAAAAAAAAAAGTGTGTAAGAATCCATAATGCTGACAATAATGTCTCTAGTGACTCAGGTGAACAAAAATAGTCTGCTGTTTACTATATTTTCAACTGTTAAGGAAAATATGAAATTACAGGAATAAATATTTTGTGAGAAACACACAGCAACCTTCATGTAAACTCGTGGTTCCTCCTGAGATTTATGCTTCAGTGAGGCGCACAATGAGAACACTACAAAGATCTGCTGACCTGACCAGCTACTCTGCTGACCTGTAACTCTGGTGACCATTACGTGTTGAGGGATCGAGATGAAGAAAACCCTCCACCTTCCAGGGCTGCTCTGTGCACTGCAGGGTGTTTATCACTATCCCTGGGCGTCTATCTACTAGATGCCACTATCATCCCATACCCGGTATCCGCTTTTAACAACTTTAGTGTCCCCTGGGGTGGCCAATGTCCTTGGTGAAGAATAACCCTTTGAACTGAGTGGTGTAGCTCCTCCATCTCACTGAGGACACGGACATGGTGAGGTTAAGTTCCACTAGGTCACAGGGCCATTAAGGGGCAGAGCAGGTTATTCAAACTCATCCAAGCCGCATCTGATGGGCCCACTCAGGCACCTGCAACCAAACACCCGCTCACCTGCCTATTTAACCCCAGGTATCCCACTTCCACTAATCCTTTTAAGTCGTTTGTGAAAATGAACCCTACATCAGGACTCAGCTCTTTCTGGACAGCAGCACCTAACACACTGCTGGTACTTCTGGTCTTCTTGGAATAACATTACTCTCCTACGGGAATCACAGAAAGTCTGAGTTAGGTTCTGCCCATGTTTCTCCTGAGTAGAAAGGAAGGACTCTAATCACTGACTTGCTTCAATCCTAAAGGAGCTTACCAATTAGTTCAGATAGGAAAACTGGTCACACCAGTGCCCCCCACACAGCAAGTTGACTATCAGGGTTAACGCTTTTCTCCCCACTAGTACTGGCTGCTTTAAGGGCAGGGATTTTCATATTGTATCCTGAGATGACCCCAGTGCATGGCATGCAGTTAAGTTCTCAATAAACATTTTCTAAGTAAATCAATGAACAAACCAAAAATGACTTCCAGCAAAAACTAAGATCCAACACTTGGCCAGTACTACTTATTTGAACTACTGCTATTAATTAAAAGTAAAAGATAATTTTAATGGTACATACTGCACTTAAAAAAAAAAAAGAAGTTTATACATAAAGAGAATAAAAAGGCGGCACCTGTAGCTTAGTGGGCAGGGCGATGGCCACATACACTGAGGCTGGCAGGTTCAAACCCAGTCTGGGCCAGTGAAACAACAATGATAACTGCAACAACAAAAATAATAGCCATTGTGGTGGGCATCTGTAGTCCCAGCTACTTGGGAGACTGAGACAAGAGAATCACTTAAGCCCAAGAGTTTGAAGTTGCTGTAAGCTGTGACACCACTGCACTCTACCAAGGGCAACAAACTGTCTCAAAAAAAAAAAAAAAAAAAAGTAAAAAAGATATTCATGACATGTAGAACAAAGTAAATTATAAAACTAGATGAATATATAATCATAGAGGCCAAAACATTAAGTGTGATTATCTCCAAATTGTGAGACTTTGGTGGTCTTAGTTATTTTCCTTTAGTTTATTGGCAATTTCTATTTTTTCCCCAGTGTGTTTTTGTTTGGGTGTATTTAAAAGCTTTTGAAACAGAAGTTCCTATATAGATGAAATGGAGATCCCTCTGAATGCATGGAATTAACATATACATATAGTTTCAACTACTTGTATCCAACTCCAAAGATCCATAGTGTATTATAAAAATATGTGGTTCCCACTGTTGCACAAATGTGAACAGCATTGAAGACCCTGGTCATAGGAAAAAATTTCTTGGTTAGTCAGTAAGCTGGTCAATTTTCTAGGCTCCACATAATAACAAACTTTGATGCTACAGTATGAACTCTATAACTTACCTAAAGTGAATCCAGAAATGTCCAGGAAACTGACCCCTATTATGGTTCTAGAGCACTGAGTTCAGGAATGTACTCAGGTTAGACTAAAATAGCCTGAAAAGGCTGAGCTTGATGAATGAATAATTTGTACATGCAGGAGTCTGTCACACCCTACTACTGTACTGTGGCTTAACTCCAGGACTCATGCAAGTCTCCAGCATTAATCTATTTAAAACTGGACCTACAGGGACCCGGAAAGTGAT
Source organism: Otolemur garnettii (assembly GCF_000181295.1). Taxonomy (NCBI): domain Eukaryota; kingdom Metazoa; phylum Chordata; class Mammalia; order Primates; family Galagidae; genus Otolemur; species Otolemur garnettii. The sequence goes on from NW_003852511.1 coordinate 4,408,583, forward strand.
GTGTTTTCAGCCATCATATACAAATGTTCACCCTTTGGAGAAGTTTGATTTAACTTAGAAATGTGGTCCGTTGGTGGCACCTGTAGCTCAGTGAGTAGGGCACCGGCCACATACACTGAAGCTGGCAGGTTCGAACCTGGCCCAGGCCAGCTAAAACAACAATGACAACTGCAACAACAACAGAAAAAAATAGCCAGGCATTGTGGCAGGTGCCTGTGGTCCCAGCTACTGGGGAGGCTAAGGCAAGAGAATAGCTTAAGCCCAAGAGTTGGAGGTTGCTGTGTGCTGTGATGCTACGGCACTCTACTGAGGGCAACAAAGTGAGACTGTCTAAAAAAGAAGAAAGGTGGTCCGTCACTTTGCCATTATCCTATCTGCAGTGCCTCCCTCCTCTTTTCATTCTTTAGATAAATAAACTGACTTAACCAAATGGTATCTGTGTCTTGTCTTTCGGTCAATCCGTACCTAATACTATCCTTTTTCACTAAAACAGCTGTGCAGTTCTCTACTCCATTAAATAAACTATGGTAACATGCAGTGTTTTTCAAGAGTTTCAGAATTCTGAGACATCACGAAGCTCTTTGGAGGTATAAATGCGGAGTGCTGCGTTTTAGTACATCCACAGTTGGTATCCTCATCTACCACTTTGGAGAGGTGCCCCGGTACAATAAAATATCAAGTACCTGCCCCAGAGAGCACACATCCACCCCTATAAACGACTGCACTGGCCCTGCAGTCTCCTTCCAAACCCTGTACCTCTGGTAAGATGAACTGCTCCACAGGCTTGTACCACAGCTTGTTCACCTGCACACCACAGCTTGGAGGACTGAAGCGGGCAATGAAGAGGGCCTCCTAAAAATTAGGGGGGAGAAATACTTCATGTTACTACACTGCACATGCAATAGTAAGTTTTCAAACACCTTACGTGCTGGCCAACTAAATCTACAATGGCTTTAACTGGGGTTGCTAACATCGCACTGGCATCATTTGGGTTTTCTAGTGCAGACATGGTTATTAAATCAAGATATTCAAGATAGTCAAAGTTGCCATGAAAGTTCTCAAATACTAAACATAATCCACGTAAACTTAAAAATTAAGCCCCACCTTGAAATAAAAAGCACTAAGGGAAGCAACAGGTGTTGTTAAACTAAGTCAATGTACTGTACCGTCAACCCCGCCAAAGGGATAAGACTCAAAAGAAAGGTCACAGATTTCTATAGAAAACAGAAGCACTCAAGAGACTCCTTTCAAAAAGAACCCTGGGATAGTAAGATCGGAGTGTAAAAAAGGAAAAAGAAATTTTATTTATTTATTTTTTTGGAGACAGAGTCTCACTATGTCACCCTTGGTAGAGTGCTGTGGCATCACAGCTCAAAGCAACCTCCAACTCCTGGGCTTACGCGATTCTCTTGCCTCAGCTTCCCAAGTAGCTGGGACTACAGGTGCCCGCCACAAGGCCCAGTTAATTTTTGGCTGTAGTTGTCATTATTATTTGGCAGGCCTGGTCTGGGTTCAAACCTGCCAGCTCTGGTGTTATGTGGCTGGTGCCTTAGCTGCTGAGCTATAGGCGCCAAGCAGGAAAAAAGAATTTTAGAAGAAATTAATATAAACAAAAAAGGGAATGTAGAAGAGGGCTAATTTCACCGTCTGCTGTTTTCTTTGGATCCTCCCATTTCTTTCCTTTTTTTTGAGACAAAGCCTCAAGCTGTCCCCCTGGGTAGAGTACCGTGGCATCACAGCTCACAGCAACCTCCAACTCCTGGGCTCAAGCGAGTCTCCTGCCTCAGCCTCCCAAGTAGCTGGGACTACAGGCACCCGCCACAATGCCCAGCTATTTTTTTTTTGGTTGCAGCCGTTATTGTTATTTGGCGGGCCCGGGCTGGATTTGAACCCGCCACCTTAGGTGTATGTGGCTGGCACCTTAGCCACTTGAGCCACAGATGCCTAGCCTAGAGATACAGTCTTTATTGCCCTTGGTAGAGTGTTGTGGCATCACAGTTCACAGCAACCCACTCTTGGGCTTAGGCGATTCTCTTGCCTCAGCCTCTCAAGTAGCTGGGACTACAGGTGCCCACCACAATGCCCAGCTATTTTTTGTTACAGTTTAGCCAGGGCCAGGTTACCCGCCACCCTCGATATATGGGGCCAGCGCCCTACCCACTGAGCCACAGGCGCTACCCAGATCCTCCCATTTCTTTTAGGCAAGAACATTTCCTTATTCTCATGCCTAATTTTTTTTTTTTTTGGAGACAGAGTCTCACTCTGTCACCCTCGGTGGAGTGCTGTGACATCACAACGCACAGTAACCTCAGACTCCTCAGCTCAAACAATTCTCTTGCTTCAGCCTCCTGAGTAGTTAGCACTACAGGCACCCACCAGAAAACCCAGCTATTTCTAAAAGTGAGGTCTTGCTCTAGCTCAGGCTGGTCTCAATCTCATGAGCTCACGCCATCAGCCCACCCCAGCCTCCCAGAGTGGTGGGATTAGAGGTGTGAGCACCAACCCAGCCTAAGAAAGCAACTTTTGACAATAAGAAAATTCTCATTTGCCTATTCTTATAGACTAACTTACCATAGGGGAAACTTCTGTTAAGCTATCAAGAATATACAGAAGTTCAACACTAAGGATGTGTCAATAGACTGTCTATTCCTTTCATGAACATCAGTTCTCAGCAATGCAGTAAGAATACTTTTTTTATTGTGACTAGCCATGAACCCGTTAGAATCCACCTTAGACTAGCTCTTTCTTGAGAACAAAGATTAACTCCTCCCTGATTAAAAATAACTAAAAGTTAAACCAACATGATCAGACTACTGTATGTCTCAACCCAACTACTTGACTGATAACTCAAACATAGTTAACACAAAAAACTATATATACTTAAGTTGTGAGGAGGGCCTGGAGGAAGGAGGAAGCCATAAGGCAGGGGGAGAGGGAAGAGGAGGAAGGAAGGGGAAAGGAAGGGGAAGAGGGGAGGAGGAACTGGTGTGTCCCACCGCACGGGCACAATGTAAGGGTATATGGCACACCTCCTGGGTTAGGGACAGGACTACAGCAGTGACCTTACCTAACACAAACATTGTAACTTAACCATCTATACCCTCATATTCATCTGAAATTAAGAAAAAAAGTATATATACTAAAATAATTAAACAATTACGTGTATCTAAAAAATTCAAGATTAATTCTCATCACTAGATAAGGATAACAGTGGCGTTCAGAGGCCTGCTAACCCAGTGACCTATCTGAGCTTCAGTACCACTGACACCTTTAACCACAATCACGTAAGAATACCTAGAGTTGAGTAACTTGATGAAGCTCTGGTCAACCTGATTAATAACTGGAATCCCAAGTAGGATTTGTTCCCTCTCTCTTATATTTATATCTATAAACACATTTACAGACTACATAGACTCTTTTTTATAATTTTATTTTATTTTTATTAAATCATAGCTGTGTATGTTAATGCAATCATGGGGTACAGTGTGGTGTTTTCATATATAATCTGAAATATTTTCAAACTGGTTAACATAGCCTTCATGCCATTTTCTTAGTTATTGTATTAAGACATTTATATTCTACTTTTAAGAAGAATCACTTGTATACCCTTGTAAGATAAACCACAGAGGTGATCCCACCAATCACCCTCCCTATAGACTCTTTTGAGGGCAGAAAGAACAGGATAAAACGCCAAAAAAGAAATTTAACTTTAAACTGATTTGAATATTTATTGCTAACTCTCTCCGTTGTATCCACTGCCAACAATCAACATTAGTAATACACATTTTTAAAAGCTGAACACAGTCCTGCTTCCAGTAATATCAAACCACTTCTCCTATTGATAGTAACTATAAACTGTGGAAAAAACATAAAAACAACAATCTTAAGGCACTGGAGTTCAAACAAGAATAAACTGGGGGAAATACTTAGGAGAATGAAAAGGCTCTAAATACCAGGTACCCATAAAGTTCCTGTACAATTTAAAATGGTTGGCTAGTATGTATCACCCACCCCCTTATGGCTCTTTGAAGGTACAACCTTAAGGCAACTGAAAATTAGAATGAAAACCTGTACTCTTTCTGGTGGAAAAATTAGAAGGCAGAGCTGGGGCAAATGCATCTCACTAAAAAAGGGATGGTTTGGAGGGGAAGCTCTCAGAAAGGAAAAGATCAGAGAGAGAGAAAGCTGTAAATTCTTCATATAAACTCTGTCCAAATCTGTGGCTGACTCATGAAATGCACATTCAAGACAGAACTCAAGCAGCCCCTCTGTGAAGGCCGACAGTACTGAACAGAGATTTTGGATGCTGCCCATTGCCAAAGGAGACTGAGTTCAGAGTCTGTGTCCAACCAATTTAACTACCTCCTAAAACAAACAAATAAATAGAACCTTTGAGTAATACAATAGGATTCAGAGCTCCTACAAGGAACTATTAACACTAGGATACAATACAAAGTTATTACATGTAAGATAAAATACAAAAATGTTACCCATACTTAAGAGAAAAGATAATCAATGCAGACTCTGAGATGAGTTGGAATAAGCAATGATTTCAAACCTGTTTTTATAACTATTGTCAAGTTCAAAGTTAATGAACACAGGAAATTTTATAGATACAGAAACTATTTTAAAAAACTATAAATAGAAATTTAACAATTAAAAGTTATAATATCAAAAACAATCTAAAATAAATAATTGGATAGGCTTAACCACATATTTGAGATGACAAAAAAGTCAGCAAACTTGAATAGAGATGAACAGAAATGGTCTACATCTGAAAAAACAGAGAAAGAACACTGGAAAAACAAACAAACAAACACAGTCTCATGGTCTGTGGGACACCACCAAAAGATCTAAGATACATGTAACTGGAATTCCAAAAGATGTGGCAAGAACAGGTGGCGCTGGAGAAAGTTCTGAAGACATTCAAATTTCTCACATTTGATAGAAGGCATAAATGAAGCTGAAGAGAATTGACCATCCCTGAACAAAACAGATCTGAAGAAAAACCATGTCCCAGTACAACACAACCAAATTGCTAAAAACCAAATACATGGAGAGAATCTCCCAAAAGCAGCTTGGAGAAATCACATTATATACATTATACATGGGAAGGGTGACTGACTTCCCACCAGAAATAATGGAGGCCAGAAAGCAGCAAAATGCACCCTTGTAAAACTGGAGAGGGGAAAACATCGATCCAGCATCCCATACCCAGAATAAAGGGGGAAAAAGAATAAAGGTAAAAGAAAAATATTTTTTGAAAACAAAAACTAAACAAAGTCATCAGCAGTAAACTTGCACTATAAAATGCTAGAGGTTATTCGGGTTGAAGGCAAAGACTATCAGATGGAAACCTGGATATTTAAGAAGGAATGAAGAGCATCAGAAATGGTAAATATGTAAGTAAATATAAAAGGCTACTTTTTCTAAATTCCTTTAATATACATATATGTACAATCAGCTATTTAAAGCAAAAATTGTAACACGGAATTGTGGGATTTATAGCATACATAGACATAATGGTGATGTATATGGTTAACCACAGTAAAAAAGTTGAGGGCTGGTAAATGGAACTATATAATTGCAAGATTTTATATATATATATATATATATTTTTTTTTTTTTTTTTGCAGTTTTTGGCTGGGGCTGGGTTTGAACCTGCCACCTCCAGCATATGGGGCTGGCACCCTGCTCCTTTGAGCCACAGGTGCCACCCAAGATTCTTATATTTTACATGAAGGGGCACAAAAGGAACTTTAAGAAAACAGAAAACTTCAGGATATTTATTGTAATCCTTACGTTAACCATATACACAAAAAATAATAGTACAAAGAGCTAAGACGATAACAGAAAAATTAAAATGGAATTAAAAAAAATTATTTTATTAACCTGAATTAAGGCAGGAAAGGAGGGACAGCAGAATAACAAAAAAAGAACAAGCAGATAATAAATGCCAAAATGAAATCTAACTACTATGACACTCATTAAATGTAAATGAACAAACATTTCCTATAAGAAGTAGAGATTCTCAGACTGAACTAAAGAAAAGACCCGATTATATGCTGTCCACAAGAAACAATTTCTAGCAATATTTTAAAAACAATAACATTTCCTGACTTAGAAGGGTTTATCCCAGGAACAAGAGGTTGCATTAAATTCTGAAGTCAATAAATGTAGCTCATCACCTTAGCCAAATAAAGAAGAAAAACTCTGGAAACACTCCAGATGCACACCAACAGATGGGTAAACATTAAATATTGCTGGAATGCTACTTAGCAATTAAAGGAATGAACAGAAAATTTCATTAATCACAGAATATGATCAATGTGTCTCAAAAACATACTGAGTGAAGGAAGCCCTACAACAGAGTACTTACTATATAATTTCATTTATATATGAAGTCCCAGAACAGGCAAAACTAGTCTACGATAAAACAAAAAATCAGAAGAGTTGTCGTCTCTGGAGAATGGGGAAGGAACTGATTAGGAAGAAACATGAGGGAACTTTCTAGGGTGACGGATACACTTCATATCTTGATAGCAGTTTGGGTTATATGGGTTGATGCAGTATAAAAAATTGTACATTTCAGTGTATGTAAATTAAAAAAACTATAAACAAATATCAAAGTCTAGTTAATGACATATATGCTGAAGTGTTTAGGGTTGAAGTGTGCTGAAGCCTGCAACCTACCATGAATTACATTTTAAAAAGACAGATTGATGAACAGATATATATGCAATTAAGCAAACACAGATAACTACTGTAGAATCAACTTTGGGGCTATATTGAGTATTCACCATATAATTCAAGTTTTATGTATGTTCAAAACTCAGAAAGAGATCTTTTCAAACACAATTCCTTCAAATATACTCTCTGAACAAATCAGATTACTCCAAAGAATAGGAACATAGTAATCTCAATGGTTTTAAACGTATATTCCTTCTATTTCCTTATTACAAAAAAAAAAAGAAAGATCTGAAGCAATTAATTATAGACTTTTATGGCTGGAAGAAACAATAATACTCCTTCATTCTAAGAGTCCTAAACTTTTTATATTCATTACCAACATTTTTTCTTTTTGCGACACAGTCTCACTTTATCGCCCTCAGTGAAGTGCTAGGGACATCATAGCTCACAGCAACCTCAAACTCTTGGGCTCAAGTGATTCTCTTGCCTCAGCTTCCTGAGTAGCTTGGGACTACAGGCACCACCACGATGACTGGCTATTTTTAGAGACGAGGTCTTGCTCTGGCTCAGGCTAGTCTTAAACTTGTGAACTCAGGCAATCCACCCACCTCCGCCTCCCAGAGTGCTGGGATTACAGGCGTGAAGCACCTCACCCAGCCCCTTTTTTTCTGTTTGTTTTACAGACAGAGCCTCATTCTGTTGCCCTTGGTAGAGTGAAATGATGTCACAGCTCACAGCAACCTCCAGCTCTTGGGCTTAGGTATTTCTCTTGCCTCAGCCTCCCGAGTAGCTGGGACTACAGGCACCTGCTACAACGCCTGGCTATTTTTTTGTTGCAGTTTGGCCCAGGCTGTGTTTGAACCTGCCACCCTCGGTATATGGGGCTGGTGTGCCCTTGCCCAGCCCGTTCATTACCAACTTTTGAAATTCCTTAGGCTTCAACCGTGGCCTACAATTGGCTAAGAATGTTTATCCATGGTCATGGATATCATGAAAGTCATGTACAAATATTTTTGCTCATCAACTTTCATTAGTGCTTGTGTATTTATTTATTTGAGACAGAGCCTCAAGCTGTTGCCCTGGGTAGAGTGCTATGGCATCACAGCTCACAGCAACCTCCAACTCCTAGGCTTAAGCGAATCTCTTGCCTCAGCCTCCCAAGCAGCTGGGACTACAGGCACCCTCCACAATGCCTGGCCATTTTTTGGTTGTAGTTGTCATCGTTGTTTGGCAGGCCCAGGGTGGATTTGAACCCGCCAGCTCTGGGGTATGTGGCTGGCGCCTTAGCCGCTTGAGCTACAGGGGCCAAGCCAGTGCTTGTGTATTTAATATGTAGCCCAAGACAACTTTTAGATAAGCATTCATAGCCAGCCATGGGCCACATTAGATACCCCTGCCAGACTGAGAATTTCTAATTTAGTCAACTCCTTCTTTTTAAGATATAATACAGGGTGGCCATAACATACATGTACGATTTTAAATAGTGTGCACACAAACCTTATGGGTACCCTGTACATAAACTCATAAGTAATCTCTTTCCAAACCAGCCTCATAGTATATTACACTACAATGTATTCAATCAATAAAGGAAGAAAGGTTTCAGTCACCCAACCAGAGAGAATTATAGTCTCCCAATCTACTATACATATGACATAAAGAAAATTTAATGCTTTTGAAAAGAAAAATGAAGGAAACCCCGTACAGTGCAGCGCATACCTCCTGTTCTGCCTGATAAAGCTTGACAGTGATGTTCCTCTGGAAACCAACATCACTGGCATCGTAGAAAACTCCAAGACTGGTAATGACGATCGGATAGAGAACTCGGAAACTCACACTGACAACCCGGTCCTCAGAGAGCCCTGATGAAGTATCTTCAGAAAGACTGAATGCCTCAATTTCCTGATTCAAAACTGAAGAAGTGATGAGAACAGAGATTTCACATAATCAAACAAAATTAATACTGAATTTTATTAATGAAGCAGTGAAGTGGGCTTATGAGTGAAACCTAGATGATTATTTGTCATATGTCAATAATTCTTTCACAAAGGCAGGAATTAAAAAACCTAGGCCTGCCAGTGGCTCACGCCTATAATCCTAGTACTTGGCGGGGCCCAGGTAGGATCACTTGAAGCCAGGAGTTCAATACTAGCCTGAGCAACATAAGAACAACCTAGCTCTAC
>NW_003852511.1:4420068-4437254 GCF_000181295.1 Otolemur garnettii
TGAGCCCAAGAGTATGAGATTGCTGTGAGCTATGACGCCACAACACTCTACCAAGGGAGACACAGTGAGACTGTCTCATGAATAAGTAAATAAACAAATAAATAAATTTGTAACCTAGGTATTATAAAGGCGAACATTTTCTATTAATGGAAAGTTCTATTCCTTTACTATTAATGAATAATAGCACTTAAATTAGTAAGAGTCTGGTTCATTTAAAACTGAGAGCTTTGTTTGGTTTTCAGTCATGATTTGTTGTAGCCTACCGTATCTTTAGTAACACTTTATGAGGTTCATGATCCCTCTGGGACCCCAAAGTTAAAGGGAGAGGTTCCCAGAAAATAATTTATACACAAAATTTTGCTTACATTGCTAACAAAATTCATAGACATTCTAAGAAATCCCTCCTTTATAACACAAACCTGAACATATACATCAATTCATTTAAAAAGTTGTATTTTTTTTTATAAAACAGTAGCCTTATAAAAAGACAATTTTGTTCTGTTTTTGAGAACAGTACTCTGTCACTCTAGGTAGAGTACCATGGTGTCACAGCTCACAGGAACCTCAAACTCTTGGGCTCAAGAGATCCTCTTGCCTCTTCTTTCAAGTATTTGGGACTACAAGCGTCCATCACAATGCCTATTTTTAATAGAGAGAGATAGGGTCTTGGTCTTGCTCTTGCTCAGGCTGGTCTCAAACTCCTGAGCTCAAGCTATCCACCCACCTCTCCCAAAATGCAAAGGCAGAATCTTTAAAAAAAAAAAAAAAATCAAATATCTACTATCTCCTAGAAACTATTCTAAATATTTCATATTTCATCCTCATGTCCATCCCCACGAGGTAGAGACACTTTTATTCCCAGTTTACAAATGATGAAATTAAGGCACAGATCACAGAGCTAAAAAATGGCAGAGCCTGGATTTCAGAACTTTTTTATTTAAAGACAGAGTCTCACTCTGTTGTCCAAGCTAGAGTACTGTGGCCTCACCTTAGCTCATAACAACCTCAAACTTCTGAGCTCAAGTAATCCTCCTGCCTCAGCCTCCCAAACAGCTAGGACTAGAGGCACCGGCTACAACGCCTTGGCTAATTATCTTTTTTTTTTTCTCTTTTTAACAGAGATGAGATCTTGTTCTTGCTCATGCTGATCTCAAATTCCTGAGCTCATGCAAACCACCTGCCTCAGCCTCCTAGACTGCTATAGGATTACAGGCATGAGCCACCGTGCACAGCTAAGAGCCCATACTCTAAACCAGTCTAGTACTGCTGCCTATAAAAGCACGGTGCTATTTAATTACATAGCTATGACAAACCTTCAAATACCAGAAGTCATAATCAGCACATTTAAGACTTGGAAATTTCAACCTCCATTAGAATCACAGCTGAACATAATAGGAAGTGCTAATAAACACAGTTATATAATTATCAACTTCTTAAAACTAGTTCCCTAGGGACACAGAGAACCTAATTAGGATCAGCTTTCTTCATCGGAATCCCTACAAACTTTTAATTCTAAGGAATAAATAATAATACTTGTAGTTTTAATTTTTTACTATTTGTTATGTTTCTTTAACAGAAGCTTAGCCAGTAACTCTAAGAGAAAGTTAGGTTCATGATATTTGTATCAAGGTTATTATAATTGAATAAATCAGTTTTTCAAAGGTGCAAATTCAGCAATTCAGGATTTATCTAAAAATAAAGAACCTCCAAATGCATCTGAATCACACTGAAAAATAAACTTTCCTGGATCCTGAAGTTTTGTATCTATAAAGAATCTGTTCAGATACCCTGATCAATCAATCAAAAAGGATTAAACACAAACTTTGATGAAAGAGATTTCATCTATTAAAAACATACTATATCAGTGTGAAGATGTGTGGACAAAAAAAGAAAAAAAGACTCTATACTATTAAACTTACCAACTTTTATTTTTAATTTTTGAGACAAGAGTCTCACCATGTTGCCCTCGGTAGAGTACCAAGGCATCACAGCTCACAGCAACTTCAAACTCTTGGACTTAAGTGATTCTCCTGCCTCAGTCAGCCAAGTAGCTGGGATTACAGGCGCACGCCACAATGCCCGGCTATTTTTTTGTTATAGTCGTCGTTGTTTAGCTGGCCTCAGCTGGGTTGTAACCCGCCAGCCCCGGTGTATGTGGCCAGCGCCCTAACCACTGAGCTAAGGGTGCCAAGCCCCAAACTTAGGAACCCCAAACTTGCGTATGGCAGTCTTAGGACACAGATGACTTACCTGGATTCGTGATGTTGAGGAGTTTGCAGGAATAAGGATCCTCCCTGTCCTCCACAGGCACTTCACAGCCTTGAGCACCTATTATGAACTTCACAAGCACACTGAGAGACGTGTGGCATTAACATCAGTTACTGCTCTTCACCTGGCACATGCACGCTTCCTCACGCCCATTTCAGAGCTTTTACTTTGAGACACAAGTATTTATGAAGATTAATTCTCTACCTTTATTCTGGTCTAACTAGCAAAAAGGGGGAACAAAGAAACCACAAGTTGCTAACTACCAAGTGACTTACGCCTACGCCCTCTACTGCAATATATTAAAGCAAGTATGAACTGTTTGGGCCTGCCTACTAGCAAATGCTCAGATCATTTAAAAATAAACTATAAGTTAACGGTCTCACACCCATGCCTAAAAACTTACCTACATCTAAAATTTTCCTTTTTTGCTTTCATTTCAGAAGGCGATCCTTTTGCTCAAGATTAGTTTTCTCTCCAAGACAAGGTCCCCTCCTCTCCCCGACCTTGCTTCACTGGCTACCGTGGCTCCTTCCTCCCACATTATAAATATGGTGTTACGACACGAATTTCTACTCACCTGCCATCTCCCTTGCCACCACTCTCTCCTTTACACTGAGGTTCTACAAAGAAATTAACTAAAATTGCAACCTCTAGGTTTTACTCCCTGCTCATTTTGTAAAACAGGAATTTCAGCTCCAACACTGACCACTTCCACTGAGACGCTTTCCAGCAATGTAACCAACCACCTGCTGCTAAACCACCAGCCACTCTTCAACCCTTCCCTACCTGACTCCTTAGGGCTCCGTACTGCTGGGCTCCCTCCAATGCCTTCTGCCCTTTCTTTGTACTCAGTCAGCTTCACTGGCTCTTCCCACAGCTTGTCCATTGAGAATGGATATTGGTCCAGGGCTTTGCCCGAGGAGCCCTTCTCAGTCTACTCATTTTTTTCACTCCTTTCCCTGGGTAATATTATTTATACCCAAGGCCTTAACTAGCCTGGGAATGATTCCTGAATTACTTACTCCAGCTTCAACCCATTTTCTAAGTGAAAGATTCATAAATGCACCGGACATCTTTTAGATTGCCCACAGACTGCTGTGTGCTGAAGTTTCTCATATAAGCTTGTGAGAACCAGGAGTTAAATTTTCAGAAATCTAGAGGTTGTTACTAAACACACCTGCTATTACAAATTAAACTACATAAACTTACAGTTAAATATATTAGGAACAAAGGGATTAAATATTCATTTTCTGATTTTACTACATTTTGTAATTATCGATGTTCTTAAAGCTTTTTCCATCTATTACATCTATATGGTGGCAATCTTGTATACGGCATACCACTGCGTGTCTTTCCCTAACTCTGTGTTCAGTGACCCCCCATCAGTTGCTTCAAACTGGCCATGGGAGGAGTATTTACACCACAGAAATTGGCAAACAATACAAATAAGGACTTATTGTTTTGTTGATTGTCTAGATGTAAGAAAGTACCGAGAAAATATCAACAATGCACAATAAATTTAATGTGACGTGTCCACAGCCATTACACTGCGAAAAGTATAAAGACGTCAAGGAAATACTATAGAGTGTTCAAAAAGCAAAGAAGCCCCTGACTTCATCAACCACAACTAAAGTTCTGACGTATCTTAGTTGTCATTTTAGTCTTAACTCTTAAAAGATTATGTCAAAACTATACTCCTTTGTCAACGGTAACCCTAAGTTGGTTCCAGATATAAGAATCTAGCAAACAACAAAAGCATTCTATGAGGATCAACTGGCTACATGGAATTTACACTAAGAGTATTGTGTATGTTATCACCTGTCAATTATGTGGTACACATCCTTTATATCAATAAAATTTATAATAAATACATATGCACCTATAAGCAAACTTTTTTCCAGAAAGCCGATTAGGAAACATTTGGCAGTATATCAGTATAGTAAGCTTAGTTTGTGTGATGAAGGTGCAGGGACCTCAAACTCAACATGTCTGAGCTTCTTTCTTGTGAAATCCATTCCTCTCATCGAGTCCCAACTGATGCTTCCACTGTCTTCCAAGTCAGAATGCTACCCTAGACCCCAAACCCTCTTTCTATGTTCAATGATCTTATTCTCTTACAAGATCACCGCTTTTCAGAAGTTCTCATCCAAACAGGTCCCAGTCTTCCACTTAACCTTTGTTTTTCAGGATCTGGTCACTGCCTACCTCTCACCTTCATAGGCCTCCCCTACTTTCCCTCTGCTTCTTCCTTCCCTCCCTGGAGCTCTGGCTCACACTCAACCTCCCATTCCTCGTAATCCCTGTGCTCCACTTACACAGAACTGCTGGAGTTTCCCAGACACTTCAGACTGTATGATATCTACATCACAGCACCCATATTTGTTACACAATTACATCTATTTCCTCCTAATAACTTCAAGCCCCCCTGAACAATCACCTATATCTATGTTTATACTCTACCAGACACAGGACACTGCTTGCAAAAAATACCTAGTAAATATATTAAATTGACAGGTCACAGTTTTATTAGAAAGTCTTAGAAGGTCCTCGAAATACATGCTGAGTTTAGCTCCTCTGGTGAAATCTAAGATTGGAAAGTAAACTGTAACTGCAGAAATGCATTTCCTTTTACTAATGACCAATTAAGGCAGAATACCTTTTATAGGAAACTAGCATTTGAAATAAAAGTATAAACATAAATGATTAAATGTGGTCAATCAGGCTCAGTGCCCGTAGCACAGTGGTTATGGCGCTGGCCACATGCACCAGAGGGGTGGTTTTAAACCTGGCCCTGGCCTGCTAAACAATGACAACTGCAACAACGAAATAATAAAAAATAAAAATAACTGGGCATTATGGCGAGTGCCTGTAGTCCCAGCTACTTGGGAAGCTGAGGCAAGAGAATCACTTGAGCCCAAGAGTTTGAGGTTGCTATGAGCTGTGATGCCACAGCACTCTACTGAGGGCAACATAGTGAGACTTCATCTCAAAATAAGTAAATAAATAAATGTAGTAAATCATCACATATATTTACCAAGTTTGTTTTTTCAGTCATCTATATACTCTTAACAGATCCACAAAATTACTCTGCCCCAGAAGTTGTTTTTGACTAGTATCTATTTTTTTTTTGAGAGAGAGAGAGTCTCACTCAGTTGTCCCTGGGTTGAGTATAGTGATGTCATTACTCCCAGCAACCTCAAACTCTTGGGCTCAAGTGCTTCTCTTGTCTCAGCCTTCTGAGTACCTGGCACTACAGGTGACTGCCACAACACCCAGCTAGTTTTTCTATTTCTAGTAGAGACGGAGGTCTCGCTCTTGCTCAGGCTGGTCTCAAAATCCTGAGCTCAGGCAATCCACCTGCTTCGGCCTCCTAGAGTGCTAGAATTACAGGCATGAGCCACTGTCCTCAGTCTAATATCTATTTTTATACAGACAGCCTCACCATTTTCATCACAGAAACCAAGTATATTAAATTTAAAGCAAGACTGCTATCATGGTGAATAAATTACTGGTGATATATGAATGTTTACTTATTACATTTAGTTCTGAGTCATTCACTTGGCTGTTGTTGAGTGCCTTTATCTGTACCAAACTAGATTCTAAGAACTGGGAATGAACGAATGAAAAAAGTTGAAGCCCCTATGCTCATGAAACCTACAGTCCAGTGAAGACAGACCACTTATAAATACATAGCTAAGTACAATAAGGATGCCAGTCAGTGGTAAGTGTTATAAAGAAAAATAAAGACAACTAAGGGAACAGAGAGACAGAATAGGGATGAGGTGTTATTTAATATGGAGCTGTCTGCTAGGATGACATCTAAACAGAGACCTAAAGAAAGTGAACCATGAGGGCGGCGCCCGTAGCTCAGTGGGTAGAGTGCTGGCCAAACACACTGAGGCTCGGCGGTTTGAACCTGGCCTGGGTCAGCTAAAACAATGACAACTGCAACAACAACAACAAAAAGTAGCCAGGTGTTGTGGTGGGCGCCTGCAGTCCTAGCTACTTGGGAGGCAAAGGCGAGCGACTTGCTTAAGCCCAGGAGTTTGAGGTTGCTGTGAGCTGTGACACCACGGCACTCTACCCAGGGCAACAGCTTGAGACTAAATGAGGAGAACATTTAGTCGAAAAATGGTCCAGGAAGGGGGAGGGGCCTGGGACAGGAAACAGGTGCAAAGCCCTTGAGGCAGGGGCACATTTCACGTCAGGAGGACTAAAGCACAGTAAGGGGTCAGTGCAAGGAAAACAGATGCAGAGAAGGTCAAAGACTTAGGATCTCACTCTGAGCAAGAAAGGAAGTCAATGGAGGGTGGTGAGTGGAGAATTTCCATAATTTCACTAATTTTAAAGGGATCTTCCTGGCTGTTGTATGGAAAACGAAATGTAGGGGGTAAAAGCAGGAAATTCAGATAAGGGGCTCCTGTAATAATCCGGGCAAGGCACTGGTGGCTTACAGCGGGACGGGACGGTAAAGGTGATGAGAAGGTAGGTTCCAGCTATCATCTAACAGCAGCACCAAGACGACATGCTGGATACGGCACTTGAAAGAAAGAAGAGTCAAGATAATATCAAGGGGTTTTTGTTTGCTTGGTTTTTGTCTGAGCCAAATAATTATTTTCTGAGATGAGAAAGACAACAGGAAGTGCAGTTTGGGGAGGTGGTTCTGACAGCAATGATGATTCTGAGGCCTTTCCTTTGCTGAGTAGTAATAGGTCCTATTATCACTGTGATCATAAACTAAAGAAACCTGTCTTGAATGAAAGCTGCTATAAATAACATCACTATTGCTGATAAGAAAATTCACCACTGTAACTTGTTTAGGTAATTAATCACAGACATGCCAGTCTGATGCAACCCTGAGAAGGCTTTCTCTGCTTGTCACCCAGGAGTCTTCTTGTAACTACAGATCCAACCTTCTGAGCATCTCTTCCCTGACTCCTCACCGGCTCCCTGGGAACAGAGGACAGCTTTCTGCTGCTACCTAGTAACTAAGCCATCTAATGACAGCATGAGGTGACCACCAACTTCAGTTCCGTAAGGGTAGTCAGGTAAAAAGAGTATGCCTATTGTATTATACTGCAGATCATGCAACTAAAAAAATACTACAAAACTGAAAAAAATTAAGTTTATCTCCATGAAGTTAGCGAAAAGTCTAGTTCAACTTAACGTGTTTAAGCAGAGAACTACTTTGGAATAGAACCTCCTAAGAATGGCTACTCTACATCAAAGCAAAACACAAACAAACCACACTTGATATTTATAAATACGACATATGCTAACCAGTGAATATGCGTTCTCCCAACTATCTTTTAGCTTAAAATCTTGGTTAAATCTACTTTTTGGCCCAGCTATTTGGAAGAAGAGCAAATGTAATAGCTATTTCTCCCAATAAAAGAGGCCAATTGTATCTGAACGAACATCTCTAACTATTAAAAATGAGGTTTTTCAGAACCTAAATTTCGGTAAGCCAGACAAGGTAACAACTTAGAAAACCTACCGTTGACTTAATGCAGGATGTTGTATCAAATGTTTCAGCCACGTGCTTCTTATCACATTTCGAAGTTCATGGTTATGGCGAGCTGATAAGACACCAACTACCACGTCATAGTGACGAGATTTCCATCGAGGAGATAAGGTCAATTGATCTAGAAATAAGCCACAATAACTAGAAATAAGTTATGTTCAATATGTAACAGAAAGTTTACTATAAAATGTTTGTATCTGCAGAAAATACAGATAAATACAAGAAGAACGAAATCCTCCATAAACCTTCTATCTAGAGATAACCACCGCGGTATCATCTTTTTGTCTTCCACGTGTATGTATGCATTCTGCTCACCTGGGTGTATAAATTCAAAACAAACAGGATGTGCGTGGTAAGACTCAGTTTTGAAAGACAATATGGCATTAGCAATGAAGAACAGCAGGCAACAGGGTCAATGAGGCCAGTTAGAAACCAGCTGTGTTAGAAACTACTTCTCGAGCCTCAGTTTCCTAAACTACAGGATGATATAGTACTTCTTACAAAGCTGCTGTAAAAATTAAATAAGATACTGTGTGTACAGGTACTAGTTTGGTACTGGGGACAAGGTAGGCACTCACTGTCAACTAACCAAAAAAAAAAAAAAATCAAAGTGCTTTGAAAGGTAAAGTCTTATATTAAAGTTATTAGATTTGGAGAATGGGCCAGGCATGATGGCTCATGCTTATAATCCCACCACTTTGGGAGGCCCAGGTAGGACTGCTTGAAGCCAGGAGTTCATGTCTAGTCTGGGGAATAAAATGAGACCGTATTTCTCAAAAAAAAAAAAAAATTGGCCAGGGGAGGTAGCACATGCCTATAGTTTCAGCTATCTGAGAGACTGAAGGAGGAGGACTGCTTGAGCTCATGAGTTTGAGGTTACAGTGAGCTATGACTGGGCCACTGCACTCTGGCCTGAGCAACTAGGCAAGATCCTGCTTCTTAAATTAAAAAAAAAAAAAGTTTGGAGAATGAAGCTGGACTTCCACCCTGAAAATTATCATAACCTTTATTTATGCCAATGAATTCTATACCCAACAGACCTTTTATTATCAATTAAATATTTTAAAGAATGAAGGAGGAACATTTTTAGTAAAAAATAAGGTAACGAGTCATGCAAATGGCACATTTTTTAATGCCATAAGTTCTATTAGATTTACATTTCGATTTCTTTCTTTTTTTTTATTTTTGAGACAAGAGTCTTGCTCTGCTACTCAGGCTGGAGTGCCATGGCCTCAGCTTAGCTTATGGCAACCTCAAACTCTTGGACTCAATTCTCCTGCCTCAGCCTCTAGAACAGCTGGGACTACCACCATGCCTGGCTAATTTTTCTAGGTAGTATTTTTAATAGAGATGGTCTTCATTCACTGTGCCCAAGTTGGTCTCAAACTCCCGAGCTCAAACAATCTTCCCGCCTTGGCCTCCCAGAGTGCTAAGATTATAGGCACATGGCCCTGCATCTCAATTTCCAAAGCTTGTCCTTCTAAAGAAGACAGAAGAGAAAGATGTTTTGTCCTTGTTTTTCAGCACTACTTTTAAGGTTTGATAGCTACTAGCTTATATACAGCTCTTCTAAGGCATCCACTTTTATATCTTTCTTCAGTGGTAGGAACTGATATGAAATGTTTCCCAAAATAAATTATCAAAGGCCAGAATCTTTACTACATTAAATGTAATGTTTCTATATGCCACAGGATCTAGATATTTTAGACAATAAAAATGTTTTTTCAAAGGCCCAATTAAAATTAAAATAAAATCAGAAGGCAGCTTCTTCTACTAAGATAATTTTAAAGATATTACCATTATACCAATTTTAAGAACACAGGCATTTTTGTGTAGAGACCTTATTTTCCATGATACATTTTTAGAATGGCATTTCAATTCCAAATAGAATAGAGATACTTGTTCTTTTGTCCTACCAACAGAATCTTGTACCAAACTGAATTCTTCTACCAAGATTTAGCTTATCTTTAACATAAATCCAAATTTTCATGAATTAAGCTTGCTTAGTATAGGCCACATTTTTTTTCTTGAGTATCTAATATGTGATAAGTAATATACATAGAATATCAATTAATGCTTATAACCTTGCCCAGGTGCTGTAATCCGAGCACTCTGGGAGGCTGAGGCAGGTGGATTGACTGAGCTCACAGGTTCGAGACCAGCCTGACCCACACAGCAAGACCTCGTCTCTAAAAATAGCTGGTATTGTGGTAGGCACCTGTAGTCCCAGCTACATGGGAGGCTGAGGCAAGAGACTTGCTTAAGCCCAAGAGTTTGTGGTTGCTGTGAGCTATGACACCACAGCACTCTACCCAGTGCAACATACTGAGACTGTCTAAAAAAACAAAAACAAAAAACAAACAGCTCTGAAATGGCTAAGATTTCATTCCAGGCAACTTAACTCCTTTCTTTATCACTGTTCTGTAGGGTTCAATGTAGCTTATCTGAGTCTAAATTCTGATCTTTTTATGTACAATAACAATTCAAGTGGTGAATTAGATCACTGAAGATGCTGGTTAGCACATTTTTTTTTTTAGCACATTAATTTTTGAATTCATGGCCCAAGACATTTTTTTCTCAGATATGTGTATTAACTATACAATAAAAGTTATTATCTATTGCTGACACTAACTCTAAATGGGTCTAAAATTAAATGATTACATAACATTGATATGATATGCCCCACTGTTTCACAGAGAATTTTTATTTTTTTGAGATGAGTTCTTGCTCTGTTACCTGTGCTAAAATGCAGTGGTACCATCAAAGCTCACAGCAACCTAAAACTCTTGGGCTTACAAAATAATCCTGCCTCAGCCTCCCAAGTAGTTGAGACTACAGGTGTGCACCACCACACCCAGCTAATTTTTTATTTTTTTCCAGAGATGGGATCTTGCTGTACTGCCCAGTGTGATCCTGAACCTCCGGCCTCAAGTGATCTTCCCATCTACACCTCCCCAAGTGATGGGATTACAGACAAGAGCTACCATGCTCAGTTCCTCAGAGGGAATGTCACTAGTAAATACATATTAGTGACAGGACACAGACACAGGTAGTCATCAGCCAATTCTTTTTTTTTTTTTTTTTTTTTCTCGAGAGTCTTGCTCTTGCTCAGGCTGGTCTTGAACTCCTGAGTCAAACAATCCACCTGCCTCAGCCTCCCAAAGTGCTAGGATTATAGGCGTGAGCCTCTGCACCTGGCTTCTAGCCAGTTCTGACACTGATTCCACAGTCAAAATGCTTTATATTACCTTAGTCAGAAGTTACTTAAATTCCTTATACCTCAGTTTCGTAATTAGGGAAAATTGATACCCGAAAAGTCTTTATATATTCTATTTCCTCTGTTTCAAAATGTCATCTCAAAAAATTAAAAGCTGTAGAACAGCCCAAAAAAAAAAAAATCACATTTAGTCTAAATGGCTCATTTATCCAACTTCATCAGAAAACAAGGTTGCTGCACGAAATCAAATTTTCAAAATAATTAAAATATCCCTTTTAAGGCCAAACAACTCAGCACCTTCTCTTTGATGGATAATCAAAGTAAACTGTTTAGAAATAGACTAAAAGGAACATAATTTAACCTTTTATTGATGTTCTAGAATCTTGATGAAAAATTTCTCAGATCCATCCCTTTTCATCATAATTTCCAGCTGCTGCTTCAGTTCAGATGGTTCTTTCACCTACACCCGTGTAAGAGTATCCTGGTTTCTCCCTGCCTTCTCCATATTACTGTCAAACAAGATTTCTCTAAAAATAAATGTAAAGATAACCATGCAGCATGGGAAAGCTCACGGATTAAGGATGTAAACTACTTTTTGATCTTATTCCACCTCTCTGCCACTGTCAATCCTCCCTCCTTCTAATCCCTGTCTAAGCTGCTTCTGTTCAACTGCTTTACATGGATTTCTCTTTTCTTTACAGAGGGGAAGTACGTGGCATATTTTGCCTTTTAGAGAGCTACTTCCAGATATACTGAAGTTAGGTTTCAGTAAAATAGGCTTCTTCTACCACATAACATCAACGTCAACAGTCAAGAGACTCCTGAGCACTGCGATACACAGTATAAAACCCAACGTGAATGTTTAATAAATACCTGTGTAAAAATGTTATTCAAGTTCCTAGTTCCCCGTACCAAACAGGCTCTACGTTCCATCACTCTGTTACTTAGAGCAAGCATAGGGCACCTAGCGTGATCCTGGTGTTTAGAAACAGGTTAAGAAGTAAACATGATACAAAAGGCCATAAAGATAATCCACAGTGAAAGAAATGCAAATAATTGACAAACAAGAAAAAATGTTCAACCTCACTAGGAGTCAAGTTTGAATCAGAGCAGTCAGATACCGGTTTTCTCTTCCATTCAGGCTGCCAAACATCTCCCCAAGTGATGATAACCAAATGATGGGTACTTTAAGAAAATGGCTTCTCTCGGTCATCCCCAGTAGGAATGTGATTTGGTACAGTCTTCTGCAGGGCATTTGGGAATATACATCAAATAACTTAGAATAGTAAAAACTTTGTCTAGCAATCTATGTCTAAGAATTTATTCTAAAGAAAGAACCACAGCTCGGCGCCTGTGGCTCAAGCGGCTAAGGTACCAGCCACATATACCTAAGGTGGTGGGTTCGAATCCAGCCCGGGCCCGCCAAACAATAATAATGGCTGCAACCAAAAAATAGCTGGGTGTTGTGGTGGGCGCCTGTGGTCCCAGCTACTTGGGAGGCTGAGACAGGAGACTCGCTTGAGCCCAGGAGTTGGAGGTTGCTGTGAGCAGTGAAGCCATGACACTCTGCCCAGGGGGACAGCTTGAGGCTCTGTCTCAAAAAAAAAAAAAAAAAAAAAGAACCAGTGATATACACAAAGATCTCTATTTGTCATGGTGTCACTTATTAATAGTGAAAATCTGCAAGCTATATAAATGCACCAACAAGAGACCCATTAAATAAACTACAGCGTCTCTATATGCAGTCACTGTATTGTAAACATTTTTTTTTTTTTTTGGCCAAGGCTGGGTTTGAACCTGCCACCTCTGGCATATGGGGCCAGTGCCCTACTTTGAGCCACAGGCCCTGCCCTATAAGCGTTGTTTTTTTTTTTTTGCTATGAAAAGCTTTTTTTCTGTTTGGTCCAAGGCTTGGGACAGGACTCCAGGGTGGCTAAAAAGCTGCCTTATGGCTAAAGGGAGACGCTTGTGCAGAAGCCCTGATACTCTGAGAAAGGCTCCTCAGAGGTCGCTGGGCTCAGAAGGCTCCTAGTCGTGCTGGAGAGGAGCTTTTTGAAGAGACACTTGCCTAGCCCAACCTGGGGGCCAGCCAGCCTGTGGAAGTTGGTCAGGTAGTCACCCATCTTCTTGATGAGTTTCTTCATCTGATCTAGGAAGTGACTCTCCAGGAAGTCACAGAGATGGGGATCTGTGGGAACAGAACCCAGGACATGAAGATCCAAATGAGCCTGATTCAGGTTAATGTCCAGGCCCACAGCAGCTTCCACTGAATCCAGGTTGTACTCCACTCATCTTGAATGGCTCCTGCACGTCCCAGAAGACAGTGAACCTGCCACAGTGGGCTTGCAGCTCCAAGGGATGCTCCGTGCTCTCCCAATTCACGGAGGAAGCGGCCCACTCCTCTCAGAACCACATCGTCAGGGTGAAACAGTAGCCCAGAGAGAGGTAGGCGCAGGCAGATGAGGGCTGCCTCCACATCAGTGGAATAATCCTGATGAATCTGGAAGCTCGTGGTTGATCAGCATTAAGGAGCTAACCACAAAAAACGGTGTTAGCTGGCTCTAGAAACAGAAGATGGCCATGAAGATGGTCCCAGAGATCAGAGAGCTGTCACAGCCTGGAAGAAAGGGAGTTCCCAGGTCTCTTCCGTCCAGACATTGTTGAAGTAAGACACAGATCTGCAGGACCACCAAATGCACTGCTTCATAAAATATTATTACACACCATTTTAAGCAGGCTGTAAG
The DNA here is from genome assembly GCF_000181295.1 of Otolemur garnettii. NCBI lineage: Eukaryota > Metazoa > Chordata > Mammalia > Primates > Galagidae > Otolemur > Otolemur garnettii. The sequence continues at coordinate 4,433,822 of NW_003852511.1, forward strand.
AACTATGTACATACTGGGTGGTTCCATTTATATAAAGTACAAAGGTAGTCAAATGTTTGCCACTGCACATCAGAATAGTGGGTGCTACCCTTGAGTGATAGTAGATAGCATAAAGCAAGCTTCTGGGGTATTAGTTGTTTCTTTCTTTTTTTGAGACTGAATCTCATGATGTCACCCTCGGCAGAGTGCTGTGAGAGCTCACAGCAACCTCAAACTCTTGGGTTTAAGCAATTCTCTTGTCTCGGCCTCCCAAGTAGCTCAGACTACAGGCACCCGCCACAACAGCTATTTTTTGGTTGCAGTTGTCACTGTTGTGTAGCAGGCCCGGGCCAGGCTCAAACCGGCCAGCCTCGATATGCAGCCAGCACCCTACTCACTGAACTATTGGCGCTGAGCTTGGTAGTTTTCTTTTAATTTGGATGCCAATTAGTTGGCTGTGTTCAGTTTGTGAAAATACATCCAGCTGCACAGTTACATACATGAAAAGAATGTATAATATACATCAATTCAATCTTAAATATTAAATTATTTCCCTCAAACACATAGGCATTTTGAAAATGGTCTAGAAGTAAACCATTTTTCTGTCTTTATTTTAGATGATTCCAAATTTTTCCACAAAGAACTTATTTCACTTTCATAAGAAAAAAAATTAAATCCTACAGTCTTCCTTTCAGGTAAGCAGATGATCTATAGGTGAAAAATCTCTGGTTTTATTCTCTTGATTTATTCATTCAAATCACTGCACAACTCCTATGCTCACTGTTCTAGATGGCACAGTTATAGCAGTCAACAAAATCTTTGTAACATCAGGAGTATTCACAACCCCAACCAAGTTTCCTGAGGGTAATGTAGGGTCCAAGGAAAAACTTTCCCTTGGCCTTCTGAAAGTTCACTGAAAATCACTGGCAGATTTATAGGAGAAAGGATATATACATTTATTTGATCAGTTTTATGTGACACAAAAGCCTCTGGAATGAACAAACCATTAAGAGGACACTGTCCATTTTCAGACTTAGGTTTAACAAAGTTTAGACAAAAAGGGTACAACCTAATGCTAACTAACTAAGTAGAGAAATCCCACCAAGGCCTGTCCTGCAGGAATCTTCCTGGCCTCTCTATGATGCATCCTCTGCTTCTGGGTATGGGGCAAGACCATCTCTATAACGAGGGTCTTATGACCCACAATCAAACAAGGTACATCAGATAGTTTCTTCTTGGCCAGTTTTCATATAGAAAGGCAGGGGGAAAGTTAAGAGTAGTATTTTTAGATTTTATGGCTAGTTTGGGGAAAAGGGGTTCTAGTTTCTATGGCTACCCCATGAGCATAGGAAAAGGCCAGAGAGAGCTGCATCTGAGACCTTTACTTTGGGCTACTGTTTTCTGAGACCCTACAGTAGTGACTATTTTTCTTTAATATATAACCTGAGAGTTTAGCAACCTGTGACGCTCTGCACTGACAGCGGACATCCAGAAGTGTATTAAAGTCTACATGAGGTTAACTTCAAACTCATCACTCAATATAAGCTCAGAAAGTCCTAAAAATGAGACCCAAATTCCACACTCATGTGCATACTCTTGGATGACATCAGTCACAAATAGGAAGAAATCTTGAAAATGAGGAAAACATACAAGTCTATCACAGATCTCCTGGTAAGGACAATCATCTTACACACTCCCAAAGATACCTCCCCAAATACCACACTGCACTCTCGAACATTCATGGAGTATTTACTATGAACTGGGCACTGTTCTGGTGCTTCGTTAATTGAGTCTTCACAGTCACTCTATGAGATCATCTTTTCATAAATAAGGAAATTGAAGCACAGAGACACAATTAGCATACAGGGATAATTTTGGAAGAACTAGCCCTAAGCAAAATTGCTCAGCAAGCTCACTTTGTCTTTGACCTTCCACTTGATTTGTGTCTTGTTTCCATTTGACAGACTGTGAGGACCCTGAGAGCAGGAATTATGCACCTAGCACAGTGGTTCTCAACCTGTGGGTCACTTGTAACAATGAAAATACATCCTGCATATCAGATATTTACATTACAATTCATAACAGTAGCAAAATTACAGTTATGAAGTAGCAACGAAAATATTTTTAGGGTTGGAGTCCCCACAACCATAGTCTTGTATAGTCTTGGTATGAGAAAGATGTTTATGGTCAGAAACCACAAAGAGCAAATTGAGAAATCTAATTTAATGAAAGTCAAACAAAAGCCCTTCCAGAAAGTAAGAAAGCAACTGGGAAATAACATTTGCAAAATATGTATCAGAGTTAATATGCATATTATGTGGTGACTATGGTTGGAGTCCCCACAACATGAGGAACTGTATTAAAGGGTGGCAGCATTAGGAAGGTTGAGAACCACTGATCTAGCACAACGCCTAAGGCTCAGTTATCTGTAGAGTGGATAGAACCTTCTTTCCTTTCTCTTGGGTTTCCTTCTTTCCAGATATCCTACGATGAGAAGCCTTCTTTTGCCACACTGTTTTTCTAAATTAAGTGTTAGATAATTCCTGCTAAGGCAATACCCAAACCAGCATGTGGTAATTAAGACATCCTATATCCAGATTCCCTAGTCCAGTGGATATCTCCTCCTCCATTTTCCTCCGTCGCCCTTGGGAACGCTGGACTTCACAACAGAAGACGCGCTGCTTCTTCACCAATTGCTCTCCCTGACCGGTTTCAGCTGTTTAAGGCAAGCTACCACATTACAAAGTTGTCAGTCCCGGCACTACCATGGCTCCTTCACTGCGTTCTCATCTCGGCTCAGGTGTCACAGCTTAGAGTGACCTTCCCTGACCTCTCTATTTCAAACAGCAGCCCAACATTCTCTAATCTTACCCTGCTTTATTTTTCTTTGCCATACTTACCACTACTCCCCTGTGATATTTACGATTATTTCCTTAAGCTCTTCTCTTCTAAAATAAACTGAATGAGGGCAAGGGCCTTAGCTTGATTCTCTTGTAATTCCACACCTACACCAGAAACTGACACGGCGTAGGCTCTCACATATTTGCCGAATCAACTGATCAAGGGTCTTTTTTAATATTTAGGGAAGGTAAATCTATCTTTCAAAAATACCACCTTGACTTAATGAGACTGAAAACAGGCAGAAGAAAAATCAGTCTTCACATGTTAATTCAAAAGAACACTTAGTAAAATCCTGAGTCTTTTCTTACTCCTTATGCTCAAACTATAAGGTTAAAATGTAAAAATGGACAAATGTTTTTAGATTAAACATGGTGATAGCACAATGGGAAAAGGTGCTGTGGGAAATTTTAGCAATCAAGGTGTGTTCACTGCTTTTAGTTTTGAATGTACCAAAAAGGGGCTGGGGCAGTGGCTCAGGTCTATAATCCTAGCACTCTAGGAGGCCAAGGTGGGTGGACTGCTTTGGCTCATGAGTTCAAAACCAGCCCGAGAA
>NW_003852511.1:4437693-4442239 GCF_000181295.1 Otolemur garnettii
CCACTGTTGTTTTAGCTGGCCCAGGCCAAGTTCAAACCCGCCAGCCTGGGTGTATTTGGCCAGCGCCCTACCCACTGAGTTACAGGCACCGTCACCCTGTCCCTTTCTACATCTACTTCTTCATTTCCTCGATCTAGCCTGATCTAACTAGATGGCAGATAAAAGCATCACCCAAACACTAAGGGTAGGAAAATCTTTTCTCAAACTAAGAAACTGCCCGGCAGGTCTACTAAGATTTAAGCTTGAAGGCAGAGCTTTTGTTGGTTTTATTAAACCCTGAAGACTGGTAAGGTCATAAAAATTCTAAGGATGTTTTGCAAGTAGATTCCAGTAGGGCTCATCTATATTAAAAAAAAAAAAGAAAGAAAGAAAGAAAAAAAAAAAAAGAAAGAGGCCAGATGCTGTGGCTCACTCAGGCCTGTAATCCTAGCACTGTGGGAGGCCAGGCCTGATAGACTGGCTGAGCTCTGGAGTTTGAGACCAACCTGAGCAAGAGTGAGACCCTGTCTCTAGTAAAAATAGAAAAACTAGCCAAGCATGTGATAGGCACCTGTAGTCCCAGCTACTCAGGAGGCTGAGGGAGGAGGATTACTTGAGCCCAAGAGTTTGAGGTTGCTGTGAGCTATGACGCCACAGCACTCTACTGAGGGTGACAAAGAAGACTGTCTCAAAAAATAAAAAAGAAAAAAATCTGTAAAACACAACCCTAGCAGATGTTACCAAGCATTAAACATATGGCACTTTTCTCAGTTCAGTTTATAAAAACCTTAAAAACACAAAACCCCAACCTGTTAACAGGTTAAATGCACTGTTAACACTGTACTTTCACTAAATCAGTGAAGCGTTGATTCTATTCAGGTTACACAAATCCTTTTCAAAGAGCTGGTGGTTTGTCTGATAGAAAAGGAGACTGTTACCAAAATAACCCCAATATAATCTCATATAACAGTGGGATTGTTTTGAGTACTGCAGTACTTTCTATTTATAAGGTTCACTGGGTTGAGCTGCAAATACTCCATTATAATTTTTCAAACTTCTGTAGAAGAACTGCTTTGGGGAAAAAACGTTAATAAGAAAAAAAATCTCAATGTAGCTAAAAAAACAAAACGGCTATTTCCTTATTTTAAGAGAGCTTTCTGGGTTTGTTTTATGTATCCTAGCGCAAGCCCTTAAAAAAGAAGGCAAGACTAGAGGGACGCCTAAAGTAGCGCTCAGGGTGGTGGGACCTATTAACGAAATAATCCACTGGGTACCTACTGTGGGCAAAGCGTTCTATTAAGATGTGAAGCGAACAACAACGAATATTTCATTGCTATGAGAGATTATGTTTTAGGGCAAATGGACATGATCGTTAGGAAATTTGGTATTTCCATGCAACTTCATTAGCAGGCTACGAGAACCAAAGTTAAGGGGACTCCACTCGCGGCCAGGCCCTTTTCCTTGTCTAGACCTGTTTAACCGACTTACATCATAATCAAAGAATACAAACCACAGCACGTTCTCATAGCCAAGTTATTCCTTAAAAACACAACCGAGTCACCTTCTTAAACACAGACTCACACTACCCATGGCACTCAAAGGGAGGACCGACAACTTGAAGGGGGGAGAGAAAACTTTTGAACCCGAGCTTGCAAAGCAGCCCAAGGGTACACGAGGCTCTGCTCCCCCGTCGGACAACGCCGCCCAGGCCTGGGGCCAGTCTATTAAGGACTTGCAGCTGCGGGCACCGGCTGTGCGGCGGTTAGGGACGCGGGGAGGTGAGAAGGGCCTGAGAGAGAAAAGCTCCCCACAAGTTGGCCCGATGTTCACGCTCCAAAAATGAAAAGCAGCATTTGTTCCGTCTGCGGCCCGTCGCGTTTGGCCCTTCCCCACCCCCACCCCAGCAGCTCCCGGCGGGACTCCGCGGCACCGAGCCGCACCGGAGTCGGAGCCCGGCCCCCCGCCCTCCGCGGCCGCCGGCCCGCCCGGCCCCAGGACCTCACCTGCGGGGCCCGCCCCGGAGGCGCGAGCGGGCAGCGGGGAGCGCAGCCTCAGCCAGAGGTGCAGCGCGGCCCCGAGCACACACGGGCACAGCAGCACCAGCCAGTTTCGCATTGGCCGCCCCCGCCGGCTCCACCTCGCGCCCCCGCCACGCGCCGGGCTCTCCCGCGTCCCGGCGGAGAGGGAGGGGACCTGCACGTGCGGATGCTGAGGGGCGGCGACGGACGCCTGCGCCACCACTCCGGGCACGCCCGCTCTCGCGCCCGGCGCCGTCAGGAATCCCTGCGGCTCCCGGCCCCGCGCCTCGGGTTCTTTAGACCCCGGGCGGCGGCCGAAGCCCCGCCCCCTCCGCGCGGCCTTCCCACAGGCTCCGCCCACCTCTTTCCTCCCACTCGCTCCGCCCTCCTCTCGCTCGTCCCCTCCTGCGCCCGCCGGCCTGCCGGGAGTTGAAGTCCTGCTCTGGGCCCAAGCAGGAGGTGCACTCTGGAGCATGAGGCCTGAAAACTACATTTCCCCTAATGCTATGCACGCTGTTCCGACACTCGGGACGCGAAGGCGAAATTCGAGGCCTCACATGGAACATGCGCGTCCCTTCTCGGAGCCTGCTGCCCTCTAACGGCCGAGGGGAGGTAGTGCCAGGTGCCTTGGCGCAGGGAGGCTGCCCCAAGCCGGGAAGGGAAACGCGGTTTAGACAAAGGTCGCTGTTTGCCTCGGATGCAAGAAGATCCGAGTGACTCTTGTTTGAAATCACGCCGTGCTTCCCTGTGCCGGAGCCTCGCTCGCTGGTCTACTGCGGAAGATGGAATCCGGTGACGTCTTCTTGGCCCAAAGAGCGGGACGAGAAAGCGCCGCGTGCCGTGTCTTGAACGGTGAATCATCAGGGATTAGCGCTGGTGCGGTGTGTTCTCGGCTCTTTGCCCGGTTCTGAGCTCTAGGAATGCAGGATGAGTAAGGCAGATCCCCGGGGATCAAGCTGTGGAGTAGAAGGGCGACAGTCCCTTCGAGGGTAGAATTGCACATGACCCGGGCTCACACTGGCGCAGTCAAGTTGGAAGAGTCTCAACCAGGACGTGTGCCGGGAGAGCGAATGCGGGCTCGCTGGACCTGCGAGGGGCTTCTGCCCCTTGGAGATGAAACTCCGCCCCGCGGTGCACCTGCGGCCCCGGCGTGAGCCCCCCGCCCCCCGGCCCGCATTCGCCCAAGAGGGGAAGAGGCAGTGAGGATACTGGTGATAAGAAGGTGGGGGAAAGAGAAAGAGTGCCTAGGCTATGATGTGTGTGTGTTAATTTGTTTTAATTTCCACAAGTTGTTCAGAAAACTTTTCGTTGACAGAAGATCCATCTCAAACAGGCATAAGGAAATAAAGATTTTTTATTCAAATAACAACGATCCAAGATTTCCCAGGCATAGAGTCTCATTGAGTGGCAACATAGTTTAAGAAAAGCAACCCTCCCTTGAATTACTTTGTATTTGTTTTGTAATATTGCCCGCTGTGCTATATTTAATTTCAAAATCTGTTTGTTTTAATAGTTGTATAAAATCTAGAAGCCTAGGAATTTATGCTGTGTGTTTGCATTAAGTAAATTAATAAAGATAATTTAACTCATGTAGGGCCAGAAATTGTTTTTTTCATCAAAAAGGGATTTGTGTATTTGTTAGTTAGCTGTTGCTATGTAACAAATTAATCCAAAACTCTTAAAAAACAATAATCATCTCTCAGAATTTCTACATGTCAGGAACTTGGGAGCTAAATTCTGGTTCAGGGTCCCTCATAACGTTGCAGGCAGATGTCAACCAGGGCTGCACTCATCTGAAGGCTTGAGTGGGGCTGGAGAGTCCACTTCCTAAGTGACTTACATGGCAGATGCTGCCGTGCCTTTTATGACAAAACGGAAGACACACACTGTCACTTCACTAATCTACTGATCACACAGTAGCCCTGATTAACTGTGTGAAGAACCACACAAGGCCATATTGGAGGCAAGGATTATTGGAAACCCTTCTCAGAGTCTAGCTCCCACTGTATATTATGCAAATCTGAGAAATTCTACTGTTTCTTAACAGTTTGGAGAGCCTGAAAACAGGAAGAAACGCTTTTTCCTTCTTATGGGAAACAGAATTAAAAGGCTGTGATTATTATGGGTCCTGGGCAAGTGTCACCAAAATCTACATGCCTATTTCCCAAATATTGTGTACATATCTTAGTAAGAAAGGAAAATATGTAATGTTTAGAAATTTCTTGTTAGAAATTCTTTTTTTAGAAACTATGCTGACTTGCTTTCTACATTTCAATTAAAGAAACTGTTAAGAAAGTAATAATTGGATGGCTCGGCACCTGTGGCTCAAGTGGCTAAGGCGCCAGCCACATACACCTAAGGTGGCGGGTTGGGCCCGCCAAACAACAATGACGACTGCAACCAAAAAATAGCCTGGGCGTTGTGGAGGGCGCCTGTGGTCCCAGCTACTTGGGAGGCTCAGGCAGGAGACTCACTCGAGCCCAGGAGTTGGAGGTTGCTGTGAGCTGTGATGCCACAACACTCTACCCAGGGGGACAGCTTGAGGCTCT
>NW_003852511.1:4442741-4446044 GCF_000181295.1 Otolemur garnettii
TCCACCTCCCAAGTAGCTGGGACCACAGGTGCCCGCCACAGTGCTCGGCTATTTTTCGGTTGCAGCCATCATTGTTGTTTTGGCGGGTCCGGGCTGGGGATTCGAACCTGCCACCTTAGGTGTATGTGGCTGGTGCCTTAGCCGCTTGAGCTATAGGCGCCGAGCGGATAACCTAAAATTTTAATTGTGTGGATAAAAAAATTACAATGAGTTAACTCAATAAGAGGAATCATCCCTCATTTTGCCAGATCTATTCATTCAACAAATGCTTAGTGAACACCTATGCTGTGCCTGGCAATTTTGTATGTACTTTGGATACATCAATGAACAAAACTAAGATCCTGGCCTGTGATGATGACGGTGGTGGTATAAACTATAGACAAAATAAAGAAATACACTTAACCAGGATGTTCGAAGATGGCAATAAGTGCTGTGGAAAATATATAAAGGGCAGGGTAGGGGAATAATGAGAGTGGGACTGAAATGGGGCAGATTGCAGAATTAAAAGAATAAAAATTTTAAAACTGATTGATGATATCAACAGTCTGTATGGTCCAGCAGCTCTTAGTCTATGATGCGAACAGGTGTGAAAACAGAGACATAGAACGAGGGCGTGGTAAACCAGGATGGTTGGTGTTACAATCCAGTGTGGCACAGTGCTCACAGATACTTAGTGAGGATCTATTATGTGCCAGGCAATGTCGTATGTACAAGCATACAAAATGAGCAAGGAATGCACAGCGTGTTATAGTGGCACAAAGCAGGAGGTACAGTCTCCTTCAGTATCCCTGGGGAATTGTCTCCATTGGATACCCAAATCTGGTGTTTCTCAAGGCCCTGGTATAAAATGGTATGGTACTTATGTACAGCCTAGCCACATCCTCTGTATGCTTTATATTAGTGGTTCTCAACCTTCCTAATGCTGCAGCCCTTTAATATAGGTCCTATGGGTCGCGACCCACAGGTTGAGAACCGCTGCTTTATGTCATCTCTAGGTCACTTACCATTCCAAGCACAGTGCCTACCCATCACTTCATTCAGGTGGATTCAACAGCACGTGACAAAGTTTTGCTTCTTGGAACTTTCTGAATATTTCTTATTTTTTCTGAATATTTCTCATCTGTGGTTAGTTGAATTCATGGATGTGGAACCCACGGATAGAGAGGGCTAACTATATTTAACTGAGCCCAAGGCTCCCTAGAGGAAGTTATCCTTTGAAAACAGGTCTGGGGCTTGAAATCAGAAGCCAGTTAACAAGATCAGAAAGTGAGAAGGCCTGGGTGGCTCATGCCCTAATCCTAGCACTCTGGGAGGCCAAGGTGGGTGGACTGCTTGACCTCGTGAGAGTTTGAGACCAGCCTGAGCAAAAGCAAGACCATGTCTCTACTAAAAATAGGGGAAAAAAAAGAAAGAAAGAAAAACTTGAGCCCAAGAATTGGAGGTTGCTGTGAGCTATGATGCCACAGCACTCAAGGGAGAGACTTAGTCTAAGAAAGAAAGGAAGGAAGAAAGGAAGGAAGGAAGGAGAGAGAAAGAAAGAAAGAAAGAAAGAAAGAAAGAAAGAAAGAAAGAAGTGTTCAAGAGTAAAAAAAGTTTATTTTTTGATAAGAGATAGTGTCTCTACTCTGTCACCCGGGCTGGAGCACAGTAGTATAATCCTATCTCCTTGCAGCCTTGAATTCCTGGTCTCTAGTAATCCCAAAGCACTGGGACTACAGGCATGAGCCACTGCATCTGGCCTCCCCTCAAGACTCTTATTTCCCACAAATATATTATTTCTGATGAATTTTATAATCCTCTTTCACAGTTATTCTGCTTCCTCCTAAACCTTATATTTAATACATGGTTATAACAGTAAGTATAAGTAATATAAATGCTATGTCAGACTCCTACTTTGGCCCATCTCAATCTTTCTCTCCAGATTTAACCACTATAGCCTAGATATTTCTTCTTCTGTATAGATTCTGAATTTTCCCAAATTGTTTATTTTTCTAGGGATGGAAAGGGATCAGGCACCTTTTTTTTTTAATGCCCATGAATGCAATCTGTGCCCTGAACCCGTATAACTCTAGAAATTCTAGTCCTCCCGTAACTATTTATGAGTGCCCCAGGAAGGCTTGCTTTTCCACAAATCATCATTACTCTCCTGTGTTTTATTTATGTATTTATTTATTTTTGAGACAAAGTCTCACTTTCTTGCCCCCTATAGAGTACCATGGCATTACAGCTCACAGCAACCTCAAACTTTTGGGCTCAGCCTCCCAAGTAGCTCAGACTACAGGCGCCACCCCACAATGCCTGGCTATTTTTAGAGACGAGGGTCTCACTCTTGCTCAGGCTGGTCTTGAACCTGTGAACTCAGGCAGTCCACCTGCCTCAGCCTCCCAGAATGCTGAGATTACAGGAGCAGGCCACTGTGTCCAGCCAAAACACATTATTCTCATGGTCACCTCTCGCTCCAGATAGCTGCTCTCATCCTTCTCCACCAGCCATCTCAACTCATAACCGCTTCTCTGGGCCACAGTACCAGCTCCAAATAATAGACATAGCAACTTCCTTTATCCTACAAATCACAGCTAGGACATGTTTATCAGACTTTATTAAGGATTTACTCCAAGAAAATATAGGAAGAGGTTGGGCACAGTGGCTCATACCTGTCCCAGCACTCTGGGAGGCCAAGGCAGGTGGATAGCTTGAGCTCATGAATTCTAGAGCAGCCTGAGCAAGTGGGAAACCGTGTCTCTAAAAAAATAGCCAGGTGTTGTGGCTGATACCTGTAGTCTCAGCTCCTTGGGAGCCTGAGGCTCACTGGAGCCCAGGAGTTTGAAGTTGCTGTGACCTATAATGTCACGGTACTCTACCGAAGGTAAGAAAGTGAGACTCTTTCAGAAAAAAAAAAATAAATAAAGGAAGAAAAGTTTAAAACTAGATATGGGTGAAACTTGCTCCTGGGTTCCATCCCCTGCTCTCAATACCTCGACCAAGGGCTTTCTGACCTCCTCCCTGTGAGGGATAATTCTCATTTGTTCTCTTTTCTCCAGCACAGGCCCAATTCTTTCATGAGCCAATGAGGTCCTAATTGCCCTTTAAATCTCTTAACTGCCTAAAATGTAAAGCATGTATGGTTTTGTGAATATAATTCTATAGGAAGATTATTTTGTATTCTAATTCTTTCTCATTATGTTTATCTGAAGACCTCAGTTGTTCACTTTACCCCTCAAGGAAACCATCTTGCCTGGCCACCTATACAACAAATTTCACTTAAAAAAAATCTATAGTTGGGTGGTGCCTGTGGCTCAAAAG
>NW_003852511.1:4446426-4448452 GCF_000181295.1 Otolemur garnettii
AAAAAAAAAAAAAAAAATACTCAAACATTCTTTTCAAAGGTTTCAGGACTGCTGGCATCCCTTCCCTCACGTGGGTGCACACTGTCTTTGCAGCATATACTCTTTGATTACTTCTCTCCCTTTTTTAGCCAATGGTTGAATTCTCTTAGATTATATGCCTATGGTGTTACTATCAGATAATCATTGCAGAAGATAACCTTTTACTGTACTGAACAGAATTCTTAACATCTCAATCTGAAGCATCTTGACTTATATTTTGATTATGCTTCAGATTCTGAGCTTCAAGAAGAGTAGGAAAATAGACACCGAAAAATCACCCTTCAAAGATGTGTTCAAGGGAGAGGAGGGAGGCTGGTGTCGCAGGAAGAGGGAGTGATGAGGGGGATAATAGGGGCAGAGGTTAGTGATGGAGTCTCTAGCAAGATTATGACAAGAAATCACAAAGATTGTGGCTGTGACTCTGAAATAAGTGGGGAGTAGTCCCTCGATGGGTTTCAATCACAGAAGGGACATGATCTGACTTACGTTTCAGGAGGATCACTCACATTAGACCTGCCCAGGGTGAGTAAAATCAAACGGGGCGGGGGGAGTCCAGGAGGGAGATGTGAGTATCACGTAATGCCTTGAGACAAGGTGCAGTAACGAGCACCAGCCAGCAGATGGAGCAGTGATCCCAGGTGCTTACTATAGGGACTAGGACTGCCGGGGCAGGGTTGGGACTGGGGCGACCCTAAGAGATGCGGCGTCCCAACTCCCCGGTTCAGGATAGAGAGATCGGACAGCTAGGACTCTGAGTAGAATCTCCCTCTGGGAATTGCCCTTGGCTGAAGGCTGCTGCCTCGCCAAAGGGTACAGCCCCCTCCAATGACTACCTGAGTAGGGGTATAAAGATTTAGGATAACCGTAGAGACCCATCGGGGGCTTCTGTTGCAAACGCATTGCAGTCGCGTTTCTTCCTCTGCCCAACACAGTTTCCCTCACTCCCCTCCTCTATTCCCGAGAGCAGTTCCCAATAAACCTCGTGCACACAACCTGTGCTTCAGAGTCTGTTTCCCTGGAAACCTGACCCAAGACCGTGATTCTGTTACAACGTAAGGAAGACTATGTCATTTCTCTGCCTGAAATCCTGCAATGGCTACTCACTCACAGGGAAATCTAAGGTGGCCCTGCAGGCCACTGGGATCTGGAGCGCTGTCCCCCCAACCTTATCCCCACTCCTCCCACCCCCAATTCACTTGCTCCAGAGCCATGCTGTCCTCTTTGCCACCCCAGGAATATGATAGGTATGTTCTTTGCCTCAGGATCTTTGGGTTTAGTTCCTTCTGCCCTTCCAGATATTTTCTTGATCTGCTCCTTCTCCTTCAAGTCAGCTAAAATATCACCTTTTCAGTAAGGCCTGTCCATCCCATTTGAAAGCTCCTTCCCTCACTCCCACCCTCTACGGCTCTATTCTGTCATCACTCTCAAACACACTGTCCAATTTACTTATTCTGTTTATGGTTTATTGTCAGAAACATTCCCCCCTCCATTTTGTTCAGAACCTGCGGTGTACCCCAGAACCTGGGCAGTGACCCCCACTTTGTAGGTGCTCCATAAATATTCAGGGAGTGGATGAACCTTAGCATGTGACTGCAGTGGGGGTCATGACATGAGATTACCCACGGATTGTCTGTAGAGCCAAGAGGAACAGAGACACCAATTTAGGTGTGAGCAGAGGGAGAGAAAATGATAAAGGACACTGAAAAGAAGCCAGAATGTAAGTGGAGAACACGAAAATGTGTCACACTAGACAAGAAGGAAGATGGCGGAAAGAACACACAACCACGTACAGGACTGTCAATATACAGGAAGCCAGACAAAGGTTGAGTGTCTGCTGATTTGAGGTTCGACAGGTAACTAGCAGTTTTGAGAATAGTCAGGGAGAGTCCTGTTGGGGAGTGAATGAAGTGAAATGAAGTGGATGTGGTGCATTGTCACTACCTTGAGAAGCTTGGCCATGAATATAGGGAAGAGAAAGAAGGGAAGC
>NW_003852511.1:4448828-4450787 GCF_000181295.1 Otolemur garnettii
GGAAAGAGCTGGTAACACCCATACAATTTATCATCTGAGTTAGGGTCTTGAGAGGAAAGGGGGGGCAGGACAAAAGCTAGAGTAGGTGAATGTCAAGACAACAGGGACATTATGCCTATGTAGTAGGCCTATGTAGCCATACCTCAAGTTTTCCACACAGGCCTTTTCTCCTTACACTTAGCAGGCCTTTTTTTTTTCCCTAATGGTAAATGGCACTAAAAAGCTTGCCTTTGTTTTGTTTTAGAGAAGCAGTGGGAGATTTTGGATGGCAATTAAGACTGGTAAAGGTTAGGTCATCGGTGTAAGCTCAAAATGGGAAATTCAACTTAGATTTTATTAATGCTTTGGAAAAGTTCACATTGCAGGGTGGGCATGGTGGTTTATGCCTGTAATCCCAGCACTTTAGAGGCAGAGGTGGGTTGGACTGCCTGCACTCACAGCTTTGAGATCAGTGTGAGCCAGAGTAAAATCCTGTCTCTAGAAATGGCCAGGCAATGTTGTGGCGGGTGCCTGTAGTCCCAGCTATTTGGGAGGCTAAGACAAGAGAATTGCTTAAGCCCAGGAGTTTGAGGTTGCTGTGAGTTCTGACGCCATGGCACTCTACTAACGGTGACAAAGTGACACTCAAAAAAAAAAAATTCACATTGTATTTTTTTAAGAAGAAGACTATTGGTCGTTTATTTTTTAGAGACAGAGTCTCACTTTGTCACCTTTGGTAGAGTGCCATGGTGTCACAGCTCACAGCAACCTCCAGCTCTTGGGCATAGGTGATTCTCTTGCCTCAGCCTCCCGAATAGCTGGGACTACAGGCACTCGCTACAATGCCCAGCTATTTTTTTGTTGCAGTTTGACCGGGGCCAGGTTCAAACCCATCACCCTTGGTATATGGGGCTGGCATCCTACTCACTGAACCACAGGTGCTGTCCCCACCTTTTTTTGAGACAGAATCTCACTTTGTCACCCTCAGTAGAGTGCCATGGCATCACAGTTCACAGCAACCTCCAACTCCTGGGCTTAGGTGATTCTCTTGCCTTAGCCTCCTGAGTAGTTGGGACTACAGGTGCCCACCACAATACCTGGCTATCTTTTGTTGCAGTTTGACTGGATCTGGGGTCTACCGAACCTGCCACCTTCAGTATATGAGGCCGGTGCCCTACCCACTGAGCCACAGGTGCTGCCCAAGACTATTGGTCCTTAAAGAGAAAGTAATTTTTGAGTAATTATAAAATATGTTGACTGTGTTACATTTTCACACTTAGTCATTTTACCTTTTAAGAGATGAGCTTCTGTCTTCCTTCTAATTCAGAATAGTCTATACCAATTTCACCACGTCCATCCCAGCATACACACTGCCATCCATATGCACACCTTTTCTATTTTATATGTATAGATTTTTCGTTAAGTCCAGTTTTGATAGACTTTAGGGGACCTTGCTATGAAGATTATAAACATTTTTAAAAACTATGACACATAACAGCAAATTTCTTATTTTCAAAGGTAGAACTAGAGATGTAAAAAAATAAAAACTTTTAGGAGTTCAGGATGGTAAAGTCAAAGAATACACATTACTCAGCCAATCTTTGCAGAATCAAATGTCCTAAAATTAAAAACTCAGTAATCTTCATAAGTGAAAAAATAGTGTCCCAGTATTCTCTGTGGGTTCAACAAATAAATTTGAGCTCAAGACTCAGATTTACATCTATTATATTAACTATGTGACCTTGAGCAAGGAAAGTACTTTACCTCTTTAAGTCTCAGATTCCTAATGTGTAAAATCAGAGTCATAGGAGTGAGCTATTTTGAATAGGAAATGAAAAAACATACGGGTAGTCTATAGATGTTATTTTTGTTCCTTTCTCTAAACATAAACATGAAGACATCTGGATTAAAATTAGGTGTCTGCAGGCTGAAATTAGATGTCACTCTGGGAGGTTGTGGTGGGTGGATTGCCTGAGGTCA
>NW_003852511.1:4450863-4453649 GCF_000181295.1 Otolemur garnettii
ACACACACACACACACACACACACACACACTAGCTGGGCACAGTGAAGCTTGAGCTCAAGGGTTTGAGGTTGCCATGAGCTATGATAATGCCACAGCACACTACCCAGGGCAACAGAATGAGATGTTATCTAAAAAAAAATAATAATAAAATAAAATAAAATAATTCGGTACATGCAACCTTAACCCTGGTGGCTGCCCACAGAGGCCCAGGATGGGAGGAAGCCTTTCTGGAGTTTTCACTTATTGGGGGAAGCTGCATGTTGAGTGGAAAGCTTGCAAGAGTGGGCAGACTTGAACAGTATACAGAAACTAGATTTAAATGCCAGTTACAGTGGATGTGCCATGGGTTTGGTTGCTGGTAAGGCAGCCATACTGAGGTCTTAGCAGCCAGGGGCTGCCATTGTGGGTAGGTCATGAGAAGGTCTTAGCAGGGGCCTAAACATGGCCATCCTAATTCCACCTGTTGGAATCAGAACTCCCAGGGACAGGCTGAGGGACCCATGGAAAATGGAGTCAGGGGGCACTGTGAGACCTGCTCCTGAAGAAGTCTTGTAAGCTTTAAAATCCCAACACAGCAGGGTCTCAATGCTGAGGAAACAATCAGGGGATCACCAAAGGCAACTAAGTTAGGAATAAGGACCATAGAGGTTGTGGGCTCTCTGTCTCCTAAGAAAACCACAATACCTGGTGTCCTGGAGACATATTACAGCATATTGCCATCAAGAGCGAGGATTTCTGTTTAAAACAAAAGAGGCAGTGAGAAGTAAATAGGAGGATAAGGAGGTGAACAAGAAGACAAAACACATGAGGAGGAAACAACAGAAAAATTCAAGTAACAGGAAAAACCAAAACAGAGGAATGCCCTCAAGGGACCATGAAGCAGCTACTGCAGAAGACTCCACCTATAAAGAATTAATGGACTTGACAGAAATGGAATTTAAAATATAGACAAGAAAATAGAAAGATGGAACCAAAAATTGGACGAGAGTTATGTAGAATATAGAAAGGATATGGCAGAGCTTAAGGAAATGAAGGAGAAAATCAGGAAATATAAAGTGGCAATAGAAAGTATCAAAAATAGGTTAGACCATGGAGAAGAAAGAACCTCAGAGCTAGAGGATAAAGTTTTCAAGTTAACCCAGGTAGTTAAAGAGGCATGAAAGAAGAGAGAGAAAGGAGAATAGGTGCTTAGAGAACTACAAGACTCCATAAAGTGTTCAAACATATGAATAATACAGATTCCTGAAGGGGAAGAAGATTGTGCCAAAGGAATGGAAGCCGTACTGGAGACCATCTAAAAGAAAACTTCCCAAATTTTATTAAAGTCCCTGACACACTCTTTTCAGATGGCTATCAAACGCTGGGTCATCTCAACTCAAACAGACTCTTTCCATGACACATTGTAATGAACCTGTCCAAAGTTAAGATGAAAGAAAAAATTCTGCAGGCAGCCAGGAGTAAACACCAACTGACCTATAGAGGCAGAGCCATTGGGATGACAGCAGATTTTTCAACTGAAACCTTCCAAGCCAGAAGAGCATGGTCATCTACCTTCAATATTCTTAAAGAAAACAATTCTCAGCCTAGAATTCTGTATCCTGCTAAACTAAGCTTCAAAATTGATGGAGAAATCAAATCTTTTGCAGATATACAAGCACTGAGGAAATTCATCACAAGACCAACTCTAGAAATAATTAGACCTATTCTCAACACTGACTATCACAATGGACTAACAGCAAAGTAAACACCCAGAAGCTAAAGGTCAAAACATAGCTTCCACAGTGGCCTAAAGGATAAAACTACACAATGAACTTTCATAAAACAAGAGGCATAGAACTCCACCACATTTATCAATTCTCTCAATAAATGTCAATGGACAGAACTCACCACTGAAGAGTCACAGGCTGGCTGACCGGATAAAAAAGCACAGGCCATCCATATGCTGTCTCCAGGAGACACACCTAGCCTTGAAGGACAAATCAAGATTCAGGGTTAAGGGATGGAAAACAGTATTTCAAGCAAATAGAAATCAAAAGAAAGGAGGAGTTGCAATCCTATTTTCAGATGCAAGTAGATTTAAAGCAACTAAAGTTAAGAAAGACAAAAGTGGATACATTATACTAGTCAAAGGAACAGTTCAACAAGAAGACATTTCAATTTTAAATATTTTTGCAGCCAACTTAAATGCTGCCAGATTTATGGACAGCGCCTGTGTCTCAAGGAGTAGGGCATCGGCCCCAGATACTGGAGGTGGCTGGTTCAAACACAGCCCTGGCCCAAAACTGCAACAACAACAAAAAAAATGCTGCCAGATTTATGAAACAGCCCTTGATGGGTCTGAGCAATATGATATCCCATAACACCATAGTATTTGGAGACTTTAACACCCCTCTGACAAAAATGGACCAATCCTCTAAACAGAAACTGAACAAAGATGCAAAGGACTTAAATGTGACCCTAGAACAAATGGAATTAATAGACATATACAGAATACATCATCCCAAAGCTAAAGAATATACATTTTTCTCGTCAGCCTATGGTACATACTCCAAAATGGACCACATCCTAGGATACAAATCAAACCTCAGCAAAATTAAAAGAATAGAAATTACATCTTGTATCTTCTCAGACCACAGGTAATAAAGGTGGACCTCAAATCCAACAAAAACATTCATCCCCACACAAAGACTTGGAAATTAAACAACCTTATGCTGAATGATAGTTGGGTTCAGAAAGATAAAAGAAGAAATCATTAAATTCCTCAAACATAAAAACATTGAGGATA
>NW_003852511.1:4454239-4460627 GCF_000181295.1 Otolemur garnettii
CATGGCACTCTACCCAGGGAAACAGCTTGAGACTCACTCTGTCTCAAAAAAAAAAAAGTTGGTTTTTCAAAAAAAATAAAATTGATAAACCTTTGGCCAAATTAACTAGAAACAGGAAAGTAAAATCTCTAATAACCTCAATCAGAAACACTAGAGGAGAAATAACAACAGATGCCACAGAGATACAAGAGGTCATCTCTGAGTACTGTAAGAAATTCTATGCCCAGAAATTTGACAATATGGAGGAAATGGATCAATACCTGGAATCATACCCTCTCCCTAGACTTAATCAAAAAGAAATAGATCTCTTGAACAGACTAATTTAAAGAATTGAGATCAAAGAAACAATAAAAAATTTCCCAACAAAAGAAAGCCCTGGTCCGGATGGCTTCACACCAGAATACAATCAAACCTTCAAAGAAGAGCTTATACCAATACTGCAGAAATTATTCTGAAAAATTGAGAAGGAAGGAATCTTCCCCCAACATGTTGTATGAGGCAATGTCACCCTGATACCAAAACCAGAAAAAGACCCAACTAAAAAGGAGAATTTCAGACCAATTTCACTAATGAATATAGATTTAAACATTCTCAATAAAATCCTAGCCAATAGATTATAGCTACACATTAAAGAAATCATCATAATCAAGTAGGTTTCATTCCAGGGATGCAAGGCTGGTTTAACATATGCAAATTCATAAACATAATTCATCATATCAACAGAAGCAAAAACAAAGTCCATATGATCCTCTCAATAGATGCAGAAAAAGCATTTGATAACATTCAGTGCCCTTTTCTAAGTAGAACTCTGAAGAAAATAGGCATAGCTGGCACATTTCTTAAACTGATTAAAGCCATCTACAACAAACCCACAGCTAATATTATACTGAATGGAGTAAAACTGAAAGCTTTTCCACTTAAAACCTGAACCAGACAAGGCTGCCCTCTATCACCACTACTATTCAGGGGAAGTTCTAGCTAATACAATCAGGCAAGAGAAGGAAATAAAGGGTATCCAAATGGGGGCAGAGAAGGTCAAACTCTCCGTCTTTGCTGACTATATGATCTTATACTTAGAGAACCACAAAGACTCAACCACAAGATTCCTAGAAGTGATCAAAAAATATAGCAATGTCTCAAGGATATAAAATCAATGTCCACAAATCAGAAGCCTTTGTATATGCCAATAACAACCAAAATGAGAAACTATGAAGGACAGAATTCCTTTCACAGTAGCTTCAAAGAAATAGACATAAGGGAACTCTACAAAGAAATTTACAAAACCCTAATAAAAGAAATAGCAGAAGATATTAACAAATAGAAGAACATACCATGCTCATGGCTGGGAAGAATCAACATTATTAAAATGTCTATACTTCTCAAAGCAATCTACAGATTCAATGCAATCCCCATTAAAATACCAACATCATACTTTCAAGATTTGGAAAAAATAGTTCTTCATTTTGTATGGAACCAGAAAGAAATCCATATAGCCAAGGCAATCCTTAGTAATAAAAACAAAGCTGGGGGCATCAGCCTACCAGACTTCATATGATGATGATGATTATCAATACTACCAGACAAATGATGATGATAATGATGGCTGTACTACAAGGCCATAGTGATCAAAACATCATGGTATTGGCACAAAAATAGAGGCCTAGACATCTGGAAACAGATAGAAAACCATGAAAAAAACTAATATCTTACAGCCACCTAATCTTTGATAAACTAAACAAGAACATACACTGGGGGAAAGAATCCATATTCAATGAATGGTGCTGGGAGAACTGGATATCCACAAGTAAAAGACTGAAACTGGACCTGCATCTTTCTCCATTCACTAAAATTGATTCAAGATAGATAAAAGATCTAAATCTAAGGCACAAAACAATAAAAATCCTGGAAGAAAGTGTGGGGAAAACACTTGAAGTCGTCGGACTGGGAAAAGACTTTAGGAAGCAGACTTCAGTGGCAATTGCAACAACAACAAAAATAAACAAATAGGACTTAAGTAAGCTGAAAAGCTTCTGTACAGCTAAGGAAACAACAACCAAAGAAAATAGACAACCTTCAGAATGAGAAAAGGTATTTGCATGTTATGAATCAGACAAAAGCTTGACAACTAGGATCTACAGAGAACTCAAATTAATCAACATAAAAAAACCCAACAATCCCTTATATCAATGGGCAAGAGAGACGAACAGAACCTTCTCTAAAGAAGACAGATGAATGGCTGGGCGGCACCTGTGGCTCAGTGAGTAGGGTGCCAGCCCCATATACCAAGGGTGGCCGGGTTTGAACCCAGCCCTGGCCAAACTGCAACAAAAAAATAGCTGGGCATCGTGGTGGGTGCCTGTAGTCCCAGCTACCAGGGAGGCTGAGGCAAGAGAATCGCCTAAGCCCAGGAGCTGGAGGTTGCTGTGAGCTGCGACACCATGGCACTCTACTGAGGGTGCTAAAGTGAAACTCTGTCTCTAAAACACTGTAACATATGTAAATATGCACATATGTAACATAACACTGTAAATATGCAGTGTTAGTTTCTTTCTTTAAATCGCATACTTTATTGTTAAAGTTAGTTTGTTTCATCCAAATGGCATACTTTGTAAATAAATACTTTAAATAAATAAATAAATAAAAATAATAAAATTAATAAATAATTAAAAAAATAAAAATAAATGAACGGACTGGTCCTTAATTCCTTTCCACTATATTATATATAATAATTCTTCACAACTACACGTTTCCCAAACTGAAAAATTCCCATTTTAATACTCTCAGGGTGACTGGTTGTATACGTATAGGAAAAGATTTGTTCATATCCCTCTGTCCTTTGGTTTCTTTTCAGCTTGTTCCCTTGTTCATTTTGAGATGTGTTGGGAGGCATGCTTTTAGGAGATCCAAAAAAAAAAAAAGAAAGACACGTCGCTTCTACACTTTTGCCTTTTGTTTGGGTTAAAAATCAACATTGCTTTTTATATTCGCCATGATACAGCATTAAAATTACTTCAAAGCTTTGGACCAAAATGTGTGCAAAGTTTTGTGCCAAAATGCAGAGCTGTTAGAAATTAATTTCGAAGGCCAGTGCAGAGGATGGCATTAGCTTTTCAAAACGATGCTACAGTAATTCAGTAAGAATAGACTCAGAGCCTTTCTGAGTCAGAGGACAGGATGGCATTTTGATTTAAAAGATAAAAGGGCAATTTCAAATAGCGAATTCTGTATAGAGTTTGTTATCCATATTGATATAAGTATTAGGAAGAGTTTCCTCTATAATCTCAGGGTGAGATTCCACTCATAGACACCATTAAGCAGTTTTTCTCTTTGGTTTACAAACAGCAAGGTGCATAATTCTTTCTCCTGATGAACTAGTGTCAAAGAATAAAACCTCTGTCTTCTATGGGATGGCAACTGGAAACCCCAAGGACCTCATCTAAACTTTAAAAGGTATTCAGTAACAGAATTAAGGTTTACCATGAAGCCTAAAGACTTGGTTTGGAATCCTAACTGTCACTTACTAAAACTGTGGCTTTAGATAAGCCACTTAATTTCTCTGAGCCTCAGTTTCCTTGTCTATAGAATGAAAAACAATGAGCATCTTACAGGATTAAAAATAATTAAATCTAACACTATATGTGAAAGTAGCTGGCACTAGTAATAGGTGTTTAGAAAATATTGGTCCCCGGTGGCACCTATGGCTCAAAGGAGTAGAGTGCCAGCCTCATATGCTGGAGGTGACGGGTTCAAACCCAGCCCTGGCCAAAAACTGCAAAAAAAAAAAAAAAAGAGAAAACATTGGATCCCAGCTGAATGTGAGTGGTGGGCTCCTGTGGCCCCTGCTACTCAGGAGGTTGAGGCAGGAAGATTGCTTGAGCCCAGGAGTTTGAAGTTGCTGTTAGCTGTGGCAGTGACACTACACCCCATCCCAGAGAGAGATCTTGTCTCCTTAAAAAAAAGTTAGTCCCTTTCTTCCATGAGGCTAGAGGAATAAAGAAGGCACAGAGTGGTATTGGTTGGCTTATGCTGTCCCATAACAAGACCACAGCTTGGACCATAGCTCAGTGTCCATTCTTACCCAAGGATCTGGAATCAGCTGGGGTGACTCTGATTTACACTATGGATTGGCAAAAGTGGCTCTGCCTTGTTGATCTTGTTCTGAGGTACATGCAGAAGGGACAGTCACCACCTGGGTGTGTCCTTCTCATGGCAGAGGCAGAAGCACAGGAGGGGTGAGCAAACACAAGAGGCTCCTTAAGGCCCAGGCTCAGAACTGGGTGATGCTACTTCCTCCCACAGGCCAAGCCCAGTATGGAGTGGTGCAATGAAACACAAGCCACCTCCAGAGTGAGGCGCTGCACAGTCACATGGCCAGAGGGAGAAGGATGGAGCGAGGACAATGTGCCATCTCTCAGAGGAGCAAAAACACCCCCACCTCATGGTCAGGGAACCGGACAGGTCAAGGCCAGGCTCATGCATTGAGGGAGCACAGGACAGGGCCACAGGCAGCCTGACTGGGACAGTGAGGGTCCACAGGACAGCCTCCTTTGCAATATCAGACAAAACAAATGACGATAATAAACATAACTTCTCTGCTGGCTGGGTGCTGTGGCCCACGTCTGTAATCCTAGCCCGTTGGGAGATCAAGGCAGGTGGATTGATTGCCTGAGCTCAAGATTTCGAGATCTGCCTGAGCTCAGGAGTCTGAGACCAGCCTGAGCTAGAGTGAGATCCTGTCTCTAAAAATAGCTGGACGTTGTGGTGGGTGCTTGTAAAACCAGCTACTTGGGAGGCTGAGGCAAAAGGATCACATGGGCCTAAGGGTTTGAGGTTGCTATGAGCTATGACACTACGGCACTCTAACAAGGGCAACAAAGTAAGACTCTGTCTTAAAATAATAATAATACTAATAACTTCTTTGCTGTCACACTTTTTTTTTTTTTTTTGGGAGACAAGAGCCTCAAGCTGTCCCCCTGGGTAGAGTGCTGTGGCATCACAGCTCACAGCAACCTCCAACTCCTGGGCTCAAGCGAGTCTCCTGCCTCAGCCTCCCAAGTAGCTGGGACCACAGGCACCCACCACAATGCCTGGCTATTTTTTTTGGTTGCAGCCATGATTGTTGTTTGGCGGGCCCTGGCTGGATCCGAACCCGCCACCTTAGGTGTACGTGGCTGGCACCTTAGCCACTTGAGCCATAGGCACCAAGCCCTGTCACACATTTACTGCATGACATTTACAAAGAGGTGGATGGTGCATTCCTTCTTCCCAAAGAGCACCAAAGTACAAAGTCACAGACACACGCAGGTTTCTTCGTTGTGGTCTGGATTCAAGGGAGGAAATTAATGCCTCACCCTGATCCCTCATTTCCCTCTCCAGGAGGAACTGTGAAATGATTCAACGGGATAAAATGAGGCCTGGTGCGGTGGCTCACACCTGCAATCCTAGCATTCTGGGAGGCCAAGGCAGGTGGATAGCTTGAGCTCCTGAGTTTGAGACCAGCTTGAGCAAAATCAAGACCCTGTCTCTACTAAAAAATAGAAAAACTGAGGCAAGAGGATCACTTGAGCCCAACAGTTGGAGGTTGCTCTGAGCTACAATGCCATGGCACTCTACCCAGGGCAACAGCTAAGGCAGCAATTTGGGGCATAGGGACCTTGAGTGGCATGGAAGCGTGTAAAACAGATGCCGGTGGAGCCACACAGGTTGAGGATCACCCCGAAGCACCCTGTTCTAGGGGATACTAACCGTGTGGTGGTGGTTGTTAAGTAAATAGAATAAATCCTATAGATACAGTTGAGGTCTCCTTTGTCTCCCTTCCCAATCCTATTCCTTTCTCTTCCTTCTGGAGAGCTGTCCACCATAGTGCCTTTGGGATATATCCTCTGGAGCATGTTTTTATACTTTAACCGTGCTTGTGTGTGTATGCGCGCGTGTGTGTATACATGCATGTGTGTGGGTATCACACTGTAACATATATAAATATGCACATATGTAACGTAACACTGTAAATATGCAGTGTTAGTTTGTTTCTTTAAATCGCATATTTTATTGTTAGTTTGTTTCATCTAAATGGCATACTTTGTTGTTCCACAATCACTGTTTTCACTCGGCATTGTTTTCAGCATTTATATTATCTATATACCACGTAGACCTAATTTGTTCATCTTAACTACTGTTTAGCGTGAGATTGCACCATTAGATGAACGTGCTGCTGTTTATTTTTGGCATTTTCCCGCTGATGCATGGTTATATAATATTTTTTATCTGCTAGGGGTGGCTCTACATGCTTTATGAATTCTCATTGATGTGCCCTTGTAACAGGTGGTATATTTTACCAACCTCGTGTTACAGAGGAGGAAACCGAGACATTAAAGAGTCTAAGTGACCA
>NW_003852511.1:4461546-4468245 GCF_000181295.1 Otolemur garnettii
AATGTTAGGAAGGAGGACAAGAGCTGAGCCCCCAGGGTGCCCTCTTGGTATGTCCACCTTACTATGTCCCAAGTGATTGCTCACACCTGGGGAGAAGGGACTCCCCTACCAATCTACCAATCATAACTTAGCATCCCAATTGCAAAAGGATATAGAAGACTCTGGCCTAGCAAGAGGTATGATAGAATCTTGAAGGTGACCCAGTATGGCCTTAAGACTAACTATCATGTGGCTCACTTACCATGGGTTCTCAAAGAGTTCTTGGGAGGTCTGCAAGCACAAAAAGATTCTGGTTCTGGCTCAGCACCTGTGACTCAAGTGGCTAAGGCGCCAGCCACATATACCTAAGGTGGCGGGTTCGAATCCAGCCCAGGCCCGCCAAACAACAATAATGGCTGCAACCAAAAAAATAGCTGGGCGTTGTGGTGGGTGCCTGTGGTCCTAGCTACTTGGGAGGCTGAGGTAGGAGACTTGCTTGAGCCCCGGAGTTGGAGGTTGCTGTGAGCTGTGATGGCATGGCATTCTACCTAGGGGGACAGCTTGAGGCTCTGTCTCAAAAAAAAAGAAAAAAAAAGATTCTGGTTCCAAGGTGACCTCTAAACCACAAGGTGGGCCTGCCCCAGGTGGTAACAGAGAACCACTGGCCAGAACCACTTTGCCTATTTGCCCAATGGAGCCCTGTCTGCTGTCCATGGTGAACGTATCCTGCTCTGTGAGCCTGCATCCTGCTCTTCCTCTGTTAACCTACCGTTCTCTTCCTCAACAAACTTTGTTTATTGCTTGTCTACTTTGGGGTGTCAGGTCATTTTTCAACCAAGAGGACTCCAAGAACTGAGGTTCCCAGGCAGCTGCCTGAAACCCTGACATTTTAGAAGACAGACAGCTGGCTTGGAACCCCACAAAATGGGCATCCTGATCTCTTAGATGTACCCATGGATCGCACACGAACCCCCTTCCAGGGACCCCAGACCACACTCCCCCATCAGCCTCTGGACTTGTCTTCACCCTGAGACTGGAAGAAAAGGAATTTCGACCTGTTTATGCCCTTTGAATGCCAAGGTGCAAAGGGCAGAGTAAACAGCAAATTAAAATGTAGTGAATATATGGATTTCATAAACTGATTTGGAGAAACGATGCCTTTTATGTTTCCCAAGGTATTCCGTAAAGCTTCTGGCAGAAATGGAGACAAAGAGGACTAGCCGAGAAGAACATTCCAGAGCCCCGACCTCCCCTGCCCTGGCCTGTGTCTGCAGAGTGTTCCCATTGCTGGTGTGTTCTGCCTCTGAAAGGTTGAAGGAATTGGTGTCAATTCCACCGAATAAAGTAGCTTAATTGTCTGCCCTGCCGCCTAGGGATCGCTCTGGAACAGGACGTTTTTATTAGCAAAACAGAAACACAAGCTATAGCACCTCTTCAAACTTAAAAGCTGCCAAATCTGTCAGTTTTTCTTCCTCCAAGGGTTCATTATGTTAGGTGATTATCTTTCCTTACCTTTTCTTGCTGAAGTCTTGTGCAGTTGACACTGAGCCGTAGCTGACTTGTTACTCTTGCTCTAATGCGGCCCTGGGAGCACTGGTGTCCCCGTTTCTGTTCTCTTCCCCCCTCATGAGTTATTCTTCCTAAAAACCAATGACAAAGTGGTTGAGAACATGGGCCCGAAGTTCCTGGCTCCATTTACTACGCAATTAGAACTTGAACAAGGGACTTGATTGGCTACCAACAGCTGACTGTTACTTGGAGAACATTCTCCTAAGTATCACAAGAATAGAAAAACAAACTTCTTTCCATAAAGGCTGTATTAGTTTGTAATCCCACAGTAGGGTAGAAGTGTTCCCTTCTCTCCACATCCACGCCAGCATCTGCAGTTTTGGGGCTTTGTGATGTGGGCCATTCTCACTGGGGTTAGATGATATCTCAGGGTGGTTTTGATTTGCATTTTTCTGATGATTGAAGACGATGAGCCTTTTTTCATGTGTTTGTAAGCCATCCGTCTGTCATCTTCAGAGAAGTTTCTGCAAAGTCTCTTGCCGACTTATAGAGGGGATTGTTTGCTCTTATTGTTTAACTGAGTTCTCTGTAGATTCCTATTATCAGGCCTTCTACTTGGTCCTGCAATTCCATTACTAGGTATCTACCCAGAATAACAAAAATCATTTTACTACAAAGACATTTGCACCAGAATGTTTACTGCAGCTCAATTCATAATTGCCAAGTCCTGGAAGCAACCCAAATGCCCATCAACCCAAGAATGGATCAACGAACTGTGGTATATGTATACCAGAGAGTACTATTCCGCCATTGAAAGATGGAGACTTTACATCTTTTATATTTACCTGGATAGAGTTGAAACACATTATTTTTTTCTTTTTGCAGTTTTTTGGCCAGGGCCAGGCTTGAACCCACCACCTCTGGTATATGAGGCCGGCGCCCTACTCCTTGAGCCACAGGCTCCACCCCATGAAACACATTTTTATGAAAATAAAAATGCAAGAATATTGAATATTTATGAAAATATTACAAGAATGGAAAAATAAATATCCAATGTACTCTATACTAATATGAAACCAATATATAAACAATTATATGCTCATATGAACAATAAAACACAAATATAGTCTAGCATGGGGGCAGGAGGAGGGAGGGTATGAGGTGGAATCTCACCTACCATGCACATTGTGAGGGTGTATAACACGCTGCCCGGGTGAGAGTCTCTTTTACAACTGGAACTTTACCCTGGAAGTGAGAATAACGTAATCTAAAAATGTGTACCCTCATAATTGAAATAAATAAAAAATATTCTCTTTATTTTTAATTTATTTTTTAATCATCATCAACAACAAAAAGAATGGGAAAAGCAAGCATCCATGTACTTAATGCTAAGTTGAAATGAGCAGATTAACAACTACAGGCCTACACGAAAGAAAAAAATCAATGAAGGGAGCGGGGGTTCCATAAGTCATGTACAATGCACAGGTGTATGACACATCTGAGTGAAGGACACAAGTACGGCTCAGACTTTACAGACACAAGCAATGTACCCTGATCACATGCACCTTCATATTAATCTGAAATAAAAAATCTTTATCAGAAATGTTGAGAGTCTGTTGATAGCTTATGTTGGTAGCTTGAATTGGCTTTGGTGGGAGTATTTACACCACGAAAACTGGCAAATGCCACAGATCAGTGCCTGCTCCTTTTCTCAGTCTGGGTACTACTATTTATACAGCTCAGTTTCCACGTCTATGAAATAGGAGCAGTGATAGGGCATCCCTCACGGAGAATTGTGTGTGGGCATGACAAGAGCTGAGTGTGTTTCATTGTGCATGGCAAGTACGTAGTCACTGTGAGCCACTCCTGCCAGTACCCCAACTTTGCACAGTCCACTGTCTTTTCTTTTTTTTTTTTTTTTTTTTTTGAGACAGAGCCTCAAGCTGTCCCCCTGGGTAGAGTGTCGTGGCATTACAGCTCACAGCAACCTCCAACTCCTGGGCTCAAGCGAGTCTCCTGTCTCTGCCTCCCAAGTAGCTGGGACCACAGGCGCCCGCCACAGTGCCCGGCAATTTTCTTGGCTATTTTTTGGTTGCAGCTGTCATTGTTGTTTGGCGGGTCCGGGCTGGGGATTTGAACCCACCACCTTAGGTGTATGTGGCTGGCGCCTTAGCCGGTTGAGCTATAGGCGCCGAGCCGTCTTTTCGTTTCTTGGGCCCTGTTCTGCCACAACTGTAAACATAGGACCAGCCACAGTTAGCACATGCATTGGTAATATGATTTTTTTTTGTTTTGAGACAGAGCCTGAAGCTGTTGCCCTGGGTAGAGTGCTGTGGCATCATAGCTCACAGCAACCTCCAACTCCTGGGCTCAAGGGATTCTCCTGCCTCTGCCTCCCAAGTAGCTGGGACTATAGGCGCCTGCCACAGCGCCTGCCCAGCTATTATTGGCTTGCAGCTGTCATTGTTTGGCGGGCCCCTGCTGGATTTGAACCCAACAGCTCGGGTGTATGTGGCTGGCACCTTAGCCGCTTGAGCCACAGGCACCAAGCCTGGTAATATGATTTTAAAAAAATCTCTGAGCTGGATCAGAAAGTTAAAACAACCAGCTCATAACTGGTAGGAAGTGTGTGGCCTAATGTTGTTTATAAGGCAGACACTGATGACACATATATTATAAAATTAGAATGCTTCTAAATTTAGCACTGATGACTGTTGTTATACATATTTCATTTGGCTGGGCATTAGAAAGAATTTCTTCTTTGAGATTTCTATTTTTTCTTCTCCCAATTAAGGCAAAGACTATAAAGATACTTAACAGTATCTTTGGTGGTTCAGTAAACAAATATGTTCTACAAAAATTTAAATAGCTGTGTTGAAGTAAAACATGTGCCAGAAAATCACATTAATTACAGCAAGTTAATATTGCTGTTATTTGAGTGCTAAAAATATACAAATTATAAATATCTGACTCAATCTAATCACGAATAAATTAATCACTTGTGTGTATTTAAATATAAGTGCTATACTGGTAAAGTTTAAGGTCAATGTTCTCTCTCTCTGTTTATTTTTTTCAAGACAGGGTCTCCTTTTGTCACCCAGGCTGGAGAGCAGTGGGGTGATCTTAGCTCACTGAAGCCTCAAATTTCTGGTCTCAAAGGATCCTCCTCCCTCACCCTCCTGAGTAGCTAGGATTACTGGTACCACCATTTTTGTAGAACAATTTCATGTTTCCCAGGCTAGGCTCAAATTCGTGCCCTCAGGGGATCCTCCTGCCTCTGCTTCCAAAAATGCTGGGGTTATAATGGTTTCTGAAATGTGTCTATTTACTTGCAATAGGTTTGGGGGGACTTTACTTTCTATTAACTTAGTGTAATAGGTGTATCTTAATCTAACTTTTTCAGCATATAAATGGTAAAAGTGATATTAATGCATAGAGAATCACAAAACCACCACAAGCTTGGCAGCCAGGGTGACTTTATGTTGGAGAACTCTTCAATTAAGATGCCTAGAAGTTCATCTCTTCAAAGGATTGCCCTCTTCAGAAACAAGTAATAGCCTGCTTGGATGATGTTTACAAAATCCAAGATGTCAACATTTAGGAAGATAATGTCATTTGAAGGAACTAGAAACTTGTTTCCTGGATTGAGGAGGTGGAACTTTAAAGCCATTGAAACTCCTTCTCCTGGCTCTGTGCCTGTGGCTCAAGTGGCTAAGGAGCCAGCCACATACACCTAAGGTGGCGGGTTCGAATCCAGCCCGGCCGCCAAACAACAATGACGGCTGCAACCAAAAAATAGCCAGGCGTTGTGGCGGGTGCCTGTGGTCCCAGCTACTTGGGAGGCTGAGGCAGGAGACTCGCTTGAGCCCAGGAGTTGGAGGTTGCTGTGAGCTGTGATGCCACAGCACTCTACCCAGGGGGACAGCTTGAGGCTCTGTCTCAAAAAAACAAAAAAAAAACTCCTTCTCTCTCAAGATGCTCTCATGTTACTAAGTCCTTTATTTGTCTGGGGGATTTCCCTCCTTGAGTAGTAAACGTTTCCCAAGCCTTTGTCAGTGGAGTTGAGTCTGATCTCAGCAATGAGTTTCAGGAAAATTAAGATAAATCAGTGCCCCCACCCATGGCGAAGGGACATTTCCAGGGGCTACGGGGCTGTCTCATGGAGAAGTGCTTTTCCCCGTCTTCCCTGCACCCGCCCCTTCAGGCTCCAGAGTTGGGCTTCTGAAGTCTCATTCAGTCTGTTCCATACTATGTTCAAGAAGCTTTGGCCCCTTCCACAGGGTTTTGTCCCCGCTCTTCCTAGCAAGGCCTATCTAGGAAGCAGTGGCTGTCAGCCTGGCCCAGCATCTGCAACCTTCTGACCACAGACCACCACATGGTCAGCTCCTGCCCTGGATGTCCCGGGCCAGAGCTCTCCTCCCATTGCACGTCCCAGTTCGCGTGATTAGGCCTCTGCCATAGTCTCCACTGTGGTTTGAATGTCCCTGCCAAAACTCAAATTGAAACTTAATCCCCCAAATCCCCAATGTGACAATATTGAGAAGTGGGGCCTTCAAGAGATGACTGGGTCATGAGGGCTCTGCCCTCAAGAATAATCCATTAATGAATTAATAGGTTATCACAGGAGTAGGCTGGTGGCTTTGTAAGGTGACGAGGAGAGACCTGAGCCAGCTCACTCAGCCCTTCCACATGTGAAGCCTTATACTACCTTGGGATACTGCGGACAGTCACCACTAGCAAGAAGGTTCTCACCAGATATACCCCTCCTTGACCTTAGACTTCCCAGCCTCCAGAACTATATAAGAAATAAATTTTAGCAGGGCGTAGTGGCTCACATCTGTAATCCTAGCACTTTGGGAGACCCCAAGGTGAGTGGATCACTTGAATTCAGGAAATCAAGATCAGCCTGAACAAGAGTTGAAACCCCATATCTCACTAAAAATAGAAAAATTAGCTGGGCATGATGGTGCTTGCCTGTGGTCCTAGTTATTCAGGAGGTTGAGGCAAGAGGATCGCTTGAGCCCAGGAGTTTGAGGTTATTGTGAGCTATGATGCCATAGCACTCTACCCAGGGCATCAGAGTGAGACCCTGTCTCTTAAAAAAATTAAAAAATTAAGCTACTCGGGAGGCTGAGGCAAGAGAATCGCTTAAGCCCAGGAGTTGGAGGTTGCTGTGAGCTGTGTGATGCCACTACACTCTACCAAGGGCAA
>NW_003852511.1:4468383-4471239 GCF_000181295.1 Otolemur garnettii
GCTTGAGGCCAGGAGTTCAAGACCAGCCTGAGCAAGACCAAGACCCTGTCTCTACAAAAAATGGAAAAATTAGCTGGGCATGATGGTATGAGCCTCCCAGTAGCTGGGACTACAGGCACGCAGCACAGAGCCTGGCTATTTTTTTGTCGTAGTTATTGTTGTTTAGCAGGCCCAGGCTGGGTTTGAACCCGCCAGCCCTGGCGTATGTGGCTGGCGCCCTAACCACTGAGTATGGGCGCTAAGCCTACATTCTGCTTCTTAACTAAAGGAAGCTGCACGTCCAACTGTCACAGACCCGTCAGTACTAAGAGGAAATAACGATTTCTTTGATGGGGGGCAGAGGAGGCATCAGCTGCAAAGCACTAGATTTATCCAGGACAATGGGTTCTTTTATTTAGCCCCAGGATTGGGTTTTAGGTAAAACCCAGTTAAATGAAGTCTAATTGAACTCAAAAACAAAAGATGAACTAAAATATTCTTAAAAGTATAAAAGCCCCAGGTAAATAACAATTGTGCCAAATGATTTAGGAAGAAAAGTCAGAGAATGAATACTCTATACACACCTGGCCTGGTAATAATAGGTCTCTTTTCTTACAGAAACACTTTAAACACCTCCTCCTCCCAGTGACAGCCTCCGGCCTGAACTAAAGGGACTCCTGTTACCTTTGTGCTTCCTGGGACAGCGTCTTTCCTCTTCAAGCTGTTCTTTCATTTCTTACCCGGCAGGGGCCCTCCCCTGGCCTTAATTACCAGAATTAAACCCAGCTGGCGTTCAGCCCCGGTTCACCAGGAAGCAGGTGCTTTAAGGTTTTTAAATGGCAGAGAAGCGTAACAATACCATGAAGTCATTAGTGTGTTTTCCTGGTCTCCTAGTAGCTTTTTCTCTTTAAATGGCATGTGGAGGAGATGAGAGTCTTTTGGTTCCTAAACCCTTTGGTTTGACAACAAGCAGGTGGTGGTTGACAGGTACTGTCAGGTGGGCTGATTTGAATTCAGATTTAGTCAGTTGGTAGTTGTCTGTCGGGCAAGTTACTTGATTGGAACTCAATTCTTTGTAGGCATATGGGGAATATATTCATCTACAGAATGAGCATGATAAACCTCACAGTGCAATTGTAAGGATTAAAAAGTTTACTCCTTTGCTCAGTACCTGGCATATGTTAGTGCCCAAGAAGTATTGGTGTCCCTCCCCTGATTCCTATTTTAAGTCTTCTGAGGCTTCATTCACACCACTTGACAGTTTATAGACAACCCCTAAGAAGAAGCACCCAATCCCCCCCCCCCAAAAAAAACCACTCCTGCATTCATTTGATAATACTTACTGAGTGCCCATCATGCGCCAGCTGTTATGTTCAGTGCTGGGATACAATGGTGGGTGCAATCAGAACCCCTGCCCTCCTGGAGTTAATGGCACAGATCTTTCTGGAGTCATCGCTTATACAAACAGAAAGTGGCAACAATGACAAGGGCTGTAAAGCAAAGCCTCCCAGTGCAGTAAGTAGGACCTTAGAAGCAAGTTGGACCTGGGCAGAGAGGTCAGAGACGCCTTGAGCCTTCAGGGATGCTTGAGTCAAGATCTACCCAATGAGTAGACCTGGTGAAGAGAAGAGTGGAGAGTGTGCTGGGCAGAGGAGCGGCTGGTGCAAAGGCCCCAGGGCAGCAGGGAACGAGTCTGGGGAGGAAGGGGCCAGTGATGGCCAGTGTGGATGGAAGGGGAGTGAGAAGGGGCCAGGACAGGCAGGGCCTCGGAGCTCACCCTGTGTCTCTAGGGGCTCTTTGAAGTAAGTGATTATAACACCACTAGCATGTGGTTAATTACCACACCTGCATCTGATAATTTTATAGGTTAGCAGATCCTTTACAGCCCAAACAGAATCACATAGGTCTTATTAGAACAGGATGGAATGTCACCTTATGGCCAGTGGGAGTCGTCACTGCTTCACCCACATGTATTTCCGGAAGCATTAAAGCAGGGCAGACACCATTGCTGCTGCCGTGGGCCCCTAGTCCTGCGGAAGGTGGAGTGGCGTGTGGCCCAAGAAACCTGGCTGAAAGTCGGGACAGGGTAGAGGATCCTTTTGACACTTCATAAAACCCGCCATGATCAGGTATGTTCTCACCACCGTGGAGAGCTAAGGAAACGGAAGTGTAAATAAGTGTTTCATCTATTGTCACGCCCCATACTCTTCTCCGGTCCAAACGCTACTTGTTTTCCTTATTATTTTTGTCTCTGATCTGCACAGTCACCAGAACAGAATTCCCTCTGATCTTCAGCTTGCTCCCCTCCCGTGGCTCCCTCAGAGGGGGGCTGCTGACAGCTCAGGGTCTCCTTGTTGAGTTTCATGGGGCTAAGCTCAGGATCAAAGGTAAGACCTCTAAGTGGCAGGTACCAGCATGAAGCTGTCAGGGGGAGCGTGGCAGAGGTTGTGTGGGAGCTGAGAGCAAGGGAGATGGCCCAGGGAGAGCCTCGGAAACACTCAGGCTGGGAAACGGGCGAGAGCGCCATGGGCGGGAGCAGAACAGAAGGAAGGCTGTGCCCGTGGCCTGGATGGCCTGGGACCCTGGGCGGCTGTGCTCCTTCCCCCAGAGTGGGGTCTGGGGACGCCATCCCCACCACTCAGTCCTGACAGCCACGAGGCAGGAGGGGATGTCATCTATCACCAAGTGGGAAGTCCCACGAGTATTCCTCCCAGTAATATTCTTACCCAGAGACACAAGTTCCACAGCATGGCGTATCCTGTCCACAGGGAGCCACTTGCATGGTGCTGGCAGCCTGCTCTCCAACCACACTGCTGAGAAGGCCAGTATTTCATATCTCAAAATGTCTTCAAACACGGTCTTTTTTTTTTTTTTTTT
>NW_003852511.1:4471451-4497916 GCF_000181295.1 Otolemur garnettii
AGGTATATGTGGCTGGCGCCTTAGCCACTTGAGCCACAGGTGCCGAGCCCAAACACAGTCTTACAATACTATGCTAAGAATGGTTGTCATCATTAATGTAATGTTAATAATGATATCTAAAGAGGAGTAAAGAGGGGTGGTTGTGGTGGCTCACCCCTGTCACCCTAGCACTGTGGGAGGCCGAGGTGGGTGGATTGCTTGAACTCAGGAGTTTAAGACCAGCCTGAGCAAAAGGGAGACCCTGTCTCTACTAAAAACAGAAAAACTGAGGCAAGAGGATCACTTGAGCCCAAGAGTTGGAGGTTGCTATAAGTTACGACACCGCAACACTCTACCCAGGGGGACAGCTTGAGACTGTCTCAAAAAAAAAAAAAGAGTAAAGAGTTGAGCAACATGTCAAAAAAGAAAACAAATAATAGTAGGATTCTTGAGTGTTAGCCATGAAAACTGACATTTTATTGAAGGATAACACATACACAGAAAAGGAACCAAAAGTGTACAGCTTCTAGAATTTTCACAAATGAACCGGCAGGTAACTGGCAGCCACATCAAGAAACAGAACGTCGGAGAAGCCCCCTTTGTGTCACCTGCTGGTAGACATCCTCATCAGAGTAGCTGCTCCCCCTACTCAAGGCAGCACGCACTGGTTTTGCTGGGCTTCGTACCTCCTGTAAGTGGAATCACAGGGTAGCTCTTGACTCACCTCAACTGACGCTAGGTTTGTGAGATCCACACTGTGGCGTGGGGAGTAGCTGCAGGTCACTATCACTGCTGCGTAGGATCCCACCATGGGACTTGGCCACAATTTCTTTATCCATTCGGCATGGGCATTTGGGTGCTTTCCAGTTTGGGGTTATTATGAATAAAGCTTTATGGACGTTCTAGGGCAGTTCTTTTGATGAATATCTGTACACATTTCTATTGAGTTTACACCTTGAAGTGAAATTGTTAGGTCATATAGAATTTACATCCAACTCACGGAAGAATAAGGAATTCACTGGTTGGAGGTTGGTGGCCTATAGCATTGACGGAAAACTAGAAAGGAGATGGTGGAGATGGAGATAGGTCTGTGGAGCTCGGCCAAGGAGCGGGGCAGGAATGGTCTTCCTAGGACCCTGCTACCCCTGGACCACCACGGCTTCCATGAAACAACTCTCAGCATCCTGCCATCTCTGTGTCACTTGCTCTGGGCTCACAGCCCCAAGCAGGGGGTCCAATTGTCTACCCAGGTCACTGACTGGTACCCTGGCTGGTACAGGGCTGGGAGGGTGCACCTGGGAGATGGGGATACCTCCCTACTCCAGCTTCCACCATGGGAGGTAGATGACATCCCCCCTATAGGAAGGGAGGGCAGACGCTGGACGGCCACGCTGAAACGCAAAATGACAACTGTCCACTGCAGCCACACTCCACTGTGACGGTTAGAAGGGGAGGGGCTCATTCCCATTTGTGTATCTCACAGCCCATGTGCACAAACCCACATTGAAGAAGAGGGGATTGAGTTTAGGAACCCCTTTAGGAGGGGTGACCCACAGAAAATGCCGTAGCTTGGGAAGGAAGAGGTGTAGCCAAAGGACAGAAAAGCATCTCTTGGGGAAGGTAAGGAAGAGAGAAGGAACAGGAAAAGAAAAGGAAACAAGGGGGAGGCCGACAGGAACAGCAGAGACAGGGGAGGGGACAGGCGGCAGACGCAAAGCACTTCTTTCTTGACCCGAGTTTGATTCTGTGCTGTCACCCTGCCTCGGCATCTCTGGTGTGCTTTTCATGGACTGTGCTTTGTTTCAGCAGTGTGTTGATGGTGACACAGACTACGGAACAAAGATCCTGGGCACGAACCAGCGGTAGAAGGGCCTGAAGTGCAGCGTCACACCCAGCATACGTTCTGCTGTGGTCTGAGCACACAGCTTCCTAACCACACTGGCTTTATCAGCAACCCTTAATGAAACGAAAGCTGGGGTTCAACAAAAGCAGCAGGGAATACAAATGTGTTAAACTATTTATGAGGGAGGCAAGTCATTAAGCGATCCGAAATTATGTGCCTCTCTGCCGGCCATTCGACTTACCCAGGGAACCGGGTACCTTTGAAGTCACGCGTTCCTCCCTACATGATGCCGGCAGGCAGTACATTTATTTGTTTTAAATGATAATCAGAGCTTTCATCTAGGGAGCATCTCTCTGTTTCCTCCCAGGCAGAGGCAGGAGGAGTAATTACCATTATCCCCAATTTGTAGGTTAGAACATTTCAGGCACACAATGGCCTGCTCTGGATCATAGGCGAGGCTCTGTCAGAACCAGGGAGAGGCAGTTCCCAAATAAATGGCATAGAACAAACTTAGACAAAGAGCTCTCTGCACCCGCGGTTTAGTCTCCTCTTACATTAGGGGTGTTTGATTTAGGCACAGCCTACAGGGTGGTCTTAGAAAATCCAAGAGCTAATTCAGTGATGTCCCCTCCCCTGGGACATCTGCACATCAGCTTCCATAAACTGCCAGAGACAGGCTCGGCAGGCCTCCCCCTGGTGAAGGTGGGAAGAGAAGGGTGCCACTGAACGGTCTGCAGTGGTTTGCTTCACAGTGTGTTATTAAGATTGCGGGTCTCCCTGCAAACAGGTGGATCTCCCTGCAAGGCAGCAGAGCTCAGGGGTTCAGGAAGGCTTTGGGGCCACGCTGCCTGCACTCACATCCCAGTTTCCCTGCTTACCATCTGTGACTTTGCTCAAATCTCTTGTGCCTCAGTTTCCCCTTGCTCTAAAACACACATGCACTCATGGTTTTATTGTTGGAGGATTAAATAGCTTAATACACATCAATGCTCAGCTCAGTGGTGGCACACAGTGAGCCACTGGCACTGTGACTCACACCTGCAGAGAAGGGGCTGTGCTGATGAAACCCGGGACGGGCTGGCGCTGTGTCCAGAACAGGCCCTAAAATTAATGCAGCCCACCAAGTAAGGGCCAGAGAGGAGGGAGCAGGGAGAAGCGGCATTTGCAGAGGGGAGAGGGCACCCATGGGTCTGGCTGCAGCACCAATACCAGTGACTTGGTGTGCGCTCATGACCACACTTGCTGCAGTGCCCACAGGACGCCGACGTTTGGGGAAGGACCACCTCCGGAATAGTCAGTAAGAAGGATGGGAAACAAGGACTCAGGGTCTGAGCCCTGTGGCCCCAGGAAGACACGTGTTCAGGAAACCATCCCAATCCTGTGGGTCGTCGCCTTTAAATAACAGGACATAGAAAATGCCCACAGCTGCTCTCTCCTCGAAGGGAGATGGAAACTTCACTATGTATTTCAGTGTCAAAATGCTCTAATCTGGTACTGAATTAAACTGGGGGCTTTGGGAGTACAGTTTTGCTTCTCAGTAAGTCATCCTCTGAAATGCATTAATGTGATGTATGTAAGCTTGGGAGTCAATGTTTAGAATTTTTAACCCTCCAATCTGTATTTTCTTTTTTTTGAGACAGAGCCTCAAGCTGAGCCCCTGGGTAGAGTGCCGTGGCTTCACTGCTCACAGCAACCTCCAACTC
This sequence comes from Otolemur garnettii, assembly GCF_000181295.1. Lineage (NCBI taxonomy): Eukaryota > Metazoa > Chordata > Mammalia > Primates > Galagidae > Otolemur > Otolemur garnettii. Next base: position 4,474,977 of record NW_003852511.1, read on the forward strand.
CTGGGCTCAAGCGAGTCTCCTGCCTCAGCCTCCCAAGTAGCTGGGACCACAGGCGCCCGCCACAATGCCCGGCTATTTTTTTTTTTTTTGGTTGCAGCCATTATTATTGTTTGGTGGGCCCAGGCTGGATTCGAACCCGCCACCCTAGGTGTATGTGGCTGGCGCCCTAGCCGCTTGAGCCATAGGCACAGAGCCTCCAATCTGTATCTTCACGTGACATCCTTCTTACGTGGCTATAAAAATGTCTATTTGCTTTGCCAACAATAAAAAGAACATGAAAATGAAAAAAAAAAAGAAATTAAATGCTACGAAAAAAATGAGACAAGCGCTGGCACCATCCCTTGGGCAGGGCTGGGTGTGGGCTGCGCTCGCCAGGGCTAAGAGCATGCACGGTCTCTACTGGGGATTTTTAGGGGCAGAGGAGGAGACATTTTCATCACAAATGGAGTTAGAGAATGGTGCAGAAAAACTTCTTCTCTCGAAAGGGGTTTTCTGACGCAGGCACCGGAATGATGAGAGGGTCTTCCCGTACATGGGCTTCACAGTATGCCAGGAGGTCGGCGGCTGCCTGGGAGACCTGCAGGGACATGGAGCACAGGGCCTGGTTAACGTCCATATCAGCAGAGTGGGCCCAGTGGACAGATGTTCCTGAAGAGAGGGGACAAGCCAGGACCGGCTATATTGTGTGCACAGCCAATGACATCGCCATACCTAGGCTAGAGAGAGTTCGTGCAAACCCAAGAGATAGGTTTGAAGCATGACTCTGAGAAAGAGGTGCCACCCTAGGATGGTACATCTGCATCTGGAGAGGACTGAGGGCCAGCAGGAAGGACCAGACATTCTTATGGGACTCAATTAGGTGAGAAGAGGCTCCAGGCCCATAGCCCCACAGCAACTCTTCTAAACCATTTCTGCAAGAATAAAGCACAATGTCTTGGCCAAGCCAGTGGAATCGCATTTATTTATTATTGTTATTATTTTTGAGACAGGTCCTCAAGCTGTCCCCCCTGGGTAGAGTGCCATGGCATCACAGCTCCAACTCCTGGGCTCAAGCAAGTCTCCTGCCTCCGCCTCCCAAGTAGCTGGGACCACAGGTGCCCACCACAACGCCCGGCTATTTTTTGGTTGCAGCCGTCATTGTTGTTTGGTGGGCCTGGGCTGGATTCAAACCTGCCACCTTAGGTGTATGTGGCTGGCGCCTTAGCCACTTGAGCCACAGGCGCTGAGCCAGAATCATATTTATTATCAGTATTAGTTGTTTTCTTGCAATCCACTCTCATGCCCAACAGAGAGAGACACTTCACCCTCCTCAGCAGAATATGAATTTGGCCATAAAGTCACACACATTTTCCCTTGGGGTGGCCACTCTCCAGCAGAGACAGTTGCTCCTGACTAGAAAGTTCCTCCCCCTCCATTTCCTTCCAGGCTTATCTCAAGCCTCCTGGTAAGGGCGACTGGGCATGAAACTGCAAGCTCCAGTCCAGAGGAAGGGCTGGGTGGGAGAGCTGGGTGCCGAGAGGCTCTTAGTAAGAGGGAGATGAACTTGCCAGCTCACTGCACTCAGGGTCTGCTTCATGCACTTGGCAAATGAACGGCCTGTGCGCTAACTCATCCTGCCAGTTAGGCTGTTCCGCCCGCAAGTGCTTATTAGAAGCTTACAGGCAGGAGTAAGTACACAGCAGTCAAATGAAATCCTTTTAGTACATTCAACATCTAAATCTTCTCCAGAATGAGAAAAACACTCCACAAATGACTAACCAAAAAAATGTTTCAAAGCGTCCAGCCATACAAGACATAACACATTTGCTTTGGGGTTTTAAAAATTGGCTCATCTTTCAACACTGGACAGAGGTTCTTCTTCTGATTTCTAGCTCAGTCCCAACCACTTTAGCAATGGGTAGAAATAATTCCGGCAGAGATACTAATACATTTTTTTCTCAAATAAAACAACTTGAACTTGAGCAGATGAGTCCATCTACATCCTGACAAAGTCTGCATTAGTTCGGAGTGTGTAATGAAGAAAGGGGAAACCAGTGACCATCAGGTTTCTAGTTCTACCTCCACACTTGACCTTGAGCTTAACTTTCCTCATCAGTAAAATTCAAGAGAGTTAGATTCTGCTAAGGTATATTTTACTACAAATAGTTGATGACTCTACATTTAATAGCACCATGAGGCCAGGTGTGGTGGATCACACCTCGAGTACTGGCACTCTGGGAGGTCAAGTGGGAGGAATGCTTGAACTCAGGAGTTCAAGACCAGCCTGAGCAACATAACAAGACCCTGACTCTATAAAAAATAGAGAAAATTAGCTGAGTGTGGTAACGTGCACCTGTAGCCTCAGCTACTCAGGAGGCTGAGGCAGGAGGATTGCTTGAGCCCAGGAGTTTGAGGTTGCAGTGAGTATGATGATGCCACTGCAGTCTAGCTAGAGTACAGAGCAAGACCATGCTTTAAAAAAAAGGTATCATGGTCAGTATTTTATATTCTAAATAAATGTACATTGAGTTGGGTGGGAGTGTTAGGCTACAGGACACCCATGTAAGTTATTTCCCAGATGAGTGGAGGCCCTAGGGAAGACCAAGCCTGCAGGGGACTAGAACACAGGAGCAGGGGAGCCAACTCGGAGGCCCACAGAGCTGCGATGGACACACAGAGGACTAGAACCATGCAGTGGGTGCTATAGTGTCTAGTGTGGGGCTTGTGAGCCTTGCATACAGCCAGCTTGCTGCCACCTTCTGTTCTTGTTTTTGAGATAGAGTCTCACTATGTTGCCTTGGGTAGAATCCCGTGGCATCACAGCTCACAGCAACCTCAAACTCTTGGGCTTAAGCGATTCTCTTGCCTCAGTCTCCCAAGTAGCTGGAACTACCGGTGACTGCCACAACGCCATTTTTTTGTTGTTGTTGCAGTTGTCATTGTTGTTTTTTAGCTGGCTCAGGTGGGGTTCGAACCTGCCAGCCTAGGTGTCTGTGGCCAGTGCCCTAGCCACTGAGCTATGGGCGCCACCAATCTCCTGTTCTCTCCAGCCACCTTAGTCTTGACCTTCTATATTCCATACAGAATCTACATAGAATCTATACTCTATACAGAATTACCTGGACTCCAGAGTATTTTATACATTCCATATAGAATCTATGCTCTGTACAGAATCTCTACACTACACAGAATCTATATAGAATTTATACCCTGCAGAGACCCTACACAGTTACCCCAGACAGAATCCACAGACACTGGGCTACAGCAGTGGCCTTATTAGCTGAAATGAGAACTGTCATTCTCAGATGGACTGGAACGTTCCCACCTGCCTGGCCAGCACACAGAAGAAGAGGTCCTTGTAGACCAATTACCCAAGAACTCACATGGCCAGGGAAGAGTCTGACACCTGAAGTTTCTTAGGTCATTCATTTACTCTAGAAGCAGTAAGTGTCCTCAGTGGGGACTTGCTTCCCCTATCCCTACCCTGAGAAGTGTAAGACTATAACTGCCAGAGTCTTAGAGTCTTGACCTCCAAGCCTCTCCTGCCTCTAGGCTGTTGCCCATCAACTCACGTCTACCTACACAAGCGATCCAAGTAGTCAGAAGCCAGCTTGTTAACTGATTGCGACGGCTTGCTCCCCCTTGATGCCTTTACTAGTGCAGGTGATTGTGCATCCTGGGTGGATCTGACTCACTTACCTCTCTGAAAATGCCCTCAAGGGGCTGTGTCCTGGGGCAGTTGTGCCGTCATCTAGTACAACTAGCAGGGCCATGGCATCGGATGACCAGGCTCAAAAGACATGGGGGCTCTGAGGAATGACCCAGTGGAGGAGAGATGGGGCTGGGCCCACGTCCCCTCCAGCAGACGTCCTCTCCCCTCGTAGTCTAGTGGTAGCGCTGTAACAGTTATGCTACTCACATCCGGCCCTGCCAGCTCTAAGCAGTTCTAGACTAGGAATTTTTCTGTCACCTCCCAGAGGTGATACTGTATTTAAGTCCATAATTTTTCTTCCAAGAAAACAAGATGTTCTTAGATTACCTCCTTGTGCTGTCGTACAATCACGGTTACATTTGCTTCATTCTAACTATATGCTCTGTGGACCTGTACAACAGCAATGCACAACGTGTGAGGAAGCCAGTGTTAGTGCTAAGAAATCAGTGTCTGGTTCACGACCAAACGTGTGGATGTGGTCGGTTCCAGGCAATGGATGTACTGAGATGCCCTCACAATTATTGAAAGGTAACCCTGAAAGGGGTGGTCCACTCATGCCCAGTTACATCTAACAGAGCGTAAACCATCTTACAGCAAAATAATCAAAGGTGTTTTCCAATAGTGTCCAAAGTCCTGTATTACCTATAAAACAAAAGTATCTGAAGTTACTGTAATGTGATCTGAAAAGATGAATACAGGTAATGACTGTCTTAATGAACCTTATCCATCCAAGGTGACAGCCTGATGCTGGCTCAGGATCCAGCATTAATGAACCTCCCCTTGGCTGGGTGGGAGGGTTTTCTTAATCAGCCTTAGATTGATTTTTATGGCTGAGGATTTCCTCCAATGTGCATAAAATATGGGCTGTAGGCACTGCTAGATCCCAAAAACATCTGCTGTCTTTGAAACATAAAAGAGTTTGCTTTCAAAGAGAAAAATGTTCTTCTAGTAGAAAACTAAAAACTCCCTTACACTTTATGCGTTCTCATCAAGGCTGAAGTTGGCTTTCCCTCAAGTCAGCTGTGATCAAATGCCCAGAGCGTCTCTGAGCCTCCCCTCCTTCAGTATTGAACTGTTTGAGTTACAGGATGAAAGATGTTGAAAAGAATGGGCAGCTGGGGAACAACTGTGGAATTTTACCATTACATTTCGGAGTAAAAGAGGTGATTAGAACAGCCCAAGTTAGCTCATGATCCTGTTAGTTGCACTGTAATTACAAGCTTCAATGATGGGTGAAAATGTTGCAATTACTATAGTCACATTCCCTGACAAGACAGATGACATAATTATTATTCTGGCTGTGACACCCCCTGCATTTATCCTTTGCCTCTCAAGTAGAGAGACCCACACCTATTCTCAGCAATCCTTGTCTATTTAACAATACTGCTTGGAATCAATTAAAAACATCTTTGTTGGCTTTGCCTGTTCCTCCCTCTGCCCCCAAGAAAAAAAAAATAGAATCATAGTTAAGAGCACAGCCAGGTCACAGCCAATGGTATCTTTTACTGGTCAAATTTGGTGCATGCTCCAGCAGAGGCCGTAACAGGACGGGTGACCCTACGGGGAACTTGTGTACATTATACCTCATCTCTGAATTCTCACTTCAGGGTGAATATTTGTGATTTTTTTTTCCTTTCTAACATTGGGAGGTATTTGAGACCAACACATCAGTTCCTACGGGCAACCTCTACACAATTCTATATTATGACTTTCAGTGTACCTCCTGCGTGGGGAGAAGCTTCCACCCAGCCCACAGACAACATCAACCTGAGAGTGGGTAAAATTATACCTCCAGGTGGACTCCAGAGAGGGGAAGACTGGGCGTTATGTATGAATGAAAGCTGTAATACAACAGAGAGTCCCTCTCTGAATCTGAAGTCACACGTCCATAACAGTGATAGCCACTGTTTACTACCATCAGTGGCTTTATTTATTTCAGTCACAAACTGATTGCATATTGAGAGGTAAATAATCTAAGATGCTTAAAAGAAAGTTTAATGTCACCAGGTTAACTAAAGTAAGGGTTGTTCTTACCCGGCCTTCAGTGTAAGGGACCTCAGCTTGTTCAGAATATGAAAGACCCACATCCACTCTGGACCTTGACTTAACTAAAGTCTTTTTTTTTTTTTGAGAGAGAGAGAGAGGGTCTTACTCTACCACCCTGGGTAGAGTAAGCGTTATCCTAGCTCACAGCAACCTCAAATTCTTGGGCTTTGGTGATCCTGAGATGGGGTCTTGCTCTTGTTCAGGCTGTTCTGGAACTCCTGAGCTCAAGCAATCCACCTGCCTCAGCCTCCCCCCAAAGCTATTTTTCTTCTGTTTTCTCCAAACTTTTCTTAACTTTCACAGAGGGGGATTATGAACAATTGTCAGTATTTGTCACGATACAATCTCTTTTCTTGGATGTCAATAACCTTTCTCTAACTACAGACAGTGGTTGACTTATGATGGTTTGACTTAGGATGGTGTGAAAGCAGTACACGTTCAGTATACTCCTTCACTTGCCAAAGCGTGCACCTGGACAAACCCATCGTAGATTGAAAATACTGTAAGTTGAAAACCCACTTTCACCTTCTGGCGTTTTCCACTTGCAGTGGGTTTACTGGGATGTAGCCCCATCCTCAGTTGAGAAGCATCGGTACCCACTTCTCCTGTATCTCTTGGGCATTAATTTTTAGCACATGCATTACCTGAAATCGCCATCTTCCTGTTTTTATGTTTTATTAGTCTGTAGAATGCAGGCCCAACAACAAGTTGATCTGTCAACACTCAGCAAATAAAGCTTGTGTTGAAAGAATCTTACCCTAAGGGCAGCCCTTTTAGGAACTGGTAACATACCCCATGGATATTTAAGTTATTTGCTATGGGCCTGAGGGCAAATGAAAGAGATGGGCTCCTTGTCCAGTTTCCCTCTGCCATCCATCAGTTGCTTCCTGGTCCCTGGCTGGAAGTTAGGTTTGGGCAAGGGTGTCTCAAGTCGCAGCCATGGGATATCAGCGATTTCCTTTTCCTCTGGGGCAGGAGGATCAGGAATTAACAGAATCTGAATTAGCCTCCAGCTGGTCGTCTGAGGGATCTGTGGACACACTTCTATGATGCCGATCACCACACACCCTTACTGCCTGTCACTTTGAGTATGTCTGAGGAACTAACTTGCCTTTGACTTGGCTTTCTGGGTTCCCCTCCTGCCAGAGCCTGCACGTGTGCCTAAGTGACTTCCGAAGTCCCCTTCATCATGGGGACATGGGGTTTGTGGTAGGCAAGGATCCGTTTTGCGTATCTTCTTGCCAAAGTAGAACTCCTGGGTGCAGAAAGACTGTCCTGTAGCCAAAACCAGTGTCTGTGGAGAGCCTGACAGTTGAGCTCTGACTTCTCTCTTCCCACGGTGACTCTAAATTCTCCCAATTTTTGGTGCGTTTGCCTCTCTGATCCCACCTTTGCTCTCTGCATCACACTACACCCGATTTATGTCCCTCTTGCCTCTCCTGAACCCTCAGAGCATCCACTGCCTCCTCACCGAGGACAACTCGATCTACTGCTGACAGGGTGGGTCACCTCAAACACCTGTCCCTCATGGCCTTGGCCTCAGATCCAGCCATTTGTGCACAGTGCCCTCCCCTGAGCTGCCCAAACTGTCTCCCCAGCACGGCCCACAGCTCTCCCAGCAAGTCCACTGCTTGACATTGGCCTTAATTCGCTCACACTGGCCTTTCCTTCTCCATTGTCAAGTCAGAAGCAGTCCTTGCAAGAACTCCTCCCTGAGCAATGTGGCATGTGGTGGAGACCACCCCATTCATGGCCGTGCAGACTGGGAGGGCGGAATGCTTCTCACACAGCCCCATCTTCACACATCCTTAAAGCCTTTTCTGTGCTATTGAGGCTCATGCTGTTTTAGGATTGCTCTCCGGGTGCTAACCTTGCTCCCTCCTCTGCCCTGGAGATGGAGAGGCCCGACATTGAACTTGGAGCTGGTGTCAGTAGGTGCAGGAGTGTGCCTCCACTGCATTTCACAGCCACACGCCTTGCGTGGCCCCTTGCTTGCCTCTAAGTGGCATCTGGAGAATAGGTGGCTTCATCTTGCTTCAGCTCTCCCAGCACGAGGAGACCTGCACTTATCAGCAAAATGAACACTTTGGGAGGTGGCCGGCACCTTCCCTCACTTCCCCCAAAGGGATATTTGACAAACACAGGCTTAGTTCAGGGCTTCACCCCAACAGGAATCCTGTCAAAATACCCGAAGCTGTCTAGCACTGGGCAGAGAACGGTGATGATCTCCCTGGTAAACTCTCCCTCTTGCTCACTGGCACCACAACAGAGCTAAAAAAGAGCCCAGATGGATTACAAGTGTATTTCTGGTGACTCCTTACGGGACTCACCACACTGTGTATTCTGCATCACTTGAATCCTTGGACACACTCAAAACTCTGCCGCAAACCTTCATTTGTAAATGTTACAGCTCAGGCAGGCTGGATGCTCTGCTGGGTGTCGTATTAAGGCTCACAAGGCTGCTTCAGAAATGGGAGGACCATTCTGAGCTGAGTTTGGGGCGGAGGGGGAGGCGGGCTTACCTTCACCCTGTCCATACACGCTTCCATCTTCAGCTGCTCCACGGCTTTCCTGGCTTGGGAGATGCTGGTGGTGCTGTTGTTGGACATGCCTTCTTTCATGCTGCTGCCCCTAGAAGCAACCAGAAATAAAAGGTCGGAAGTGCTGCTTTTCCAGGGGAAGGCAGGACCGTCCTCAGCCTTCCCCCTTCCCCACCTCCTGCAGCTTCTCTATGCAAGGCAGGGTGCACCTGGGGACAAGCAATAGCAAACAAGGTCAGGGCAGCGTCCCTAGAGTGGGGGGAGCCCGCAAGACACTACGCTTTTCTTTGGAAAGACGTTCTCAGTCCTGGGGAGGGTGAGACGGGATGGTCCCAGAGTGGATTCTTCATCCCCGCCACTGCAACCCTAAGTAACACCCAGACATTTGTTTGCACACACGTTTCTTTGCTCATTCCTGCAGCAGCCCATAAAGTCGACAGGGCAGCACTAGTTTTTGTTTTGTAAATTACGAAAGCACAAAAATCCGAGAAATAAAGCCAGCAGCCAGAGGTTCCCCAGCCAACATTTATGGGTCCAGAGCCCAAACTCAAGCTTTAAAGTCCAGCGAAGTATTCGTCACACTCTTTCAAATAGCCTCTCCTAGAAATCTGCAGCCTTAGGGGCACATTTGCAGCAAATAAAATTGCTTTATTATTCATTGTCATTTGCTGCCCTTCCAAAAGGTTTATAGACTTTAGGTTGAGAGTTTGTGTTTTCAACAATATAACATGCACACACACACACATGTACCCTTATCCCAAGCTTAGACTTGCTTTTCTAGAAAGAGAAATTCTCCCTGACCCAACACATAATGATGCCACGTGATTAAGAGGAGACCACTGGGCTGCCACCTGTAGCACAGAGAAACTGACTCGGAGCCCTGCTGGACGGATGGGTCCTGGAAGGTCTAGCTCTGATTCTTGAAATTGAGAGAATGTACTCCTCGCCGTTCAGGCCACACTTGTCTGTCACCTGCAGCTGAAAGCATCTTGTCATCTAAGACAAACACTTTACAGGTCCCCTTGCGGAAGGTGCTGCCCTGCCACTCACCCCTCTGTCCTGTAACGTCTGTGTCTCTAGCTTCCTTCTCAGCAGATACAATTATACGTATGTCTTTTTCATCCAACCATCTCAAACAACACGGAAAACCCTTCCTTCCCTCAACCTGCATTCTTGCTCGAGAAGGACAGGAAAGGTAACTGCAGATTCCCAATAAGAGGCCCTTCTGTAACGACAGGAAGAGATGCTAACATCACAAAGGCCCGGGGCAGGGGACAGAGAAGCCTGCTCTGTCCTCTCTGCCCTGCCCAGCAGCCCCCAGGGCTCCAAGTCCATTTTCAGCACAGTCACCCTGGTTACCATCGTGAGCCCCAAGCTGTTTTCGTGTGTGTGTGTGTTCATGTTCCTGCTCTCCAGGGGGCCAGTCTGGTTTCTCACAGCACACATACCTGGGACCCAGTCTGTGACCTAGCACACCGGGATACTGGCATGTGTCAAAGGTGGAATGCCACAGCTGGCTGTAAAGTGTCCGTGGCTACAAACCCCGGGGCCTGAGGGAGCAACCAGCTTAGACTGCAGAGTCAGGGTGGGTGATGGTGTCCATCGGCCTCCCCTTGTCACAGCGTGTGGCTGGACAGGGACACGTATCTGAGGAGCACAGCCAGCTTCCCAGCCCAGGCCTGGCAGCCCACGGGGACGGCCTGGTGCTCTTCCCTGCTCCTCCCAGATGGGCGCATCTCACACAGGGGATAACGTGAGGGGGTCAGTGAGCTTTAGAAGGCCCTCCCTCTGTGGAGGCCGGCACCGGCAGACAGAACAGTGAGACCCCTGGAAGAAAGCAAGGCTGGGCGGATAGGGGGAGGGAGGGTGATTGGTGGGGTCACCTCTATGGTTTATCTTACAAGGGTACAAGTGAATCTTTCTAAAAGCAGAGTATGAATGTCTTAACTTAATGACTAAGAGAATGACATGAAGGTTATGTTAACCAGTTTGATGAGAGTATTTCAAAATGTATATGAAAGCAGCATCCTGTACCCCATGATTGCATTAATGTACACAGTTATGCTACAAGGAAAAAAAAAAAAGAAGAAGAAGAAAAAAAAAGGAATCAGGCTGACCGCACCTCCAGGATCCCCAGAGCTGTTTCAGCGAGGCCCCACATGCTCCCAGCAAAGACACCTGTTCTTCAAAGAGACCCTTACCTGCTGAGGGGCAGCACGGTGACAGGCCTGGGCAGGGGACAGAGGCTGGCAGTGGCAGCAGCAGTCCGTCCTCAGACAAGAGGTCGATTCAGAGCTCCTGCTTTGAGGTCCACCTGAAAACAGAACCAGAGACGTGTCTCCAGTGTGGGGAAGGCCTCCCTTCTGCTGTCCTTGGTGTCCCATACGGCCCAGCTCCCATGTTCTCTCCTTGGGCTCAGCAGCTTTCCATTCCCCAATCTGACACAGGGCACACTGGGGACACAACCCCGAGGCCACAGGCAGCCCTGGCCCTGCCAGACAGCAGCTGTCCCTGCCAACCCGAAGGCCTAGTCGCTCTACGCCTCATATGAGCCATCCCAGCCAAACCGCTGCCAGACAGAAACAGCTGACATTTCTTATCATAAAAATATATATCCACGATGGAAAATGTGAAGGCAGAGAAAATTATAACAAAGAAAAAGATTATAATGTATTTTCCCAGAGATAACTATGGTCACCACATTGATGGGTATTCTTCTTCTTTTTCTTTTTCTTTTTTTTAGAGACAGAGTCTCACTTTGTTGTCCCCAGTAGAGTGCTGTCGCATCATAGCTCACAGCAACCTCCAACTCCTGGGCTTAGGTGATTCTCTTGCCTTAGCCTCCAGAGTAGCTGGGACTACAAGCACCCACCACAACGCCTGGCTATTTTTTTGTTGCAGTTTGGCCAGGGACGGGCTCGAACCCTCCACCCTTGGTATATGGGGCCGGGGCCCTACCCACTGAACCATAGGCACTGCCCGACCACGTTGATGAATATTATTCATTCACAAATAATAAGTTGATTCACAAATAATAACTTGAAATAACTTGATTTCAGCCAAAGAAAATTTAGCACAGAAGAGAGAACTAGGTCAGATAACGCACAAGGCTTCGCACAGCACGTTCTCCACAGGGAGGCGCGCAGTCCTGTTCGCCCCCTCCCAGGAGAGAGTGCCTTGAGAATGGCCAACTCAGCCCCAAGGGTTTTCTGGTGTCCTGCCCTAAAGCATGCATCTGCCAAGAGGTCCTAATGAACTCAGAGCAAAACCAGAAGCCCAGAAGGAATGAAGGCAGGTGACAGTCCTGTTTTGTCCCTTGGTGAGGGCAGAATGCAAATTTGTTTTGGTTTGAACTTCAGGGCAGATTATTCAAAGTTGAGCTTGGGGCATACTTCCCAGCCACTATGGTCTGAATGTTTGCACCCCTCTCCACCAAATTTATACGTTGACATCCTCACCCTCAGGGTGATGACGCTTGGAGGTGGGGCCTTGGGGAGGTGACCAGTCATGAGGGTGCAGGTCTCACGCCTGGGGTCTGAGAGACACCTCACACCTTCTACTACACAAGGACACGGCCACAAGGTTCTGTCTGCGAACCAGGAAGCAGGTCTTCCCCACCATCCAATCTGTCAGCCCTTGGACTTCTCAGCCTCTAGAACTGTGAGAAATAAACGTCTTGGGTTTACTATTGCCAGGATGTCTGGCAATAGTATTTTGTTACAGCAGCCCCCACAGGCTTAAGACAGCCTGTGTTGCATTTTGACAATTATTGTTCTAGTTAGAGTAATGCATTGTATTCAGACACTTTGCCCCCTTAAAAACTTATTGGTCTTTTTTATAGGCATGGTCTTATCTGTCACCCAGGCTAGAGTGTGGTGGCATGATCATAGTTCACTGTAACCTTGAACTCCTGGGCTCATGCAATCCTCACACCTTAGCTTCCCAAGTTGCTGGGACTATAGGTACATGAACCACTAGGCCTGGCTCATTTTTTAAAATTTTTTGTAGAGATAGGGTCTTGCTGTATTGGTCACCGAGATGATCTCAACTTCTGACCTGCCTTGGCTTCCCAAAGCATTGGGATTACAAGCATGAGCCACCATACCCGGCTGTTCTTCTTTTAAACACATTTTTTTTTTTTTTAGAGATAGAGTCTTGTTTTCTCACGTAGGCTGAGCGCAGTGACACAATCATAGCTCACAGTAACCTCAAATTCCTGGCTTTTATATTGTTTCACCCTAATCTTCTGTTTTGTTTTTTCACCCTCTGCTATTGGAAAACCCTTTCTCTTCACTTGTAAACAACACTCTTAAAAACCAATTTAAGTCACTGGTGTTGCAGACGGTACGGAATCATAGTTGTTAGTTGGTTTTAGCCACCTGCGGGAGGCCCAGAGGGCCCTAAGTAGAGAAGACAAGGATGGGTGCAGGAAGTCCTTCACTCCTCCACCTCCATCAGGAGTCCTTCCTTCCCCCACCATCTTCCAGACCGAGGGAGGGAGACAGACAGACACATGCTGGAGAGAAGGCCTGCTGAAGGGGACAGGCAGAGCCTAAACGCTGCACCCCAGAAAGATCTGGCTCCAGGAATCTTCCCTACCCAATCTCTGGAAAGACATCAAACCCTGGGAGGTGCGGGTGGGAGAAAACAAAATGGCTGTATAACTCCTCTCTCATGGCCAATCTTAGCCGTGGCCTGCTGGCACTGTCCGTCCCAGGCTCCCTCTGAATGCCGTCCCCTGGCTGCCAACACAGCCAGACCAGCATGCCTCCCTCCTAACGCCCGACGTCTTCAGTTCTAAAATCAGAAGTGCCCAAGGGAATATTCTCTACTCAGACTCTTTAGTGGGCGTGTGCACCATTCCTCCCAGCAAACATCCTGCAGTGAAGGCTGCGAATGCCAGGAGGACGGCTGGGGCGAGGACAAGAAAAAACAGATGGGGTATTGATGTCTGCTTTAGTAGCGAGACGAGCTATTCTGCACAGACATACATCCCATCTTAGAAAGAGCTGTCCGGGGCTTTGTGGGACAAGCTCCCTTGACCAGCTCCATGCCAGGAGCTCCCCTGGTCATAGGAGTTGGAGAGACGGCCAGTATTTTGCTCTTTCTTTGGCAGGTCATAGTACTAACTATATAACATATTAAAAATTCTGAAGAATCCTGCAGTAGAGAAACTATTTAAGCCTGCACTTCTCAAAATTATTGATTCAGGAATGCCCTAGTTTTTTCTTTGTTTTTGTCTTTTAATATAATTGTGCTTCTTACTCTTTTCCACCACTTTCTGGGGCAAACAGCCCCACGGGGACAACAGGCTCCCCTGACTCAGGCAGCCCAGGGCCCCTTCCAGAGGGCTGAGCAGCTGGGTCCCGGGGGTGCACGTGCAGCCCAGAGCCCACACCTCCCCCACAGTGGGGGAGCCCTTCCTGACCAGTGGTTCCCAATTTTGGCTGGAATCAGAATCATCTGGAAATGTAGCAATATTAAGGCCCTGCGGTACCCACCTCTGTATTCTGTCTTAGCGCTCCAGGGAATTCTGACACAGACTCAAGTTTTAATACCGCTGCTCTGCAGGGAGCCGGCGGTTCAGTCTTTGCTGTACATCTGAACCACTCAGTTCGTGCGTGCGGGGGGTTAAAGATCCTGATGCCCAGATCAAACCCCAGACCCTTTAAGCCACCATCAGTGGATGTTTAAGCTTCCCAGGAGAGTCCACTGTGCAGCCGTGTTGAGAAACACCACTCTAGTCTGCACCTAGTGGGCATGTCCCAAACTCGGGTGAGCACCCAGCCACCCAGACCTCCCTCGGCAGGTCTGGGCAAGGCTGCTCCTCAAACCACGGTGGGAGAGAATAGCATCAGTGTCCCCAGAGCCGACTCTACATTTTTAGCCAGGTGATTCATGTTATGTTAGAGTGAGAAGCTCCGTGCTGGACCAGAGGGGCCAGGCCTGCCTCTACCCAGGGGTTAAGACAGAGACTCGTGGAAGACACACGAATCAGGGGTAAGAGTAGAGAACAGCAAAGCTGCGGTTCTCCTGACCCTTAATGTTATTAACACCCCATCCAGCTTTTTGGGTTCCTCTTGTAGATGATTTAATTCATCCTGGCAGCTCTTTGAGAAACCACACGTCGTAAAAAGGCTGCATCAATTCTCCCTGTTCACCTGGCATCTGCAGAGCCTCCTGCAGCCAATGTTTGGAACTTATGTCAAATGTCATCTTGCCAACCTGTCCTGCACCCCAGGAAGGGGTCTAGACACCTTCCCTGGATCATCACTGTTTCTTAAAATAAGGCAAGTTGTCAGAGCTGATAGGAATTTAGCTCTTGACCGACGTCCCTGATAGGGCTGCTGAAGAAAGCTGCCTTTTAACAGCACTGAATTTTTTTGGCTGGGGCTGGGTTTGAACCCGTCACCTCCAGCATATGGGGCCAGCGCCCTACTCCTTTGAGCCGCAGGCACTGCCCAATAGCACTAAATTTTACCACGATGTTTTCAAAAACATTTGTTTTCCCTAAAGAGAAGAAAATATATTTGTCTCTGAACATGTTCTCGTGTTTCCTTGTGAGGTCACGGGAGTGCTCACCGACTGGGAGCCCCTCAAGGGCACAGGCCTTGTGCTTTAACTTTTGTGTCTCCAGGGCGAGACAGGGACCGGTCAGGCTCAGAGTAGTCAGTCCATCCAACTGTGTGTATGTGAAAGAACCAACGGGCTTCAGGGGTGACTTTAATTCTCCATGGCTGCTCTTGTTTCAATTAATGTATGAAGCTAATTTAGCTCCTTGGGTTCTGAGAATAATGACCTAGTATTATCTACGGACACCGGGGTGGTTCAGAGCCTCTGTTCTCACGGAGCTCACAGTCTGGTAGGGGGTGTCCCCATCCTCTGGCTTCCACCTCCCGAGTAGCTGGGACTAAAGCATGTGCTACCACACCTGGCGACATTTTAAAACTTTCTGTAGAGACAAGGGTCTCCATACCTTGCCCATGCTGGTCTTGAACTCCTGGCTTTAAACAATCCTTCCACCTCAGCTTCCCGATGTGCTGGGATTACAGGTGTGAGCCACTGTGCCCGGCCATGAATACATTCTTCTGAGTGGAGGCACAAGGCTCTATGTGAGAATAAAACCACCTTCCTCTCACAGAAATTTAACTGTGGCAGGGCGCGTGGGCTCCAGCTAAGTGTGGCCTTGTGACTCTTTTTTGCCAATAGAGAGAGACTAGAACTGATGACTGGGCTCTAAAATGCTATTTGCGTGCCTCTGTGCTCTTCCCCACAGCGTGACTTTTGAAACATAGATGTGTCTGCAGCTTAACTTCAACACGGCAGCTGAGGACACCTGGAGGTGTTTCTCCAGGTGAGGACTCTGCATGGGGGTGTCACTATCCCCTGGGAGCCTGTCAGAAATGCAAATGCTTAGGCCCCACTCAGACCTACTGAATAGAAACTCTGGGAGTGGGAAGTGGTTTACCAAGCCCTCCACGTGACTCGAGTGCTCCAGACACTCTGAGAACCACAGCCCTGGGGCAAGAGAAAGAATCAAAATAGAAGGATCCCTGAAAGCCCACCTGGATCTGAGCTGTCCTGTCTGCCTGGCTGCTCACCTCTGTGCTCCTATAGCAGAGAAATACATTTCCACACCTTTTAAGTCACTGTTTTTTTGTTTTGTTTTGTTTTGTTTTTTTGAGACAGAGACTCACTATGTCACCCTCAGTAGAGTGCTGTGGCATCACAGCTCACAGCAAGCTCCAACTCTTGGGCTTAAGCGATACTCTTGCCACAGCCTCCCAAGTAGTTGGAACTACAGGTGCTCACCACAACTGGCTATTTTCTTGTTGTAGTTGTCATTTTTTTTTTTGGCAGGCCCAGCCCGGGTTTGAACTGACAGACCTGGTGTATGTGGCCGGTGCCCTAGCTGCTGAGCTACAGGCGCCGAACCCAGTCACTGTATTTTTGTGACAAAGCGTCATCACAGCAGCTTTGTGTCTTGCTCATCTATAAGGAAGCACTGCCTTCAAGGAACAAGCCTCAGAAATGCTTTTAATCTGAGACAAAGCCCTCGTTTAAGAAATTCTACTTGGGAAACCAAATACAGTGAGGCACACAATTACAAAAGGATTCCACCTTGTGAAACCATGTTCACTTCTGGTGTTCAGCATTTCACCCTAAAATCCTGCTCCATTCTAGCCCCCAGGGTGGCACTGCTTTGGCGTAACAGTTGAGGGATTCTCTCCCGGCATTCAGCATGAACATTGAAGATTTCCCCCTTTCTGGCTTTAAGACAAATTGGCTCTGAATTGTCACAAGGATAACTCGTACCGAGTTGACACCCTAGAGGGTTCCCCCAACAATGGAGGTCACATTAGTCGCCGCAGGGATTTATAAGGGAGGAGAAATCCTAATTCACCTGAAGAGTTGCAGCCGCTGCAGTGCAAAAGGGCACAGCCTTTCCTTCTGTACTCATGGACCTTTAAGGGGTATTCCGGTATCACATGACCAACTTTGCGGCTTCTCAGTCATCTCAGGATGGAGCTGACCCCCAAAGGGAGTGGCAGGGAATCAGGTGCCATCACCTCCAGACACCCAGGGCTCTGTGACTGCACGGGGAGACACACCCCCTCACAGGGCCACGATTCTCCCCACTCCAGCTCTAGCCACTTAGCAAATTAAATACTGTAATAGTCAAGCTTGATGCATTGTACAATCTGGTTTGGATTTTATAATGACTCAATTTACATCTTGATTGCTCAACAGCGTCTGCCTGATCTAATAATGTCTGATCACACAAATGCTGACCCAGTGTAGGGATAAGGAGCTTGAGGCCTGGTGTGGACTGTTCAGGATTTTGAGAGACAACCAAGGGTTTCTTAGGAAGAGCACTCTGGGTCTGAATGATGCTGTCCTGCTGGCGGCCTGTCACCAAGACACTACCCTCCTTATCTAGCTCTTGTTAAGGTCAAGAACATTAGAGAAGGTTAGCAGACCAGATGTCATATTTAAGGGCATTTGTCAAATTCATGAAGGATGAACAGCAGAAAGAAAAGCCAGATCCCCCTTTGGTGTGACCCTTCACACTGTCCACTCTTTAATTAGCATCCGTGTCCCCAGTGCTGAGATGAGGCAGGCACAGAGTAGTGAGTCCTAGCTGGCCACCCCAGACACTCCCTGACCATTTCTTTGGCCTGGCAGATAGTCTAAAATCTTAAACAACAGGAAAAAAATGTTAAAAAGTCTACTGATGTTCTATTACGTATACAACAGAATGCCTGAATCAAGTGTAGAGTTAAACTCTGACTTCTGGGTAGACACTGAACCACCATCCTGACCAACAAGAGCACAGCAAAGAAGATCCCTGCCCTGTGAGTTCACACGGTTCTCAATGAGATCATTTTCATCTGAGTCTGACTGCAGCTGTACTAAAGTGGGCAGGTCACAGAGGACAAAAAGGCAGTCCAGAGACTCCAAGGCCAGGCCTCATGAGGCATCCCCATAAACTGGTGACTTAAAGCAACCAAAATCTATTCTTCTACAGTTCTGGAGGCTGATGTCCAGAATCAAGGTGTTGGCGAGGCCCTGGGATGGGATCTTCCCTCATCTTTTCTTGGTGTCTGGTGGCTCTTGGCAACCTTCGGCATTCCTTGTTTTGTAGACCATCACTTCAATCTCTGCTTCTGTCCTCATGTAGTCCATGTTTCTGTGTCTCTCTGTGTCATCTCCCTTTTTTTCCGCTTGTTTTTTTTTAGAGACAGTCTCACCCTGTCACCTTGGGTAGAGTGCTGTGGCATCATTGCTCACAGCAAGCTCAAATTCCTGGGTTCAAGCCATCTTCCTGCCTCAGCCTCCAGAGTAGCTGGGACTACAGATGCCAACAACAATTCCTGGTTAGCTTTTATATATTTTTTATTTATTAAATCATAGCTGTGTACATTAATGCAATCATGGGGTACAATGTTACCTTTTCTATTTTTAGTAGAGACTTGGGGTCTTGCTTTTGCTCAGGCTGGTCTTCAACTCCTGAGCTCAGGTGATCCATCTGCTTCAGCCTCCCAGAGTGCTAAGATTCTAAATGTGAGCCACTGTACCCAGCCTCATCTCTTCTCCTCAAAAGGATGCCAGCCATTGGCTTTGGGACCTGCTCTAATCCAGTATGACCTCATATTAATCACATGTGCAAAGATAATTCCAAATAAAGTCACATTGTGAATGCAGCTCCAGGTGCACATGCGTTGAGGGGTACACTCCACAAGCCAGTGTGGTCAGGAACCCAGGACTGTGGCTGTAAGTCTGTGCTCACCACTACAAGGAATTCAGATTTGTTTTGCTTGCTAATACCTGTAAGAATTGTGGAGTTTCATGTGGGAGAGAAATTCATCTCAGGGTGATAAGAACGTGAACTGAGAAGCAGCCTACACAGAGGAACTTATAACCTGTACCCACCTCAATTTCCTCCTCTGTAAGTGATTCATCCAAAGTCATTAAACAGCTGGTTAATAGTGAAAAGGAGACGATACTCTCCCAAATCAATCACTTATCTATTCACCCTTTACTATGTCAGGCATTGCATTGAAGAAATGACCGAGGGAGTCAAACCACGGTCCTGCCATCTATTCAGTATGGAGACAGAACCAACAGCAGCAGACACAGCGATCCATTCAGGGTGCTGCAAAGGGTGGAGGGGCCACAGAGGAAGAGATGATCGATTCTTCTTGGAGTGGGGGCAAGGTGAGGGTTAGGAAGGGCTTTCCTCTGAATGTGAACCTGAGAAGATACACAGGAGCCACCAGGCACTGTGAGCAGAGAGAAGGGGCCCAGCAGAGCTCCCTTGGGACTGTCGCATTCCAGCACAGGCCACGGGACAGGGAATAAGACTGGCACACGCAGAAAACTCTGAACTGTCTTTTATGCCTAGAGCTCAGGAGGGCAGGGGGTGGCAGATATTCGAATGCTACGGGAAGAGGGCAGTTAGCAGCAGCTGATGGGCAGTTAAGCAAAGGAGAAACAAGGTCACTGTTATGTTAAAGAATGACCACTTCAGCCTAGCACGGAGATGGATCCGGGGTGAGTAAGATATACAAGCAGACCAGTGAGGAAGCCAGGGAGCCGAGACAAGGGGCACGGTGCGCACTGCCGGCCTGGCAGGGAGAGGGGTTGGGGCAGCTACTGCCGCCTGGAAGAATAGGGGAATGTGGTCAGGATCTGGATGTCGGGAGGTGGGGAGAGAAAGGTGTGGCTAGGCCAGCAGCTAGGGAGCTGGTGCTACAGTGTGCCCCACGTTGAGGAAAAGAGAAAGTGGGGTGCACCGTGAGTTCAGGCCAAGCTTAGGATGTCATTAGAACACTAAAAAGAACATTCCCAGCAGGCAGGTGGACTGGTTAGGGTAAAGCTTAGAAGAGAGTGTGGACTGAGGCTGGTCGTGGGGGAACCAGGTAACGGGGGGCATGAGTCAGAGGCCGGGCACAGGAAGGGGCTTCATCCACATCTCGGGTTAGTTTTGTTCCTTGCTCCTCAGTCTGGGTTCCCAGATTTATAGAAATAAAAGATTTTAGCGTTAATAAAACCAGGAAATGATTCTTTACAGACCACATGTAAAGTAACTGTGCAAAGTAGACGAGCTCTGGTGTCACTGCTGACATTGGATTATCACGCGGCACAGGAGGACAGCGCAGTGTTAAGGGAGGCCATGGGGTAAAAGGTGGACCCGCTGGTGGGAAGCACTCGTCTACACGGAAAACCATGCAGGAGGCCAGTCGAGAGTTATTTTAATTGTGTGCACTGCACTTCACGCGCTTTGCAGTCAGAAACGCCAGCAGAGTCACGTGCTCTGACCTGAGAGCACAAGACGGTGCCGTTCCCCACCCCCATCCTCCTAGCCTCGCGCTTCTTTATCCCATCAGCAGTTTCTCCGAGTTTTTCAGTCATCTTGCCAGGGTTACAAGTGCAGAACGAAAGGGAACTCAGCCAGGCACAGTGGGGCACGCCTGTAGTCCCAGCTACTTGGGAGGCTGAGGGGTAGAAGATTGCTTGGGCCCAGCTGAGGCAACACAGCGAGACCTCATCTCTAAAATAAATAAATAAGTAATAGAAGATAAAGTGAACAACTTAGTGACATTTAGTTGCTTTACACTCACAATGTTGTACACCACCGCCACCATTTAATAGCAAAAAGTTTTTTTTTGGAGACGGAGTCTCACTCCGTCACCTAGGCTAGAGTGCCACGTCGTCATCACTGCTCACTGCAGCCTCAAACTCCTGGGCTCCGCTGATCCTTCTGCCTCAGCCTCCTGAGTAGCGCGGACTATAGGTGTGCCACCAAGCTCAGCTCATTTTTATATTTATTTTAGAGATGGGGGGGTCTAGCGCTTGCTTAGGCTGGTCTTGAACTCCTGGCTTCAAGTAATCCTCCCGCCTCAGCCTCCCAGAGAGCTGGGATTACAGGTGTGAGCCACTGTGCCTGCCCTTCACCCCAACATTTCTGTTGCTCCAAAATAAACCCCCGCACCCATCAAGTAGTTTCCCCATTTCCCTACATTCCCAACCCTTAGCAACCAACAATCTGCTTTCTATGTCTATGGATTCACCTATTCTGGACTGAAATTTTCATATGAATTAAATCATAAGATAGGCAGACCCTTGGGACTGGCTTCAGGCTTCTTCCGCGCTGCTGCAGCGTGCCAGCTCTGTGTTCCTTTTCTGTGGATGAACCGCGCAGTGGTGTAGGGATGCACCATGCACCGCGGTGGTGTAGGGATGCACCATGCACCGCGGTGGTGTAGGGATGCACCATGCACCGCGGTGGTGTAGGGATGCACCATGCACTGCGGTGGTGTAGGGATGCACCATGTTTTCTTTATCCATTTGACCAGCGGATGGACGCACGGCTGCTTCCATCTTCTGGCTGTTGTGCACGGTGCTGCTGTGAGTGTGCACACGCATGTTCCTGCTGAAATACCTGCTTTGAACCAGGTTACATCCTGTCAGCAAGGGTTCCAGTTTCTCCACCTCCTCGCCAGCATTTGGTATTTTCCATTTCTTGGATTTTACCGCTTGGATTCCAGAGGGTGTCACGTGGTCTCTCATCCTGGATTTGATTGACTCATGATGGTGAGCACCGTTTCACACGCTTTTTGCCATTACTTGTTTTAAAAGACTGTCTTAACATTCAATTTTTAAAAATTTTGTAACATTTCAAGTTTTCAGAAAGCTTGAAAGTACAGCCCCAAGAAAATTCTCCTGAACTACTGAGTATCAGTTGCCAACCTGACTCCCTGTTACCCCTGAATACTTCATATTTCCTACACACAAGGAGCTTCTCTAATACAACCACAACACAACCATCAAAGTCAAGAAATCATAAGTTTCCTACCACCTACTTACCTGACTGCATTCAACTTTCACCAAACATACCTGTAATTCCCTTAACAACAGAAGGGTCAAGTTAGAGTCACGTACGTGATGCACGCAGTTCTCACATCTCTTTAGCCTCCTCCAGGCCTTTGGCTCTGGTGACCTACAGTATTTTCCAAGATTATGGCTGTTATTCTGTAGGCTGTCCCTCAGTATGGGGCATCCTGCCCAGCAGCCCAACATGTCACACTGTCCCATCACGATGATGTTCATTGCTATCACCTGATTAAGTTGATGTCTGCCAAGCGTTCCCATGGTAGAATTACTTTCTTTTTGTAATGAACAAGAGTTTCTGGGAAGACGCCTTGAAATTGCCTAAACTTGTTTCTCATCAGACTTTCAGTGCATCGTGTGTTGGTTGCTACCAGTAGGAATTCGCGGTTTTCTGTTTCGTTCAGTAGGTTACAATTCATTATTATCGGTATTTATTTTGATGCTTATTTAAACGGTCCTGGATTTGGCCAGAGGGAGTCTCTTCAGGCGGGTTCCTGTGTCCTTCTTGTAAGTCTTTATCATTTAGACCACTTCCTTGTCTTCTTACCACTGCCCTGCCAAGGTGCCAGGATAATGCCCCAGTTTTAAATCCCTATTATACTATTATTTTCCGTTGCTCTCACCCTGGCCATGTGTCTTTGTCAAAATAACACAAGAACTCTAAGAGGTAAGGGATAAAATGTCGTCACCCACAGGGTAGAGATTCTTAAATAGGTAGCGTGCCAGCAGGAAGTTAGTAAGTAGAGACACACTGGTTAGGTGTTTTCTGTAACTTAGAGTCCATAGGACTCTGAGGACGGAGGGCTGATCCCAACTGCACAGGAGACAAATGCTGCCCAGCTTTTCGCATGCTCGATAGGTGGGAAAAGGAGCCTTGATCTACGACTAACTCCCCAGGCAAACTTGGGCAAGTTACCTCATCACTGAGTCTCAGTTTCAAATGTGAGTTATCAGGGTTGTCTGAACATGGCCAGCATCTGTGAGCAGGTGTTAAGAAGATGAAATATTTACAAGTGTAGCAGTTGGCTCCTCGATGGTTACAGGATGAAAGCCAGGCTCTCTTTAGCCCAGTACAATGTCAAAGATCTAGACTGGTGTCTTTCAACAGCCTTTTTTCTATCTCACCGCACACTTGAACTTCAGTTAAACTTCCACGGCACACTTAAATTATGCTGATCAAAAAAAAAAAAACAGTAAAAAAAGGAATATACTTATTGTGCTTTGAACTTCCTTGGGTAATAATTTAATATTAATGATCTTTTTTTTTT
>NW_003852511.1:4498284-4501349 GCF_000181295.1 Otolemur garnettii
CTCCTGGGCTCAAGCGAGTCTCCTGCCTCAGCCTCCCAAGTAGCTGGGACCATAGGCGC
Source organism: Otolemur garnettii (assembly GCF_000181295.1). Taxonomy (NCBI): domain Eukaryota; kingdom Metazoa; phylum Chordata; class Mammalia; order Primates; family Galagidae; genus Otolemur; species Otolemur garnettii. The sequence goes on from NW_003852511.1 coordinate 4,498,344, forward strand.
CCGCCACAATGCCCGGCTATTTTTTGGTTGTAGCTGTCATTGTTGTTTTGGTGGGCCTGGGCTGGATTCGAACCCACCACCTTAGGTGTATATGGCTGGCGCCTTAGCCAGTTGAGCCACAGGTGTTGAACCAGTGATTTTTAAAAATTTTCTCAGCACGCCTAAGATCTTCTCACCGTACACAGCTAAAAATCACTGCTCTAGATATTTAGACCCACAAGACAGAACGCACCCCAGTCTACTCAGAAGGATGGGGACAGAGTCCCCAGCAGAATGCCAGGTGTTGCGCTCAGGAGGAGTCCTAGAGGAGCCCTTCCAGGGGTTAATGTAACATCCCGGAGTTACCTCAGCCCCGCGGACAGCTGCGGTGCAAGATGAAACCCATGGGGGACAGTGCAGGGTCTTTGCAGGAAGGTTATTCCCCCAGCAGCAGCTCTTTCCTGACAGTTCACAGGGACGTGCCACTTATAAGACTCACTGACTGTCTCCTTCTGCTCAGGCCACTATAACAGAATGCCATCAACTGGGTAGCTTTCACGGCCTGCATATCAGATATTTACATTATGCTTTATAACAGTAGCAAAATTACAGTTATGAAGTAGGAACGAAAATCTTTTTATGGTTGGGGGTCACCACGACATGAGGAACTGTATTTAAAGGGTTGCGGCATTAGGAAGGTTGAGAACCACTGTTGTTTAAAATTTAAACAATGAAAACTTATTTTTCACCATCCCCTGTTCTTAGAGAATCAATCCAGGTTCAGGGTGGCAGCAGGGTCGGGTGCTGGTGAATGTGAGGTCCTCTTCTGGCCTGTAGACTGCTGACCTCTTACTGCGGCCTCACGGGGTAGAAGGGGCAAGTGAGCTTCCCAGGCCTCTTATAAAGGCTCTAATCCCATTCAGGAAGGGATCCGACCTAATCACCCACTAAAGGGCCCACCATGCTCCTGCACTGGGGAGTATGTTTCAAGCACATTTGGGGGGAGATACAAACATTGCAACTGAAATGTTTGATACAGTCATTGCAACTGAAAAACTTGGGGAGGTTCAAAGCGTGGTGTCTAATTCAGGCACTGAAAGTTCATTCATAGCTGCTCCCTGTCCATATATCATTTACTAGTCAGGGAAATTCTTACCTTAAGTAACATTGCCAAGCAATAAGGTTGGCATATAGTATCTTATCTGTTTCCAGGGGTAGAAGGCAGGAAATGGCTTCCCAAATTTATCTGTGTCCTAATTCCTGGAACCTGTGAACAGGTTATGTCACATGACCAGGCAGCAGATGGAATTAAGATTGCTGATCAGCTGACCTTAGGATAGGAAGGCTGATGTGTAGGTCCAGGGTAATCACAAGGGTCTTTATAAGTGAAAGAGGGAGGCGGCACACTCAGGGTCACAAAAGAGAAAGATCTTACACTGCTGACTCTGAAGGTGGAAGGGGCCACAAGCCAAGGACTGTGTGGCCTTTAGAAGCAGGAAATGGCAAGAAAAAGAATTTTGGGGCTGCAGGGCCATGGCTTAGGGGAGAAACAGGCTGGGCCGTGATGTAGCCTGGCACCAGCTTGGTGGCACCGTGCCCAGGATCCACAGGGACCTGCTGAAAGTGGCACGGATGGTGACTGTGCTGATTGCCTTCATCCGTGTGCAGAGCCCTCTGGGCTGATGACAGCACCTCCAGCTACTTTGAAGTGGTCAACATTTGCGACTTGACAATGATCCCCCCCTTTTCCTGGCCCACCCCTTCCACATTGGCTCATCTGTGTCAGCTGGCCCCTGTGGGAACTTCTGCACCATCAGTCGTCAATTGGTACCCTGCTCCTCCTCATCCCTCCACCATGGCAGCCTCCAAGAGTTACAACCAGCAGACTGGAGGCCAGAGTGATCTTCGGTTTCTCAGCCACCTTCCTCTGCCTGAGAGCCAGTGATGCCAGGTAAAGCTCCTGGACTTGTGTCCCTGTGCCAAAGGCCTGCCCGGGGTTGGCAGGCACCAGGAAGGGCCTGCAGCTTCCCCTCCACCTTTTGCAGGAGTGGTTGGTACCCTAGCTCCTGAGCTGGCCAGAGCCTCCTTCTGTCTTCCTTGAAGAACATTCCTCCCTTTTTGCCAGAAAGGAAAGCAGCTTCAGGGGAAATCTTGTCCCTCCACTCCTTTCTGAACCACCTCAGATTATCAACTGTTGGCCACACTTAACACATGTTGGGGGGTGGGTATAAACACTCCTGCAAGAATCTGCTCCCACTTCACGCTCCTCAGAGGAGTGCTGCTGCTAAGTCCTCTTATAAAAACAAAGCCTCCTGCGAATTTATCTAGCAGCCGTCCTCAAACTGCGGCTGCGGGCCACATGCGGCCCGCCCAGGACATTTATCTGGCCTGCCAGGTGTTTTTGCCGCTGCTGCCTGTCCTGCTTAGCAACTGACTCACACCAGAGACCACAGTCCGGCCCTCCAACGGTCTGAGGGACAATGAACTGACCCCCTGTTTAAAAAGTTTGAGAACCCCTGATTAGCTTGTCAATCTGATCTTGAAAATATCCTCTTTCTGCAAGTGGTCAGCTTGTTTCCAAACGGGACATCCCAGCCTCTCCCTTCTTATCTCCACCTTTGTTACCACTGTGTGTTAACTTTTTAAAAATACAATATTGACTTGGCCAATTGCAAGAAGAAAAAAAAAAAAAAAGAAAGAAAGAAGAAGGCTTTTCCCAGAACTGCTGGAAGGAACACAGCTCTGCCAATACCTTGGTGCTAGACCACTGAGATCCGTTTGGTTTTCAGACCTCTGCAATGGTAGTAGAATAAATCTGCATTGTTCTAAGTCACAAAGTTTGTGCTAATTTGCTACAGTGGCATTACAAGATAACAAAACTAGGTGCTTAATAAGGTCGGATTCTCATGCAGCAGGAAAGTGACTTTGTGACCCTTTAACCCACCCCTGAATACAAGGCTGGACCCTGGCTCCTTCTCTCTCTCCACCCCTGAATACAAGGCTGGCCCCTGGCTCCTTCTCTCTCTC
>NW_003852511.1:4501397-4507548 GCF_000181295.1 Otolemur garnettii
TGGCTCCTTCTCTCTCTCCACCCCTGAATACAAGGCTGGATCATGGTTCCTCCTCTCTCATCTCTGGCTGTCTCCATCTTTCATCTTTCAGGCTTAGTAAACTCCTGCAAGTCCCCAAACTTGCATGTCCCCTATTCCCTGGCTTTTCATTTCTTACATAAATAGCATGCTGTTCTGATCACTATAGCCTTTGTAGCATAATCTAAAGTCTGGAAACATGATGCCTCCAGATTTATTTTTATTTCTTAAAATTACATTGGCTATTCAGGATTTTTTCTGGTTCCATATGAAATGAAGTACTATTTTTTTCAAGTTCCTCAAAGTGTGATGATGGTATCAGCTTACATTTCAAAGTCATCACAATTCTGTGCATGTACTATTTAGGGCTTCATCTGAGATTTGAGTGGTGGTATAAATCTCAAAGCTTTGCTCTGCTGTTTTGGGTTTGTCCTGCGCAGGAGTGAGGCTATGAGGCTGCGGCATCTGTGAGCTCGTGGAAAGAACTAAGTGATCCACGTCCTCTACTCTCTCCTCTCCAGGATTTTTCTTACATTCTCTAGTTCACAATGGTCCACTTTCCCGTTTCCTTGATTTAAAAAAACAAGTCTATAGTGATCAAAACAGCATGGTACTGGCACAAAAATAGAGATATAGATCTACAGAATACAGACCTAGAGATGAACGCAGCCACATATCACCATCTGATCCTTGACAACCAAACAGAAGTGGGCACTGGGGAAAAGGATCCCTATTTAATAAATGGTGCTGGGAGAACTGGTCAGCCACATGTTGATTCCTCCCACCTCCCTTTCCTGTTTCCTTGATTTAAAAAAACACTGCTTACGCTCCGTGCCAGCAGCTCAGCAGCTAGAATGCTGCCATATACACCAGATCTGGCGGGTTGAACCTCACCTGGGCCTACCAAACAACGACAACTACAACAAAAAAATAGCTGGGCGGTGTGGAGGGCACCTGTAGTTCCAGCTGCTTGGGAGGCTGCGGCAAGAGAATTGCTTAAGACCAAGAGTTGCAGGTTGCTGTGAGCTGTGATGCTACGGTACTCTACAGAGGGTGACACAGTGAGGCTCTGTCTCAACAAAACAAAACAAAGAAACAAACAAAAAAACAAGGCTTATCTTGGATATTTAGACCACAGTGCTGCAACCACTGTGCAATTCTAACCGGTGTGTAACTTTGGAGCAGAACTATGAGATCCATGGCTGCAGATTGGATGTGTTAGCAGGCATGAACACAACATTCATCTCCTTGTACATTTTCATCAGAGCTCGTGGCTGACTAGGTATGGTGTCAATGAGCAGTAATATTTTGAAAGGAATCTTTTTTTCTGAGCAGTAGGTCTCAACAGTAGGCTTAAAATATTCAGTTACTACACTATGAATAGAAGTACTGTCATCTAGGCTTTGTTGTTCCATTTACAGAGCACAGGCAGAGTAGATTTGGCATAATCCTTAAATGCCCTAGGATTTTCAGAATGGTCAATGAGCACTGGCTTTAACTTAAAGTCACCAGCCACATTACCCCCTGTCCTTTGAAGCTTTGGACCCCGGCATTAATTTCTTTTCTCTAGCTATGAAAGTCCTAGATGACATCTACTTCCAATAGGAGGCTGTTTCATCTACACTGAAAATCTTTTGTCATGTGAAGCCACCTTCATCAGTGACCTTTGCTAGAGCTTCTGGACAACTTGCTGCTTCATTTTGCACTTTTATATTGCAGTTTTTGGCCAGGGCTGGGTTTGAACCTGCCACCTCCGGCATATGGGGCCAGCGCCTTACTCCCTTGAGCCACAGGCACTGCCCCTTTGCACTTTTATATTATGGAGATGGCTTCTTTCTTTAAACCTCATGAACCAACCTCTGTTAGCTTGAGGCCTTTCTTCTGCAGCTCCCTCATCACTCTCAGCCATTGCTCCGGCTGTTTTGTTTTCTTATATTTGTGTGTTGCTGGGGTAGCACTTTCAAGAGCCTTCAAGAACTTTTCCTTTGTATTCACAATCTGGCTGTTTGGTGCAAGGGGCCTGGCCTCAGCCTATCTCAGTTTTGACATATCTTCCTCACTAAACTTAATCATTTCTAGAATTTGATTTAAAATGAGAGGTGTATGACTTTTCCTTCTCTTGAACACTCAGAGGCCACTGCATGGTTACTACTTGGCCTAATTTCAATAGTGCTGTGTCTCAGGGACTACGGAGGCTGGAGGAGAGGGAGTGACAGGGGACGGCTGGTTGGTGGAGTGGTCAGAACACACACAACATTTATTGATTAAGTTCACCGTGTTATTTAGGCACAGTTCGTGGTGCCCCCAAAACAATTAGAATAGCAACATTAAAGAGCTCTGATCACAAATCACCATAATAGACAAAACAATAACAAAGTTAGAAATACTGTGAGAATTACCAAAACGTGACACAGAGACAAGTGAGCAAATGCTATTGGACAAATGGTGCTGACGGACTCGCTCCACACAGGGTTACCACACCTTCGATTTATAAGGAACACAATATCCACGCAACGCCATAATGATAAGTGTAGTTATACAAGGTAGGCCTAGGCATGTGTATGTATATCTACTTCTAAATAACACAGAGAATTATTTTTCTTATTTAAAAATATTTGTAATGGTATAATATATGTATCCTCCTGAACTGTTTTTCTGATATATATTCAGTTTATTCACCTGTATTTATCCTTTCTCCTATTGTTGGACAGTTAGTTATTTCCAATATTTCATTTTGTACAATGATTTTTTTTTTTTTTTTTGGAAATAGAGTCTTACTCTGCTTCTTGGGATGGAGTGCAGTGGCATCATCATAGCTCACTGCTACCACAAACTCTCAGGCTCCTATGACACTTCTGCCTCAGCCTCCCAAGTAGCTGGGACTACCGGTACATGCCACCATGCTTGGTTAATTTTCTAATTTTTGTACACATGGGTTCTTGCTTTTGCTTAGGCTACTCTTGAACTCTTGGCCTCAAGTTATCCTCCCATCTCAGCCTCCCAAGGCACTAAGATTACAGGCCTTGTGCCCAGCCTGAACAATGATTTTATGTCATTTAAACAATAATTTCTCTAGGGTAGATACTAGAAGTAGAGTTGGTAGATATAGATCATACACATTTTCACTTTTACTCTGCCTTGTCTTTTTTTTTGCCTTTTTAAAAAAAGACTTCTTTTTAGAGACAGAGTCTTGTTCTGTCACCAGGCTAGAGTGCAATGGTGTGATCACAGCTCAATGAAGCCTCAAACTTCTGGGCTCAAGTGATCCTCCTCCCTCAGCCTCCTGAGTAGCTGGGACAACAAGTGTGCCACTGTGCCTGGCCAATTTTTTTATGTTTTGCAGATGGTGTGTGTGTGGGTGTGTTGCTGAGGCTGGTCTCAAATTCCTGGCCTCAAGTAATCTTCCCGCTTCAGCTTCCCACAGTTCTGGGATTATACGCACGAGCCACTACACCTGCTTACTGTATTGTCTTCTATTTCACTTAGCATCGTGTCCTCAAGTTCATCCATGTTGTAGTGCATGACAGCATTTTCTTCCTTTAGAAGGCTGAATGGTATTCTACTATATATAGACCCCACACTTTGTTTATCCATTCTTCTATCAAGGGGCATTTGAGTTGTTCCCACCTCTTGGCTATACTGAATAGTATTGCTATGAGCATGGTGTGCAAACATCTCTTCAAGATCCTACTTCCTTATCCTTTTTGAGTATAAGTGGGACTGTCATATCATAATTCTATTTTTAACTTTTTGAGAAACCACGGTACTCTTTTCCATAGTGATTACATCATTTTACAATCCTACCAGCAGTGCGCGAGAGTTCCAGTTTCAGAGTGGTGTGTTTTTGTCTTGCATCTGTCTGATGACTAATGACACTGAGTACTTGTTCAAGTTTCTTGTTCATTTAGATCTCCATTTTCATAAGGTGTCTGTTCTGGTCTTTTGTCAATTTTCCTAACAGCTTGTCTGGATGTCCTCTTTATACGTTCTAGATATGAGCTCTTCATTGGTTATATTTGTTCCAAATATCTTCTCCTACTCTTTGGTTCCCTGACTTGGGATCACCAGGCTTTCCATCGCCCACGGGGGGAGGGCCCAGAAGGCTGGGTTGTACCATTCCTGGAACGCACCATAACCAGCTCCTCACTGTGTGCTCCAGAGTCAACAGACTCTCAGGCCAGAAGGTCCAAGAAGAGATCTCTCTGCCTTGTCTTTTGAAATAGGGTAAGAGTAAACTCCCCCCATTCCTCTAGACATTGTACAAACGAAACACACACTCATAAAAGGGGCTGGTAATGTTTAAGTAGTCTCTTGTGAGACTATCTTAGAAAGACGGCAAACCATCAGTACACCTCCATGCTGTCAGACACATACCTTTGAAGCACCATAAATACTTGAAACAGCAGCCCGTGCCTCCTTACTTGCATAATCAAGACCAACAGCTTGACAGCGTCCCTATCTCACCACTTAGCAGACACCCTCATCAAGCCCAAGCACCCAAAGCCAGGTGTTTTATTTGTCTTGATAATTCTGAGGACAGCATATTGCCTGTAAAGTGCCAAACCACAAGGTGGTCATTTGAGGTCCCAGAGCAGGACTGCCTGTTACAATAGACCTATACATGGCCTAAGCAGCAGCACCAGTGACCAGAAGGCTACCCTGGGGAGTAAGGATGGCAGCTCAGAGCCACCTAGACACAGCCGTAAGACACATGCAATGGGAGAGGAACTCCAAAACACTGTGGTGGCTGATGTTAGGAAAATATTAACTGAGAGGCCATAGGCTGAGTTTCCATTACCTGGGGCTCCTACCTAAGCAAACCAAACCCTGCTCAAGGTCAAGAGTAAACAAAACTTAAGTGTAACCAATCAGAAATGCCAACCAATCTCTAACTAAGAACTCTGCACTTTAACTAATCACATATATTTTCTTTGTCTTGCTTCCAAGAATACTTTATAAAAGTTTTCCCCTAGTGCCCCCTTGGTGGAACTCTGAACTGCAACCCTGATGCTGCCCAGTTCATGAATTCTTCTCAGCTCCACCAAAGTCTTTAATTTAATGTGCCTATGTTTATTTATTTATTTTTTTGAGTCAGAGTCTCACTATGTTGCCCTAGGTAGAGTGCCATGGCTTCACAGCTCACAGGAACCTCTAACTCTTGGGCTTAATGGATTCTCTTGCCTCAGCCTCCCAAATAGCTGGGACTACAGGCGCCCACCATAATGTCAGGCTATTTTTTGTTGTTGTTGTTGTCATCATTACTGTTTAGCAGGCCCAGGCTGGGTTCAAACCTGCCAACTTTGGTGCATGTGGCTGGCGCCATAACCAGTGTGGTACAGGTGCCAAGCCAGCCTATGTTTGTCTTTTAACAGTGATGAATCACTGCTCTATCAAAAGGAATCCTCTGGAAACCACTGTTCTGGAGTAAGCAACTCTGAGGACCAATGGGCACTGGTTACCACAGGAGAAGGCACTGTGGCTGGACTCTAGTGTGGCTCTGAGCTAAGAGTGTTTGCATGTCCAGCCTGTCTTACTTTTTTCTAATTCTTTTCAGAGTAGTAATACACAGATGAATTCTCAGCTAACTGAAAGATGGCAGGAAAACTTCCTTCTGTGAACACCTCATGTAACAGAGTTTAAGTGAAGCCTGGGAGGGCAGAGGAGGCCTGCAGCACAGGTGGCAGCCTGTGTGATGAATGCCTTCATGCAGGGCGAGCTTTGGTCCACATACCTTTCATCTGTACAGAAAGCGTGCATGTCATGGCTGCAGAATGAGCTTCCAGAACTGAAATACGAGAACTCTGTCTTTTAGTGAAGTATGACAACAGAGTGGTGGTTCTAGGGGGGTAGGGTAGAGAAGACTTGCCTCTAACCCTGTTTCTATTTCTGATTTCTTAGATGACTTTGAGCAAGTTTCTGTCCCTCTGCATTTTAGTCTTCCCATTTATAACCGTTTGTCATCTTCTTGCCCCAAAAGATTAGAATGAAGTAAAATGCCTCTATTGGTAGGAACAGACCCAAAAAGACAACTTGGTAAATTCAGAGAATAGCTCAGCAGCTAGGGCACTGACCACACATGCTGGGGCTGGCAGGTTCGAACCGGGCTCAGCCTGCTAAACAACAATGACAACTA
>NW_003852511.1:4507711-4517282 GCF_000181295.1 Otolemur garnettii
AAAAAAAAAAAAAAAAAAATCAAACATTGTTACCTGCCATTGTGGAGATTAGGTTGTTAACTAATCAGCAGGGATCTAACCTTAACGACTTGATCCTGAAAAGAAAAAAAAATGACAAAAGAAAAACACAGTCATGGAGTTTCCATTCTGGATTAGAGGAACATGTGAGCCCAACTAACTCCTCAAAGACAATTATTTTCAAAAGAGGAAGGAAGAACTGATGTCACGAATTGACACTTTTATCATTTGTTACACACGTTCAAAGGCTCTCCCCAAGGTGGTTATTCAGACTTTGCAGACAGTCTGACGTTGTGTTGCTCAAGTATGCCATGCCCAGAAGAGACTATTTTCACAGCAGTGAAACAAACAAATAAAAAACCCAGGACGTATTGAATAAGCCTGAAAATTAACAGGCAGTTTTCTAGGAATAAAGATGACGAGTCTGACACAAGTTATTTTTCTTTTTAATGTGTGGACAGCCTGGCACTATGACACTCCGTGGCTGGCGGTCCCGGCAATATGGTTGTTCATGGAGACTTGAGTAGCAGAGGTGGGGATGGGGGTGCCCACTGGCTGAGGACGCAAGTAGGGATAAACTCCACTTCTTCCCAGCTGACCCCAAAGCCACAGATGACGGGATCAGCCCCTCTATGTGTAGTACTGAAGAGGTTAATGTAACTCCATTTGGGAATGAAAAGGTTAACATAACTCCATCTTGGAACTAACTCCCCACTCCCCTCCTGGGCAAGGTTGCCCAAGTGGAGCCAGTCTATCAGAAGGAGACTGGCTCCCTCCCCTGCACTTCTGGGCAGCCAGTCTGAAGGGGACACCCCCCCCGCCACCCCACTTCTGGGCAAGGTCAATCAGCTCAGAGGGAGCCAGTCTATCAGAAACAGACAAGCAGCCCCCCTCTAGAAAGTCCCTAACCATAAGCAGCTCAGCCAATAGCAACCCCGCCCGACAAAACACCTGCTTTAAAAAACTCCGCTGGTGGCCCTTCAGGGTCACCCTTCCCCCAGCTACGCTGTAGGGTAGAGGGACCCAGGCATATGCTTGCAATGAAAGCACTTCCTTGTTTTTACATGTGTGTGCGGTGGTCTCTCAGTGGCGATTTAGGTCCCAACAGTACCTGAGATGACAAAACTCCTCCTGTACCTGCCGTATGTCTGGATGGGAACCCCCTGGGCAAGATGGCTGCCCGGGGAGGCTGGCTCTGGCTCTTTCTCCTTTTAACCTGAAGCCGTCTGGCTGTGTGAGTGAAGAAGCACCTGGGCCAGGAAGAGTCCAGCCAAGATAAGAACAAAAGGCAAGAAAAATGTACACATGGTCCAGGTCATGACAAAGTCTCTGTAAGCAAGCGGGGGAGGACAGAAACGCCAGTATCTAAATTGGAGAAGAAGAATAAGCTCTGGAGCAAGGAAAGCCTCACTGTGGGGGTGCTGGTGGTGATGAGGGGATTCAGAACCAGCGGGGGCTGAGCTTGGGGGTCCCAAAGGATGATGCAGCTAGTCCCAGCGGTCACTAATGCATACCCTCTGCTCTAGGTAGGGTGAGGGATTAACTGGTCTCAAAATTACCCTTTACTCGCACGCTAGGAAGACCCATCCTCTGAAAAGGTCCCTCACTCAATGTCCTTGTGGGAGGAGTGAGGCTGCCTAGAACTACTTCCGGCTCTGAAGCCAGCAGTGGGTTGAAGAGGGCAGCACAGAGCCTGGACAGTGCATCAATTTACAATGTGTGCAGGAAGCATGCCACAGCATGAACCAGGTACTGGAGACGGAAGGACTGTGCAAACCACGCTCCCCGTGGTTTTAAAGCATGCAGTTTTAAACACCTACAAGTTAGGTCCCTTTAAAACTAATTAAACAAATGTAGCTTCCCTGATGGCAGTATTCTTTTTTTTTAGACAAAGTCCCACTCTGTGCCCTGGGTAGAGTGCTATGGCATCAGAGCTCACAGCAACCTCAAATTTTAAGGCTTAAGCGATCCTCTTGCCTCAGCATCCTGAGTAGCTGGGACTACAGGTGCCTGCCAGGACACCCAGCTAGTTTTTCTATTTTTAGTACAGACGGGGGTCTCATTCCTGCTCAGGCTGATCCTGAACTCCTGAGCTCAAGCAAACCACTGCCTCGGCCTCCCTGAGTGCTGAGATTACTCCCAGATGTGAGCCACTGCCCTCACAGTACTTTTAATATCTATTGATTCTGAAGATATAACATGACAAAGTTATAATATGTTTACATTCATTTTTTCCCTTGATCTCAAGGGCGTCTTGTGCATGTGGTAGTCTGTGTTCAGTCTACCCAGGTTCCAGACGGTGACCTGGACTCAGAGACCTCCTGCAGTGACTCCTTCCCTTTGCCAGGCAGGTGAGCTCAGACTGGGGCTTTGAACGGGGAGAAACTGGTTCTCTGTCCGTTGAAGAGAAAGCAGGTCTGTGCTTTTCTCTCTATGCTTTCTTGCACCTGACCCTCTTCCTCTGGCCAGCCAGAGACATTGGTGCTGCCTCCAGGGGAACTAGGATTTTTAAGGCAGGAATAGAAATACAAAGAGGCATTTTGCTTTTTACTTCCAAAGCGGACTCTGAACACCCTCCTTAGGAACCAGTTTTGATTCATTCGAGGGTCTCTGCAAGGGAGCACCCCAACGGCACCTAGAAAGAGAACAGAGAAAGGCCAGCTGGGGGCACCTGTGTTGGCAGAAGGGCAGCGTGCAGGATGGGACAACCCAGGTAATGTGGGGAAGCCGGGGATGAGGGCTGGGGGTGCCCTGGGTAAAGGAGGGCAGTTAGCGCTGGGAAGCAGGCCTGCTACGTGTCCATCACCCAGGGAGCCCAGGCCTGCAGCAAGCTTTGGCCATGCTGGGCACAGCACCCACTGTGAGGCCTCCCACCAGGGACGTGCATGTCACTGTGGGTCCTCCAGCAAGATGCCTGCCTCTGCCCCAAGATGTGAAACCAATTACATCTCTTCCCTTAATCACACCTGCTCAGATCACGCCCTGCACGACACCATCACATCTGAGACCAGGGGTCTGGTGAACCCCTGAGGCACACAGAGGTGGTGGCATGTGGATGTCCCAGCATTTACTTCTCTGCCTGGGAGGGGCATGTCTGAACTGGACCCTGGGACCCTATTTCCTTGTAAGGGAATTTTGCATCTCCTTTCCTGTTCCCCTTAGGAGGTCGTACGATGCCATAGAAAAGTGTGGCGTTGGAGACAGAAGCCCTAAGTTCCCACCTGGGCTTTGCGTTGTGCCTTTGCCAAATGATGCGTCTTAAAACCTTAGCTGCTTGTTTAAGAATGGGGATAAAGATCCCTGCCTGCCAGCATTTCTGTGAAGATCAAGTGCACAGGGTACGTGAATGCTTTTAGCTAACTGCTAATCATGTTAGTGATTGCTCCTTTGAAGATCTAAGCACAGCCTAAAATAGTCGGAATATAAATTAAGCAGACATATCTGGAGTGGTAGTTTCAGGTAATGCCATGAGTCCTATGCTTAAGAAACAAAACTTAAAAAACTACCCCAAAATTCCTCTGACCAACTATTTCAGGCAAAAGCTGAAGGATGGGGGACACTTTATATTAAAGAATTAGAATGAGCCAAAGAATGATGAGGTTGAAACAGACGTGTGAACAGAGGAGAGTCTTAAATTCATAAGGATGCATGTGCCGAACCAGATGTGTGCCCTTTAACCTGGCCAGGGAGGCAGTTTTGAACTATCCAACAGTAGAGAGAGCACAGCAGTCAGTACAGCAAACAGCTCAGTTGGCAGCTGACGCCAGAGGCGGGTGAGCTGGGCCTGGGGAAGGGACCTCTGCCCCAGTAGGCACGGACTTGGACTTGAGCAGATCGCCAAAAAGAAGCCTGGGCCAACAGGCCGAGAAGGCTGCTCTACTCTGTATGGCCAAGAAGGGCCTCAGAGACCTAGGCTTCTGCCTGCTCTTTGTGCCAGCTTCATCTTCTGATGTCCCTGGCTCTTCCCATAAGCGCCACTTCTTCCCAGTGAGAGGGACAGGAGACAGGTGAGAGGGGCAAGCGCTGGGCCTGGATTGTAGACCTGCTCCTTACCAGCCCAGGAACGTTAAGCCCAGTGCTGGCTTCCTACTGCTGCTGCCACCAGTTCCCACAAATGGAGGGCTTAAAATGATACATATGTATTAAAGTTCTGGAGTTCCAAAGTCCAAAATGGGTCTTACTGGGCTAAAATCCAGGTTCCGACAGGTGGAGGCTCTTGGGGAGAGCCCATACCCTCTGCCTTTTCCACTTTCTAAGGGCCACCTGCATTTCTGGCTCATGGCCCCTCGTGCGTTTTCAAAGGTAGCAATCTAGCATCTTCCGATCTCTCTCCCTGACACTCCTGCCCCCCTCTTACAAGAAGCCTTGGAATGCACTGAGCCTACCAGACAACCCAGGATCATCTCCCCATCTAGAGATTCTTCCCTTAATCACATCTGCAAAATCTCTTTTGCCATGTAACGTATTCATGGATTCCAAGGATTAGCTGTGGCCACCTTTGGGGGACCATTATTTTTCCTACCACAGTATTGTGAGGAGTGTAGTTAATTCGATACAAGACACTTAGAGTCTGGCCTGTGCTGAACTTTTAGTAAATGCTAGCAAATGTTATTATTATTATTTGCTCAATCAGAATGCTCAGCCTGGGAAGTTATCACCACTCGCTGGCTCTGCCCCAGCCCTTTCATCTGGCTGACTCTTGAGAATCCCTCCCTGACCTTCTGGGCTGGGCTTGGTGTCTTGCCGTGTTCAGGTGGGACCTGAACTTAAGTCTGTGTTGTGTTATAATCATCTGTCTCCCTCCCTGGACTGTCAATTCCCCAGGAGCAGGGGTAATCTTTTACACCTCTGCATTCCTACCCCTGGAACATGGCACACAGTAGCAATCAAAAGTCTCTCCAACGGCTAACTGGTGAATGTAGGTCCAAGTTCTTTCAAGGTGCCCAGGACTTCAGAGCTGCTCTGCTGCTGACTGTAGGAGGCAGCAGAGATGAGGAAGTCTGCACTTGGGGTCACTCTGCTCTGAGCAGAGGTAGTTCTTTAGGGTGGCAGCTGGTTCCCCTCAGAGGTGGCTTTGTCTCACCCAAGGCCTGGCGAGGGGGCCTGGGCTCCACATGGTTCTCACTGGTGGTCATCCCTTCCCACTCCTTTGAGGGGCAGGAAAGGCTGGCAGAGGACATGGGAGCCTGGGGGTGTGCAAGCTGGTTGGGGGAAACCAGATGCCCCGAAGAGGGACCCAGCGCAATCATCTGGTTCAACGCCACTCAAACCTGGTGGCTGTAAAATTCAAACCCAGATTCCTGGGCCCTACCTCAATCCTGCCAAGTCAGAATGTCTAGGCGGTAAGGCCCAAGAAGTGGTATTTTAGAAAACCACTCAAAGTTAATGCAGCCAGGTTTGAGAACCAACCTTAGATTTTATAGACAGTAAATGGTTCCCAAATCAGGTGTGTAAAAATGAAAGGAATGGCCAGTCTGTCATTGAACAGACTTACTATGGTCTGCCAGGCTACACATCAATAGGGGGACAATTCTCGCCAAGCCACTGTGTCTTCTAACCCATCTAAGTCTAACCAGTAGGGTGAGGTGAGAGTGGCCTCTACTCTGTTCTATCCCCCGAACTTCACTTGGTCTTTGGTCCTATCTCTTGGCCACCCCTGGGGGGGGAGTCTAGGATGAGTCAAATGCCCCTGGGAATCAGGGCTCTCCCTCTCCTGCCTCCACCTGGTGCCTGACCAATGCGGAGTCACAGGGCCCAGGAGCCCCAGTCTCTGGGTGGTGGGGTACCCACAAGACAAGCAGGCTGTGGAGAGGTCCATTTTGGGGTGAGAAAGAGCTATCTCCTGTGTGTTCTTTGGCTTAAAGAAACTACCTCTTCCTCTACCTTGAGTTACATGACCACATGCTTCTTTGAGTTAATGTGTTTCCTTTCAGGCCAGGGGTGGCAGGAGGGGGAAACAAAAGACTTGTCCTATCAGGAAGGCATTAAATAAGCCCCGGCTCCACCAGTATTTCACCTGCTTCTGTCTTCGCCAGCTCCACGTGCATTGCCAAGTTCATGCCGGACGTCACCTTGATGTTGGGCCAGTACAGTAAGTCCCTTCCCGGGCGGCCTATTTAAAATGTGCAACACCCTCTCCCTGGCGTTCCCTACCTCTCTGCCTCGCTTTCTTTTCTCTCCTACACTTATTACATCTTAAGATGCTTATTTACTTATTTAAACTATTTTCAGTTTCCCGACTTCCTGTTATTGGTCTGAGTCCCCTACTAAGTGTGACTTTCATGAGGGCAGAGCTGCCCTCCTCCACAGCCTGTCTCCTGTGGCCCTGGGCTAAGAGTATAGGGCAGAAAACCAACAGAACAGGGGGAGGAACGATGAGGAAAAAGAGGAAAAACCAGACTCCAGGGGTGTTTCACAGCTGAAGATGGAGGTCCCAAAGTCTAAGGGACAGGCAAGGCAGGAGGAAGCAGAGGGCAGCCGGCCAGGTGAGTTGCCATGGTGACTGTGAAGCAGGCACAGGGGCCCCCAGAGCTCAGGGGTAGGAAAAGCGTGACCAGGAGGATTGATCAAAACATAAAATGGAAACTCCCTCTGGGATAGAGACATGCACACACCAAAGGTTAATAAACTGTAATTCCCTGATGTGGTCAGGCAGCAAGAGGCTGGTGCTGGCAGCACCCCATCAAATCTATCCGCGCTGGGACAATGGAACCGTCAACAAGAGGCAGAATGACAACGGCTTGAACACAGAGTCACGCAGGAAGGCACAGAGGTGGCAGGCTGGTACGACTTCACAGAGACTGGCCGGATGAGCAGCTGGGTGAGGGAGGGTGGGGGAGAACCCTTCTAAGGGAACCCAGCACATGGAAGGCTGCCTTAGAGAGAGACGCATCTTACAGAAGGCTTTTGTTCTGTCCCAGACGTCATACCTCTTCTTTGAAGCGTGAGCCTCCCTTCTCTGTCACCATGCCTTGGGTATCCTTTGGCAATCTTAGTCACCACATGGCTTTGCCCGGGTCCCACTGACTCCATCCTCCAGGCTCTGTGTTCAGGTCTGCTCGGCTCTAGATTCATGCACCTCTGGGTGTCACCCCCTAACTTGTCAGGCTGTAGATCTCTCCACTCAATCCCCATACACCAGCCTCTCCCTGCCCCTCTTCAGATTGACGGGGACTCCCCGACTAAAGCTGGGGCCAGAGCATCCTGGAGTGCCACCAGCTCTCCCTGCCCTCCCTCTCCTGCCTCATAACTCTGATCTGCCCCACACAGCAGGTACAGCCAGAGGGCCGAGGCTGGCACCTGCTACACTCCGAGTCTATAACCAACTGCCCCGGATTTCCTGTTCTCTATAGAACAGACGCCTCCCCACACCACTCAAGAGCCCTCCTACCCCGGCTCCCAGGAGGCTTCTCCCCTCTCTCCCCTGCCCTTTTACATGCTGGGCTTTCTGCCTGGAAAGCCCTTTCTTATTTGTCTGGTTTCAAAATCCTACTCAGTTCTCCAGGGCCAGCTCAAGACATGCCCTCCATCGTCAGACCTTCTCTGCACCACACCCATTATCGTTGAGCTCACAGAACGTTAAACATGTCTTCCACAGCCCTAACTTGGGGCAGGTAAGCCTTTCACACATGGACCCCCTCTAGGTTGGGAGTTCTTTGGAGGGCACAACTAGAAGCCTTCATCTTTCCAACGCCAGCATCTGCCAAAGGAAGGTCATACACTGCAGGGATTTACTACATGTGAGCTTGGTGAGGGTCTCACAGACATACGGTTAACACACGACCTTCTACAAACATGTCGCTGCTTTCTGCAACATACTTGTATTGGAAGGTCCTTCCATTATGTCTAGCAATTAAGAGGCCTGGATTTGGGGGCACTAATGCATAAGAAAACTCAAGAAAGTCTGAAAATGCCAGGAAGGTCCACAGTGAGGCTTGGTAGAACACCAAGATGGCAGATCCCACAAAGAGGAAAATTTCTGTTTAATAAAAACGTGCCTTGGTCCCGGCCAGGAAGCGACTTCTTTCAGATGCTACTTACTATAACTAACTCTACCACAAGGAGAGAGCCCAGAAAGAAACTTGTTTGCAGGACTCTGCCCCCTCGGCAAGCACAGGAAACCTTGAGCAGGCAGCATACACACTCAGCAGTGTAGACAGAGCATGCGTGGAAAGAGCTTCCCAGAGAGACCCCCAAACCACACTTCTGCAAGACCAGCCAAGTGGGAGGAAATACGAAACTCCCAGTGTTAGGGTGTAGCCATCTAGAGATGGAGGGGGCCATGAGGATCCAAGCACCCAGAGCTGACCTGTCCCCATCAGATAAAATTCAGCCACAGAGGGAGAGAACGTGTGTGAGGCTGATGAAGGACGATTTGAAGATCTACTCCTCATCCAGTCCCAAAGAGAATTCAGTGGCTGATACCACCGCTGGTTTCCCTTGAGGTTAACACTTTGAGACTGTCCACTCACATCTGCCAAGCAGTTCCTTCTCAGCCACACCCCAAGCCCACCACTGCCCTCGAGGTGCCTGGGTGTCCTTGTAACTTTTGCACAGATTTACTCTGGCTGCAGCCCTGTCTCTTTCATGTGGCCCTGCAGGCACTAAGGGAACAAACAAGCATGCCAGACAGGTGCAGCCCCTGACCCTGGGCTGTAAGTGAAGTTAACTAGGGAATGGAGAAAACAGAACTTTCCCCAGATTACTGAAGGGAAACTAAAACCTCATGGATGCCACAGGCTACGGGCCAGGCTGGGAAAAGGCCCTGCTGGAAATTTCCACCCATGGTATGTGCACTCCAGGGCCAGAGGGCAGGGCAGATGGCTCCTGAGTTGGGCTGCAGAGACATTCCAGAGGAGGACACCAGTTCTGGGGCACACCCTGACCCTCACACATGTAGGGAATGACCAGAAGGTGGGGGTCCACTGTGGCCTTGGGTCCCAGTGCCAAGAGATGGGCCCACAGCAGCAAGGTGGTGGAGCAGGTGGGAGCACACAGCCGGTTCCAAGGTGTGTGGACGATCTTACTTTGTGGAGTGATCAGCAAAGGCAGGCTGATGCCCCTGGAAGACAGAGTGCCAGCATCGGGCATGGCCACCCATCTGCTACTCTTTTCCCCACCAATGTCTGGACCTGGGCCATAGAGTGTTGCTGGCTGGCTAGGCCATCATGGAGAACAACCCACTCCTAATCTTCAGCAAGCTCCCTGCACTGCTTTGTTTCCCATCCCAATCCCAGCAGTCCCTTGCTTTTTCCTTCCTATTGTCTGATCCCATTATTCCTACTTAGCATGTGGACACTGTTTTGGTAGAAATCTCCCCTCTTTACAGATCTGTGTGATGGAACACCAGAAGAGGCGAACAAAGTTGAATTTGGGTGGTGGGATTATGGGGAAAATCTACTTCTCGTGGAAACACTTTACTGATGTAGTTGTAGAAGTGCTTAAACAGGAGTTTTTGAAAGAATTAAGAATGTCTCCCCTCTTCCCATTCCTGTTCCCCCGTGTCTCTCTATGACGTTGGTTGTGGGGAGGAGGTGGAAGAGAACACACTCGA
>NW_003852511.1:4517749-4518026 GCF_000181295.1 Otolemur garnettii
GTAAAAGGAGTTCCCACCATCCACCAAACACCCTGCCAGAACTCAACTGCACAGAGGGGACACTAGCATTCACTGCTGTTTTTTGCAAATTACAAAAGCCTTGCAGGTGTCATGTGAGGATCAGACACCATCCACACAAGGCCTGCAGCCCCAGCCTGGCAAGGGCAGACCCTCCCTCTCCTTGTTGCCCCCATCCTGAGTTCCCTACCCTGCCTGGTCCTCAGGGCCATAGGGATGAAGAGCTCTTCCACAGGCAGCTCCATACACTTCCTCCCTT
>NW_003852511.1:4518928-4521729 GCF_000181295.1 Otolemur garnettii
AAAAAAAAAAAGAAAAAAAGAAAAATGTTCTGAGGACAAAACTTGGCTGATCTTTCAAAGATGTGGTTTCAAAATTCCATGGAGAAAGGGACAATCTTCCGATACACATTAGGCATTCTCCCCTCTCCAAGCAGAAAATGAGACAAACTAAGACAAACGTTAGTGAGATGAGGCTATGAAATAAGAATGATTTGTCAGTTGTAGACTTTAGTCCTTGCTTCCTTCATAAGCGGTAGTTGTGTGCTAAGTGTGAGTGTGGGAGTGTGTGCACACTCATTCCTAAAGTCCCAAGTATTCCTGTCCTCCTGAGACAGCTGTGGGCACTTGCTTGCCCAGGGACTGGTCCATGTTCCCACCTTACGTTGTACCATTTCAAAGAATGGAGGGCTTCAGGGACCATCACTTTTGCATTAAAAACTATAAAATGAACATAGAAAAAGCTTTTTTCTGGTTTATCCACTGCCACCGACTTGCATGAGAAATGTCAAAGGCAACTGACCAACCAATCAAGGGACTGCTGGGAATGAGCCTTTTGCTGTGCTACTTAGCCAGCCTTTTCCGAGGGCTTCTTTTGAGCAATTATTTTTTTTAAGGAGTGTGGGGACTGGAGCCAGACATGGGTGGAGGGGCCAATAGGAAGTCCAATGTCCTAAACAGCACCCTGCAGTGACGCTACTCATTAACTCGCAAAGCATCACAATAAACCTTGTATTTACAGTAACACCTGCTACTTGTCCAGTGCCACAGACCTCTCTTATCCTGTCTCATCACTGCACCAACCCCACACTTCAAAAAGAATCCATAGTTCGCATGTGCTCCATCTTGTTTCTCCCGGCTGGAAAAGGCTTTTCATTTATCACCTCGGGGTTCTCACGGTAGCCCCTTGCAGAGAAGACGACCAGACCGGATGGTGCTGTGGCTCCCCTCCCCCACCGCAGCAACAATCAGGAGTGGCCGCAGGAATTAAGAAGCCAAGTCCTGGGGCTGAGGTCCCCTAGAAGCTGCTTGGAGGGCATTTGCTGCTGTCCCACCGAGGGAAGCATCACACCTCACTCAGCAGCAGATGACAGAACTAACACGTTTTAATGGGGAACACAGGAGCAGCCTAGGAGGCCTTTGGCTCTGGCTGACAGCACTGGGCCCAGTGCCAGTCGTTTACAGTCCTGGGAGGCGACAGGAAGAGGAGAGAGCCCGGAGCCCGGGGAGCTGGGAAGACAGTGGGAGACTCGGTGTCTGAGATCCACTTTATCACTTGATCAAACTTCAACATTTTTGGGTTTCCTAACACCTTAGCCCCAAATGCACGAAACAAAGCAAATCCTTCTAAATGAAGGCGTCTTTCCCGCCCACACTCTGTCCCCCTCACCTCATCCTCCCGTTACATCTTGTTATTTCTGAGACCATTAAAAAATGAAGCCCAAGCTCCCCTAAGGCTGCTGGGCGCGCGCGCGGTGAGCGCAGTACATTTCAGCACCAGCCTTGGGGACAGACGCCATACAGGAGGGGAAAAAAAAAAAACCAAACCATCGTTTACAGTCACCACTGGAACTGCTCCAGAGGCAAGTGTCCCGGGGTGCTGGGGAATAAAGAGGGCTTTTGCAGGTGGTCGCCAAAAGCATTTCCCTAAATAAAACAATCAACTAGACACTCTATCTCTTTCCACTAAGGTGCTCTTCAACGGGGGGACGTCCCTGCTGGGAGAACAGCAAATGCTCAGTGACCTACATACGGAAAAGGGGTCCTTCAAGAGCCTCCATTTGCCTCAAACCAGAGAGATGCCTCTCCCGACCCCTGGGAGATCCTCTGAGATCCTCTCCGAGCGGGCTGTCCCAACCTGCGCACCGGCTCCACAAGGGCTCGGCGGGGGGTCTCGGGAAACCCGGGGGGGGGGCTGCACCCGGCGGCGCGACCGTGGACGTCCACCTGTGCGGGCTTCGCGAAGGCTGGCCAGCAGCGGGAGGCTAAGATGACCACAGGTCTTTGTGTCACTAGCTGCCACTGACAGCTTTAGGGATGACACAGGCACCAGAACCGTCTCTCGGGTTCCAGAGACTTTCTTGCCTGACTTTCCCTTTTGCTTCTGGCTCTCCCCGGCTCGCTGAAGCGAGGGCTGTGGCACCCCCAGCGACACGCGGGGGCCTGGCAGCGCCGCGTCCCTCCGGCGACCCCACTTACCCGGAGAGGGGCGCGCGGGCCGAGGGAGCTGCTCACGCGCGGGCTTTGTCTCCGGCGTGGTGCACGCGGGGCGCGGCCAGACCGAGCGGCTTCGCTCCTCATCCGGGCGCGGGGCAGCGGGTGGGTCGGGCTCCCGCGCGCCTCAGCGCCGACGGGCTCGCGGGGTCTCCGGCCCGGGCCAGACGACGTGAGGCTGGGCGGGGACAGGGGGCGCAGGGGGCCGGGCCGCCCTCTCCACTCCCGCCGCCGCGTCGGGGAGCTAAGTCACCCAGACGCCGCCCAGCACCCCGTGCCGGGTCAGGCCGCGCGGGTTGACGAGCGGGAGACGCGCCGACCCCTCGCCCCTTCCTTCCACGTTGGTTGCGCCCGTGGCTCTGCGGGGTCTCGCCCGGAGCCCGGGAGGGGCCGGGAAATCCCGCCCGCCGCCACAGACGTCACTGGTGCGTCACCGGGGCTCCCGCGCCGGGGCTCCGCGCGCTCCCTGCGCCCCGGCCCCCCGGCTCGGCCCCGCGCCCCGACCCCGGCACGCGCCTACAACCATCCAGCAACCCTGGAGCTGGGTCTGAATCTTGTTTTATCACTACCTGGCTAGGTGGCCACAGGTCACTACTTTAGCTCTCGGAGCC
>NW_003852511.1:4521754-4539699 GCF_000181295.1 Otolemur garnettii
CCGCGCCTCCCAGCCCCAGCCCCGGTCCCCTCGCCCCGAGCTCGGCCCCTCGGCCCCGCGTCCCCCGACCCCGGCACGCACCCTGCGCCCCTGACTCCGGCCCGGCCCGCGCCCCCGACCCCGGCTCGGCCCCGCGCTCCCCGCCTCGCCCCAAGCGCGCGTCGCCCGGAGCCGCGGGGGGTGGGGCTGGGGGCTGCGGTCCTCGCTGGCCCCCTCGGGTCCCGCGGGAGCCCCCCGCGCCCTCATCCTTGCCTGCGGGTTAATTCCAACGTCAAGTCAGGCTGGGCGCAGACCCGTTCCCGTCGTTCACCAAACAATACACCAGCGCGGGAGGCGACTGGAGAAACGCTTAATACCTGTAAAAATTCACGCGGCATCGTCTCCACTGACGGGGCGAAGGTTCCCGCTGATGTTGCTAAGTAACGGGGACGAAGGGACCGGCCGAGGCTCCCGCACTTTGGGGGGAGAGCGAGGCGGGGGGCGGGGCCGCCGGGCCGGGCCGGGGAGGGGGGAGGCCGATTCCCACGTTCGCGCAGAGCAGAAAACTGTTTCCGCGGGGAAGTCCTCGGCGACTCCAGTTTTTAGGCGGCGGCTGCTCACCAGGCCTCATCCATTTGGCACTCACCGTAAGCGTTTTGCGCTAGAGACAGTTAAAACCTCTTAATTACCACAGTCCTGAACGCCGTCCATTTTTCAATTCTTGGTAAAATAACACGAAATCTTCAGCACGGAGAAGCAACAAAACATTTCCAGCCGTGTTAGCAACATCTGTAGAAAAGGAGGCCAATATTAATTCCCTTTGTAGGAACAACGCCAGAATCCAGACTAATGATTAGGAAACATTGCTTACATTTCTCATCCGCGTCCACCATGAGCAACCATTCCTGACACTAGGAATACGTTTCTTGGATCTCTGATCCTCCCTGTTCTGACATTTGCCCCACCCAAATGTGCACCTTCCCAGAGCCCAAGTGTCTGCTAGGGTGCAAACCCCGAGATGGGCCAGGCCTGCGTGGAGCCAGCAAACACATCAAGTTTTTTTGAAAGCTCCCAAGAGCCCATTTAGGGCATAAAATTAAACTATACTAAAATGACTGAGCCAGTAAATGTCTACAACACAGACTTTTGTTCTTAAAAGTGAGAAAGATTTACTGCATTTAAATTGTGTTTAATTCCAAAATTGGACTCATCATTTTCACCCCAAAATCTATTTCTCCTGTGTCTGCTGCTTCAGTGGCACCCCCCCACACACACACTGGGGGGTTTCCTATCATCTAAAATCCCAATCTCATCCCAATTAATCAATTGCCAGGGAAATCAATATCTACACTTTCAGGTACCTTACTTCCTTATTTTATCTTTCTAATTATTACATTATCCATTCGAGATAAAATTATGTCTCCTCTTTTTTTTTTTTTTTTTGAGACAGAGTCTCACTATGTTGCCCTGGGTAGAGTGCTGTTGCGTCACAGCTCACAGCAACCTCTAACTCTTGGGCTTACGTGATTCTCTTGCCTCAGCCTCCCAAGTAGCTTGACAACAGGCACTCACCACAACACCCGGCTATTTTTTGGGTTGTAGTTATCATCGTTGTTTGGCAGGCCCAGGCTGGGTTTGAACCTGCCAGCTGCGGTGTATGTGGCTGGTGCCCTAGCTGCTGAGCTACAGGCACCTAGTCAAGATTATGTTCATTTTAAAGAGGAAAGAGAGGTTAAAATATTAGACCAAACCAGTGGTTCCAGAGTGGATCTCAAGACCAGCAGCAGCAGCATCACCGGAGAACTGAGAAACACAGACTCTCATGACCAACCCAGGCTAATGAAGCAGAAGCTCTGGGGATGGGGCCCAGCAATCTGTTTTTAGTTCTCCAGAGGATTCTAAGTCTGTCCATTTATGCACTGCTGCAATAACTTAATGCCCGGAGTGTTAAGGTTTCCTCCTTTAGCCTTGTTCTGAAGTCTGCTTTTTCTGACATCAGTATAGCCCTGCAGATGTCTTACCATTACCATTGGCATGATATAGATTTATAACCTTTTTAGTTTTAAATCTAAATCTTTTTTTTTTTTTTTTTTTTTTTTTTTTGAGACAGAGCCTCAAGCTGACCCCCTGGGTAGAGTGCCATGGCTTCACTACTCACAGCAACCTCCAACTCCTGGGCTCAAGCAAGTCTCCTGCCTCAGCCTCCCAAGTAGCTGGGACTACAGGTGCCCACCACAACACCTGGCCATTTTTTGGTTGCAGCCATTATTGTTGTTTGGCGGGTCCAGGTTGGATTCGAACCCACCACCTTAAGTGTATGTGGCTGGCGCCTTAGCTGCCTGAGCCACAGGCGCCGAGCCTAAATCTTTATTCTTTAAGTGGGATTCTCTATTCTTGTAGACTGCATAGAGTTGGTTCTGCATTTTAAAAATTTAGCTGGACAAATCTGTGCTTTTTAACTGGAGTGTTCATGTGATTTACTTCTTTACGTGATTCCGTGGTTGGGTTTAAATGTACTATCTCTCATTTGTCTCTTCCTATTTGTCATATGATTCTTCATTGCTTTTTTCCTGCCTCCTTATAAACTGAGTATACTTTAGTGTTTCAGTTTATCTCAAGGATTGGCCTTCACGTTCATTCTCCCCCCATACACATTCTGGGGTTTATGAAATGTATCTTTAACTTACCAGTCTGCTTCCAAATAACATCATAGGCACTTCCTATATTCCGTCAGATCTTTATAGCATTTCTTCCATGTCCCCCCTCATTCTTTCTGCTATTTTTGTCATATTTCCCTTTAACATATGTAATCAACCTCATAGCACATTATTTTACTTTAAATTGTCAATTCTCTTTGAGAAAATTTAGAAATTATTTTAAAGAAGTCTTGTATTTTCCGTTTCTGATGCTCTTCATTCATTTTTGAAAACCCAAATTTCTATCTGACATCGTCTGACATGTCTTGTAATGTAGGTCTACACGTGAGAAATTGTTTGTTTTTGTTTGTCTGAGTAAGTATTTTGCTTCCATTTCTGAGTTTTTTTTAGGTCGACACTTTAAAGAAGCTTAAAGATGTCACTCATTGTACTACATAGTTTCTTATAAGAAATACACAGTATTTTTATCCTGTTCCATCACTGGTTTTCAACAATGTGATTATGAAGCAATTTCATGAGGTCTATTTGGTGTTTATTCTACTTGGTGTTCATTGGATTCCTTGGATCTGTAGGTTGGTAATTTTTATCCAAATTTATCAAATTTTAAAATTTTCTTCTCATTATTTATTTAAATATCTTTCTGAGCCCCTCAGGCTCTTCTCCTTCTGGGACTCTAATCACAAATCATACCACAAGTCACTGAGCTCTGTTCATTTCAAAAAGTGCTTTATTCTCGGTTTCAGTTTGGATAGTTTCTGGTGCTATGTCAAATTCACTAATTATTTCTTCTGAAGTGTCTAAACTACTGTTAAACTCAACCAGTTTTCATTTCCGACATCACTACTTACTTCTAGAAGTTCTACTTAGTTTTTTTAATCTTGTTTTTTGTCATTAAATTTATTTTCCTTTAATCTTTGAGCATATTTATAATAGCTGTTTTAATCTTCTTGTGTATGGAGTCTGTCATTTCCTTGCTATCCAGTTCTTTTTTGCCATCTGAGTTTTTTCCTATTTTGAGTCACATTTCCTATTTCTTGGTGTATCTAGTAATTTTTGATAGGATGCTGGACATTATAAATGCATGTTGCTGTATGCCTAGGTTTTGTTATCTTTTCTTTTTTAAAGAACATGGACTTTGTTTTGGCAGGTACTTATGGATCAGTTTGATTCTTTTGATGGTTTCAAAGGTTACAGCCATTATTCTCGAACTAGTCTAGCTTTTCTACTAAGGTGTGACTTTTCTGGGGTCTTAATTGAAGTCTGTGTCTTCAGTGAACCCTTCCCTTCTGGTTGGTTGGAACTCAAAGGTATCCCACTGCCCTGTGAGCTCTGGGCATTGCTCAACTTGCAGCTCCCTGGAAATTCTTTGCTCAGACCCATGGAGTTTTATCATTCATTCATATATATACATATATATATGGCTTAGTATTCAGCTAGAGCTTCCAGTAGACTCATACAGAGGAATCTGGATCTCTTTGGACAGCAACCTTCTCTGTTGTACTCTGTACAACAAATTCCAGTTTTTCTCAGACTCTGGCCTCTTTTTTCCTCTTCTCAGCAACATTTCTGTGCTCTCCTTCAGGGTAGTACTTGCGAGTTCTCCCTGGCGGAAACCTAAGGCAATGCTAAGATTCACTTAGTCTGTTCCCCTTCTCTCAGGCATCACATTCCTGTGTTGCCTGCTTTCCACACTGGAAATCACTGTTTTCATATGTAATCTCCAGGTTCCCAGTTGTTTGTGATAGCAGGGTCAGTCTGATCTCATTAGAAGTCTGTTATAGTTTAACCCTCCTTGCTCCCTTACACCCTTTCACCTTATGTCCTTGACACACTGACCACTTCTGTTTTCTGAACTCTTAACACCTTTGAGTTTTGGCACCATTAGTTTCCTTCTACCTTTTCCCAAGTCTGACAAATTTCTGTCTTCTTTAAGATTTGGCTATATCTTTATAATAGTTGGGAAATCTAATCTGACTATGCACCCCCTTCCCATTTTAGTTACTGTGATATTTAGATGCTTCTGTTATAAAATTTACTTCATTGTGTCACAATTTTATTTTTACATTCCCTCCATCAGTCATTCTGAGAGCAGATTTTCTTATAAATCTTTGTGTCTGATATGTTATAAAAGCTCAGATATGTTAAAAAATGACCAACTGTACTCCATATTTGTGACATCATGGAAAACCATGTGGTTGATTTTTTTACATTTAAACCTTTTTAAGGATTTGGCAAAGGTAGATTGGTGTATGACTGGCCTCACTTAGGAGGGAAAAAGCAGAGCCTTAGCTTTTGAATGTTATTCCTGAATAAAAAAATTTCAACAATCAATTGATAGAAAGGCAATTAAAAACTTCAAAATATTGGCTCGGCGCCTGTGGCTCAAGTGGCTAAGGCGCCAGCCACATACACCTAGGGTGGCGGGTTCAAATCCCCAGCCCGGGCCTGCCAAACAACAATAATGGTTGCAACCAAAAAATGGCCAGGCGTTGTGGTGAGCGCCTGTGGTCCCAGCTACTTGGGAGGCTGAGGCAGGAGACTCGCTTGAGCCCAGGAGTTGGAGGTTGCTGTGAGCGTGATGCCACAGCACTCTACCCAGGGGGATAGCTTGAGGCTCCGTCTCAAAAAAAAAAAAAAAACTTCAAAATATTGTCGGATATGGAGTGATGCACTGTACAGAGAGAATGTAAGGACACTAAACTGAAAGACTGGTTGCTTCTGGCATAATCTGTACTTGAGCAATAACCAAAAGTATTGAATAGGGCTCTCAATAAACCTTTTTCAGTTGATGTAAAAGGAGCCATTTTAATCTCTGGCAGGACATGTGTACACAATTCTGTCATTCTTACTATTTTAATATTTGTATTAAGAACTCTCCAGATATGTACAAACATGGGAGAACTGTAATCTACTAAGACAGATGACAAGAAGAGAGGTGGGAGACTTTTGGGGAGAGTCAAATAAGTTCACTCCAACATACGGAATGCCTTGGCCAAGAAGAGACTTGAGGAAAGTGTGTGGTGAAGATAACAAGTGTGGCCTTCATTTATGAGAAAGATGTTATCTGAGGACAAGGAAAGGTAACTCAGGCCTTGGTGATTTACTTTGGATTGGAATGTTTTTTTAAGCTATCAAGAAAAAAACACAATACAATGTCCAACCCTGCCTCCTTCCCTCCCTTCCTTCCTTCCAAATCACACCTAATTGGCCCTATTCCAATGATACTGTAAATTGCTGAAAACAGGCCAGGCATGGTGGCTCACACCTGTGATCCTAGCACTCTGGGACGCTGAGGTGGGAGGACCCCTTGGGCTCAGAAGTTTGAGAACAGTCTAAGCAAAAGCAAGACCCCGTCTCTACTAAAAATAGAAAAATTAATAGGGCATCATGTTGGGTGCCTGTAGTCCCAGCTGCACAGGAGGATCACTTGAACCTAGGAGTCTGAGATTGCTGTGAGCTAGGATGAGGCCACAGCACTCCACCCTGGGGCAACAGAGAGCGACTCTGTGTCAAAAAAAAATTGCAAACATTTTGAAAATTATTTTTTCACAGTTGCTTGTGGAATCACACTTTTTTTTTTTGCTACCCTGTAATTATACTTTGTTTCTGACTAAAACAATTATCAAATATTTATCAGACTCAGCTCTAATGACTTTCGGTTGTTTTCAAAACTCATATATGGAGGAAGATTTCCCAACACTGAGTATATTTAGAATAATTGGTTGTAATTTAAAATGCAGGAAAACACAGTAGCAAACAGACTACCATAAAGCAGTGGGGAAGAGGATGGCTCATTAACCAAGCACCAGTATAGAATACACGTATCCACGAGGCAGAGCTGAAGCTGCTATGCAAATGATGCCTGCAGCAAGGAGCCAAGAACAATGGGCGTCTAGACACCCATGGAAAGGGCTGTGGAATACACCTGTTCTTTTGTACCTTACAACTGTGTTCTCCAAACCATTCTAGAAAATAAAATAGGTATATGATTCATATTTAAGTAGGAATACATGTCAGTTGATTTTTTTTGTTTGTAATAAAATACTACTGTGTAGAAAATTATGTATAGAAACTACACAATGAACCTAGCTAATTAAATCATTTGTCTTTAGGTTATAACAACTATGAAATGTTTAGTTTAACTTTTACTAAAAATCTCAGAAAAGACAAACTTTTTTCTTAACTGTTGGAACTGATGTCAAGGATTTTTAAAGCTATTTTAAAAATATGACAACCTGAGAATGATGATAAGACAGAAACAGGGAAACATTGGGCTTCAGTTGGGCTTTAGACCAAATGGACTTAACAGACATTTACAGAACATTCTACTCAATAACTACAGGATACACATTATTTAAGCTTGAAACACTCTCCAAGAGATACCATATGGTAGGCCACGAAACACATCTTAACAATTATTTAAAACTTGGAAATTTTACCAAGTATCTTCTCACACCAAAGTGGAATAAAGCTAGAAATCAATATGAAGCAGAACTTCAGAAACCACACAAATATATGGAAATTAAACATGTTCTTGAACATTACTAGGTTACCAAGGAAATAAAGATGGAAACTAAAAATGGTTTTGAAATGAATGAAAATTAAAACGGCATACCAAAACCCGTGGGATACAGCAAAGATAGTACTAAAAGAGAAATTTATTGCATTAAATGATTACATCAAAAGAGTAGAAAGATCACAAATTAACAACCTAATATTGCACCTCAAGGAACTAGAAAAATAAGAATAAACCAAATCCAAGTTTGCGGAGAAAAGAGACAACAAAGATTAGAGGAGAACGAGATGAAATAGAGACCAGAAAAGCAACACAGAGGACAATGAAACAAAAAGTTGGTTAGACAAGATAATCAAAATTGATAAACTACTAGCTAGACTAAGGAGAGAGAGGCTCTGAATAAAACCAATCAGAAAGTAAAAAAGGAGACATTATAACTGATAGCAGAGATATAAAAGATTATCAGAGACTACTATGAACAAATATCTGCTCACACATGAGAAAACCTACAGAAATTGGATAAATTCCTGAAAACATACAACCTCCCCAGAGTGAACCAGGAAGAAATGGAACTCCTGAATAGACCAATAATGTGCAGTAAGATTGAATCAGTTATCAAAATTCTTCACCCCCACCCTCAAAAGCCCAGGACCAGAAAGATTCAAAAAATTCTGCCAGACATACAAAAAACTGGTGCCAATTCTACTGAACCTGTTCAAAAGATCTGGCTTGGCGCCTGTGGCTCAAGAGGCTAAGGCGCCAGCCACATACACCTAAGGTGGCGGGTTCGAATCCCCAGCCCGGGCCCGCCAAACAACAATGATGGCTGCAACCAAAAAATGGCCAGACATTGTGGCGGGCACCTGTAGTCCCAGCTACTTGGGAGGCTGAGGCAGGAGACTCGCTTGAGCCCAGGAGTTGGAGGTTGCTGTGAGCGTGATGCCATGGCACTCTACCCAGGGGGATAGCTTGAGGCTCCATCTCAAAAAAAAAAAAAAAAAAAAAAAAAGATCTAGATGGAGGGACCCCCACCCCAACTCATTCCACAAAGACAGTATCACTCTAATACCAAAGCCAGAAAAGGTTGCAACAACAAAAGAAAACTATAGACCAATATCGCTGGTGAAAACAAAAAAAAAATCCTCAACACAATACTAGCAAACTGAATCCAAAAGCACATCAAAAGGATAAATTATCATGATCAAGTGGGTTTCATCCCAGGGATACAAGGATGGTTCAACACAAGCAAATCAATAAATATAATTCATCACATAGAAATAAAAACAAAAAAGATATGATCATCTCAACAGAAAAGGCCTTGATGATAAAAATCCTCAAAAAACTTGTCATAGAAGAAATATACCTCAAAATAATAAAAGCCGTATGTGACAACCCCACAGCCAACATCATATTGACTATGGGAAAATTGAAAGCATTCCCCCTAAGAACTGGAAGAAATCAAAGATGTCCAATTTCACCACTTCTGTTCAACATACAGTACTAGAAGTCCTAGCCAGGGCAATCAGGCAAGAGAAAGAAAGAAAGGGCATCCAAATTAGAAAAGAGGAAGTCAAATTATCTCTGATGCTAATGATATGTTCATATGCCCAGAAAACCCTGCAGACTCCTCCAAAAGGGAGGAGTCAGATTTGATAAATTAATTCAGCAAAGTCTCAAGTTATAAAATCAGTGTACAAAAATCAGTAGTATTTCTATATACTAACAATAACCAAGCTGACAACCAAGTATTTCTATATACTAATAATAACCAAGCTGAAGACAAAAATCAAGAACCCTATCCCATTTACAATAGCTGCAAACAAAAAAATACTTAGGAATATATTTAACAAAGGAGGTGAAACATCTCTACAAGGAGAAATACAGATCACTGATGAAAGGAATTGTAGATGACACAAACAAATGGAAAAATATCCCCTGCTCAAGGATCAGAAGAACTAATATTGTTAAACTGTGCATACTGCCCAAAGCAATCTACAGGTTCAGAACAATTATATCAAAATACCAACATCATTTTTATAGTATTAGAGAAAACAATTCTAAAATTCGTATGGAACCCAAATAGAGGCATAGAGCCCAAACAGCCAAAGCAATCCAATGGAAAAAGAACAGAACCAAAGGCATCACCATTACCTGACTTCAAGTTATACTACAAGCCTATAGTAACCAAACTTCATGGCACTGACATAGAAGTAGATATATAGATGAATGGAACAGAATAGAGAACCGAGAAATAACACCATATACTACAACCAACTGATCTTTGACAAAGGAAACAAAAACTGACACTGGGAAAGAACACACTATTTCATAAGTGGTGCTGGGAAAATTGAATAGCCATAATCAGGAAGGATGAAATTGGATCTTTTGTCTCTCACTAGTCATAAAAATGAACTAAAGATGGATTAAAGACTTAATGTAAAACCTAAAACAATAAAAATCCTAGAGGAAAACCTAGGAAAAACTCTTTTGGACATTGACCTAGGCAAAGAATTTATGACTAAGACCCCAAAGCAAAGGCCACATAAACGAAAATAGGTAAATGGGACTTAATTAAACTAAAATAACTCTTCACAGCAAAAGAAATAACTAAAAGAATAGACAACATAGAGAATGGGAGAAAATAGCTACAAACTATGTATCTGACGAAGGATTAATACCAAGAATCTAAAGGGAACTCTAACAACTCAGCAAGAAAAAATCAAACAGCCCCATTAAAACATGGGCAAAAGATATGAACAAGACACAATTATAAGAGGGACTTTATCTAACAAATGCGATCAGTGTAACCTAATTCTTTGTACCCTTGATGAATTTCAATTAAAAAAAAAAGATACGAAGAGATGTTTTTAGAAGATAGAAATGGACCAAAAAACATGAAAAATGCTCAACATTATTAATCATCAGAAAAATGCAAATGAAAGCCACAGTGACATTCTACCATTTTATTTCAATTAGAATGACAATAATTAAAAAGCCAAAAACAATCCATGTTGGCTTGGACATAGTGAAAAAGAAATAGTTACACACCGTTGGGGGGAAATGTTAATTCGTACAACCTTTATGGAGATCGGTGTGAAGATTTCTCAAAGTAAGGTCTAAGGGTAGACCTAACCCTTGATCTGCAGTCCCACTGCTGGGGATCCACCCACAGGAAAAGAAATCATTGTATCAAAAAGACACCTGTACTTGTGTGCTTGTTACAGCACAGTTCACAACTGGCAAGAGAGGGACTCAATCTAGGTGACATCAACGGCTCAGTGGGTCTAGAACGTGTAGTATTTATATCTCCACACTGTTGAGTACTCCTCAGCCATAAGAAAGAATGAAATAAGGGCTTGTGCACCAAACTGGATAGAACTGGATGCCATTATTCTAAATGAAGTAACTAGGGCTAGAAAAACAAATGCTGCATTTTCTTACGTATAAGTGGGAGCTGAAGTCCAGCTACAGCAGGACACACAGTGGTATAATGGACCCTGGGGACACAAAATGCAGGAAGGTGAGGGAGAAAAATTATCTATGGGGTACCATGTACCTGAGTACTCAGGTGATGGTTACACTGAAAGCTCCACTTACCCATTGTACAATATATAACAACATTTAACTTGTACTCCCTAAATCTATTAAAGTAAAAAAAAAAAAAAAGAAAGAGAAAAAAATCTGAGAGTGAAAAAATGGCTCAGTGTTACCAGCTTTCAGACATTTAGGTCAAACCCATTTAATTCACTTTAGAAATGAGCCAAAATGAGGTGCCACTCACCTCTCATTAACTCTGCTCATGAAGGAAGAAACAAGCGCAGCTCTTGAGCAAGAATACGGTAGTCTGGTCTCAAATGATCTAGTCATTTTGGCCTCAAACAACACACTGTATTATTAAACTTCTCTCAAACAGCTGAGTTGCAACCTCAGTGTCCCCAAAGGGGTAGGATACACTTCTCTGTTCATGTCATACGTAGAGTAACACACCATAACGTTGGTGGCATCTCTTTCCTGACCCTGTGTACACATATGTGTATATATTTTGTATTGGCAAAAGTAGCTGCTTTAATTGTGGTGTTTGGACATAGCACTGGGGGAATATCTGATAAATACTGTATGCAATGTGAAACTGTTTGTGTGATATTGCAAAATATCAGGTTTGTTTTTTTTTAAGACAGAGCCTCAAGCTATCCCCCCGGGTAGAGTGCTGTGGCATCACAGCTCACAGCAACCTCCAACTCCTGGGCTCAAGCGAGTCTCCTGCCTCAGCCTCCCAAGTAGCTGGGACCACAGGCACCTGCCACGACGCCCGGCTATTTTTTGGTTGTAGCCATCATTGTTGTTTGGTGGCCCTGGCTGGATTTGAACCCACCACCTTAGGTGTACGTGGCTGGGGCCTTAGCCACTTGAGCCACAGGCGCTGAGCTGCAAAATATCAGTTCATGCTAAACCTAACACTCTTCTGCTTCCCTTAACTTCAGTTTCAATTGTTTTTTCAGATGGGGATTCTTTTGGTTTCCTCTCCCATCTGCCCTCTGACTGCTCAGTGCTTTTCAGTTAGTTTTTCTGGTCAAAGGTTTTAAGCCGGTTAAACTTGGAAGAGCTTTAGCTTCATAGTACCTGGAGTGTTATTCTGAGTACACTGAAAAATAATACAGTTCTCCAAAAATTGGCACGGTTTGAGAACAAACTGGTACATTTTGCCCCCAGTGTGGGATAAACTGGGAGCACCTGAAGGGCAACCAGGAAAGGGGAACTTTAACCTGGATAATCCAAAAACTCCCATCGTTCTGGTCTCAAGCTCACCTCTTTTGGAGATTATTGATTGAATAAATGTTAAGCTGCTGAGTTTCTTTCCCACTTTTGTAGTTCTTTTTTTTTTTTGCCTTGCAACATTCACATGTCATCCAAAATTGTGACAAACAGATCACCGGCTACGAGCTCTGAAGAGCTGGAAAGAATCACCCTGCTGTCCAGCCCATCGCCCAGCACTGGGCTTGCATGTAACTGGCACTCAACATACGGTGTGGAAGGGACCTATCTGAGGCTTGCAGGTAAATAAGGGATATCTGGGTTGGCAGGCTTACACTGATAAATGCAGCTGCTGAGTTCTCTTGGGGAAGACAACTAGAAACAGGAGCATTCTAGCCTTAACAATCCAGAGATGCAAGGCTGGCATGGTGGTGGGCGCCGGTTGTCCCAGACTCCAGAAGCTAAGGTGGGAGGATCACTTAGGTCCAGGAGTGCAAGAACAGCCTGGGCAACAGAGTGAAACTCCTTCTCTAAAAATAAAAACAGAAAGAAAAAAATGACAAAAACCTAGTTGGGCCTGGTGGTGCACATCTGTAGTTCCAGCTGCTCTGGAGGCTGCGGTAGGAGGATCACGAGCCCAGGAGTTAGGGGCTTTGGTGAGCTATGATCACACTACGACGCTTCAGCCTGGGTGACACAGGGAGACCCTGTCTCTGGGAAAAAACCCAGATAGCCAAAAAAATCACAGATACAAAGCAGAAAAATAAAGCACCCTCCTGGGCCCAGGACTGCTGCTGTTGACATCATCCACCATTTTGCAGTCTCCTGAAAAAGCCCTTCCCTGGGCGTGTCCTTGCTGACTAATGTTCCCACTGCAGCTCTTGCATACGTATTACCTGGAACACATCTGTCCCATCTTCACCCGTCAGATTTGTGTTCATCCATTAGGTTTTAACAAAAACTTCCATTTTTCAAGACACTTTCTAGATCACCTCGATCTAAATTGAATTCTCCTGTTAGATTCTCTCAGCACAGCCTCTGCTGTACCTCCCTGGTGCTTATTACGGTTTGTAGCTGTGCACACACTGCATTACTGACGGTGTTTATGGTGGTTTCTCCACCAGCCTCTACCCTCCAGGAGTGCAGGGAACAACTCTACTTTGTGCGAGACCACATCCTTAGGACTTACCATGGTGCCTAGCTCATGGTGCGGGCTCAACATAGATCTTCTTTGGGGTGGAAGCAGGAGAGATGTTCTTTTCTTTTAAAAGAATGGTTTGAACTTGGCACTGATGTTTGAACTTCACTTAAGGGTAGGCCGTAAAGGTTGAAATATAAATTTAACACAAAACAATAAATGAAAGTTATCTTTTCCTAGAGATAGAAAGTTATAGTGGAACTAAAGAGTTATGCGAATTACAAAGAAAACCAATAGGGAACTAATTGATGGGGGTTCCCATCAATTTGAGATTTGGTCATAATATTTAAATGGTCCAAGTAATAAGTATTCAAGTCTATTTCTTATGAAATTTATTTCCAAATTGAAGTGGCAGTGTATACAAAGATAACAGAGCTTGTGATAATTTACAGAAATGTTTGCTACGACATGCACATTAGGAAGTGTTTCAAACATATACATATTAGGTTTCATGCTGAATAAATAATCCCCCCAAATTAATTTTTATTTTTACATAAAAATATAATATTGCACTCTTAACAAGACCAGTTATTTTGCATATTTTCCTCTTTAGATAAATGATGAAATTCGGCCTTAAAAAAAGACTGAGTAGCAACCCTATTCTAATAGGGAACTAGTTTAAAGTTCTCAGTAAAAAAAAATGAAAGCTAGACAATAGCTGCAGTTTTTTTCTTAAACAAAGCAAATCACTTCAACGTGAATAGGAATAATCTCATCTCTGCACCTGTTTGGACCTTGGAATTAACACCCTGCTTGCGGAAACCGTGATCTAGATGCCACCTGCTAAGTGTCTTAGAGTAAGGACATTTACTGTTCACGGGGACGCAGGTGAAGGTTAGACACCTATGTGGCCACTTGCTTGCTCTCTCTATCTGCAGAGATTCTGGAATTGCATTTTTATGTAGCTTTTGAGCAGAATGTTTTAGAAAGTCTGGAAGTTACAAAAGTAGTTCTGTAAACACCATATGAATGAAATTTCCATAACAAATGCGCGAGTTATTCTGAGGCAGGGATATATATTTTTACCCCATAGTAACAGATTACTGAGCTTATTTTACAGTGTTTCCGAAGCCAATAAAGCAGCACCCCAAGTAAAAAAATAGCCGTGATATCACAGTAGAGACAGACTATTCCAAGAGTTTCAGGAATTCTGTCTTTCTGGTGTCTAAGTTTGCCATAGAGTATATTTAGATTTTACTATTGTTTCTAGAACTCTCCGGTGGTGGTGTAGGTTAGCAGAAACAGAATGAAAACAGGTTCCTGAAAGAGTTATTCTGCCTGCTGTTTAAAACAAAGCAGCTCTCTCCTTTTCTTTTATAATTCTGTCCGGGAGGAGATAATCCTTTCTCCAATTAAATGCCTTACCTTGGCTGTCGTATCAGAACCTGTGCAAACTTCTCTCAGAGTCAAGGCTTTCTATCGCAGATTGTTAAGCATTCAATGCTCTTTCAGTGGTAGATTTTGAAAGATGTATCTTTGTGTTTGAACCTTAGGGATTCAACGAAGGATATTCAATATCTAGTGTTATGGATTATAAGTAAAATTTTATGAAGAAACACAATGTGTCTGAAATCAAAGATACCCGTGTTCTTGTTTGTGGTTGTCAAAAAATTCTGTTTCTGCTTTGAGCTAAGAGGGAGGCAACTGGCCGAAGCTGCCTGACACCGAGCTGCATGAGTAGTTTGATTTTACTATTCAGATATTCCATAAAATGCTCAGGGCAGAGGCACCTACTGAATAATTAATTTGCTTCTCAAAGAAAACAATTGTTGCGTTCTGAAAATTCTTATTTTTTTTCACCTTTTTGGGGGGTGTGTAGGTGGCCGGCATATCTCAGGGCAGAAAACTTTTAAAATACAAATTTTGGAGTATTTAATGTAAACAATTAGCAAACCAACTTAAGTTTTACTGGCCCTTTTGGAATAACAGAAAAAGAGATCTTAATCTTTCTTTGGAATATCCTTATGGGAAAAAAACTTGAAGAATGTAATTTTAATTTACTATGTAAGACTTAAAACTTGTGTATACTGACACAATTTTATAGATTATCACTACATTAGTATAGAACTTTCTTCTCCCGACCTTGTGAGGCTTTAGAATTTCGTGCAGATAAATGCATTTTATCTCTATTTGGATGTTGGTTTAGACATCCATTTCTTCAGGTTCAACCTCCTAAAACTGGTCAACACATCTAGTTTGCAGTTAAAGTGCTTTGGAGAATGTGAAGTTCTCACACATTCATCCGGCTGCATAGCTACTGAGAAAAGAATAGAACATTGGCTGTTTCAAGCGTTGCTGGTCCTTCCGACACCAGGCGATCACCGTCCCGTCACTGTTGGCCGTGTACAAATGGTGGCCATCACAAGAAAATGTAAGGCTGTAAAACAGAAAAGATCACATTTGTACAGCATATTTTTAAAAACTATGTTAGCATATTGGCCATCGTGTGGAAGTTCATGTTAAGAAGTGAAGGCATCTTCACTGGAGCAGAGGCAGGAACTCAACGACGGCCTCCCACTGCCTGCTCCTCACTGCGGTTCTAAGACAGTCACTTTGCTGCCACCTCTGTGATGCTCATTCTGACCAGGTGAGACAGAAGGAAGTCACCATCAAAGAGCTCAGTGCTTTGCGTTCCTTTTTAATGTGTTTTGTTTTTCTATTTCTTTATATTTTATTACTAAATAACAAATACCTGGGTGTAGGAAACTTTAAAAAAGTATAACAGTACTATATTGCCTTCTTGGAGAAATAAACGTAATTACTTAAAGGATATATTTCATTTCCCCTAAAGAAAAAAGGGGCTCGGTGCCCATAGCTCAGTGGTTTGGAGCTGGCCACATATGCCGGGGCTGGCGGGTTTGAACCAGCCTGTGCCAGCTAAACAACAATGACAACTACAACAAAAAAATAGCCAGGCATTGTGGCAGGCACCTGTAGTCCCAGCTACTAGGGAGGCTGAGGCAAGAAAATCGCTTAAGCCCAAAAGTTTGAGGTTGCTGTGAGCTGTGAGCTGTGACGCCATGGTACTCTACCAAGGGCAACTGTCTCAATAAAAAAAAAAAAAAAAGCAAAAAAGGTAATATAGCAGGTGGCGCCTGTGGCTCAGTGAGTAGGGTGCCGGCCCCATATACCAAGGGTGGCGGGTTCAAACCCAGCTCCGGCTAAACTGTAATAAAAAAATAGCTGGGCATTGGGGTGAGCGCCTGTAGCCCCAGCTACTCAGGAGGCTGAGGCAAGAGAATCGCCTAAGCCCAAGAGCTGGAGGTTGCTGTGAGCTGTGACATCACTGCAGGACAAAGTGAGACTCTGTACTTAAAAAAAAAAAAAAGGTAATATAATAATAACTTTAGGTTCCTTAAACTCTAAATTTAGTACATTAAAAATAAATTTATTTTAAGAAAGTAGAATTTGTTTCTTGTACCCTCAATGAATTCCCAACAATAAAAAAAAAATTAAAAAAAGAAAAGAAAGTAGAATTTGAATCACTTCTTTTCCAATTGAGTTTTTAAAGTGAAATTTGTTAGCTAAGCAAAGGGTAACTGGTTGTTTATCTATCTTATCACACATCAAGCACACTCTTGCTACTATCAATCACCAGGATGGTTTTTTCAAACAAGGAAGGAAAAGGTATCTGTAACTCCAGAGGCCTCCCCTGGGCATATGAGCAGCATGTCTTTCCATTAGACTCTGGCTGGGATTTTGAGCTCCGTGAATACAAGGACTGTGGCTCTTTTTGCTCCCTGGTCCTGGATAACCTCCTATGACACATGGTCAGCTTTTCGTGGTGTCTTCAATCACATATTTTTTTTAGATCTGTGTGCTTTCTAAGAAAAATATAATCATAAATTATATTATGAAGACGGGGGGGAGGGAGATCGTACCTTATGATAGGCTTATTTGATTTGGGAAACGTAATTTCTCTCACAGGCTTTAAGTCCCATGTGCTCCATAACCTAGAGAGGGGGAAACGTCATCAAGTAATTATGCAAATTAACACTGTCTCCACTAAACCTCCCTATGTACTTGTTTATTCATTGTAAGTCATTAGGAAGGGAATAGACCAAGCAATGAACAGTAGTTACCACTGGGAATAAGGGAACTTGTAGCTTTATATACTGTCGTACTGTTAATCTTTTATATTAATATAAAATTCAAAACTGCACTAAAGCTATCTTTATTCTTTAGAAATAAAACAGGAAGAACCTGTATCAGGAGATGTTTTAAAATCTCTAAAACACTGAATATTAATATGCCTAGATATCAAAAACTAATTTCCGAAACTGCTGTGTCCTTATGAGTAAAAGCAAAAAAAGAGAATCCAAATTCTTCTTTCCTACCTTACAATTCCATTTTCTAATCCTCCGGCAATGACATTGATAGATATTCCCTCAGGCTGGTTGGAGAAAGCAACGGAACAGATGATCTCCCTGCAGTGGACGTGTCCGACGAGGTCTCCATTCACTGTCCAGAGTCTGAGGTCACTGCCTCCGCCAGCTAAAACATCCAAATCACCCTGCAGGTTACGGAATGTGACCATCTCAGAGCCACTCACACTGGGGCCCAGAACTGCACCCCTGAGGGCCGTGCTTATTTGTTTAGAGATGATGTTTATAGGCTATCCATGACTGACTATTAATGAAATCACTACTTTATGAGTTGTACTGGGCTTCCCAAATTTATCTAGGGACAATGATCAGTGACAGAATAAAAAAGCAATCTACAATATAGTACAAGGTAAATTAATCATGAATTCTTGTCTAATTACAAATACAAATTAAAAGTATTTCAGCATGTAAACTATCAAATCTGTATTATTTTTGAATTCATGGCATAATAGGCGTAG
>NW_003852511.1:4540833-4541802 GCF_000181295.1 Otolemur garnettii
GTCACAGCTTACAGCAACCTCCAACTCTTGGGCTTAAGAGATTCTCTTGCCTCAGCCTCCCAAGTAGCTGGGACCACAGGCACCTGACACAATGCCTGGCTATTTTTTTGTTGCAGTTGCGTTGTTGTTTAGCTCGCCTAGACCAGGTTCAAACCAGCCAGCCTTGTTGTGTGTGGGTGGTGCTATAACCATTGTGCTACAGGCACCAGGCCAATAGTCTAGATTTTTAGTAGGCTAAATCTTGTAACTTTCTTCCCTTCTTGGCCTATAAGAAAACAGGACAATGAATTCTAGTGTGCATCACTAAACATTAAGTTTGGCTTCTTTTAAGAAGTAATTTTAAAAATTATGTTCTTTACATATCAAATGTTCTTTAAGATTCCTTTCACAAATGTATAAAGAGGCCTTTGAAAAGGTGAGAAAGGCTTAGGTTCAAATTAGAAAAAATGTTTTACCCATTACTCTATTACTACAGATACTGTGCACTACCCAGGGACACCTGAATACCCTACTAGTGGGTTGGTAATTGCAGCAAAAGTCAGTTTGTTTCTAGTTCCCATATGCCTAACTGATAACAGTATCACAGATATAAATCACTACAGGCAGCAGGCAGTAATTAACTTTATAAAACTCAGTTCCCTCAGGACTAGTCCTAACTTTCAAACACTGCCAGAACAAGAAAGTAGAGAACACTATATAAAAAATCATTATATTATTTCCCCAGCATCCCTCTTGATGCGACACACTAAAATCTGTTAATGTATAATCAGCAAAGTCATCAATCATCTGCTCACACTTGTATTACCAACGTCAACTGTTTAAAGGAGATCTTGTCCCTTAGTTATGGTCGTTAGAAAATAAAAAGGTTTTCATGATATTATTTTATGACTGGAGGATAAGACTGGCAAAAACATGTTCACATCTGAAATCCTTAATCATGATGGAAGACATTTCTTTTCTTGAATACTA
>NW_003852511.1:4542060-4543969 GCF_000181295.1 Otolemur garnettii
ACATGCTGGGAGGGCTAGATAGCGTCAGAACGGAGGTTGGTCACCAAACAAGCCAACCACATGATTAGAGAATTGGAACTTTCAGACAACACCCGCCTCAATCCCAGGGCTACCACCAATTAGTGGAGAGGGGCTGGAGATTGAGCTCTGTCTGCAATGGCTAATGATTTAATCATGTCTCTATATTGAAACCTCCATAAAAACCCTAAATGACAAGGTCGGGAACACTTGCAGGTGGGTGGAGAAACCCACACTCCAGAGGGTGCTACACCTAAGCCCCATAACCCTGAACCCACGAGGACACAGCCTCCTGCTCTTGGGACCCTCCAGACCCTGCCCCTCTGTACATCCGTACCTGATGCTCATTCCATCCTTTATGATAAATGATGGCTGTAAGTATAGAGTTTTACTGAGTTCTGTGCTTTGTTTTAGCAAATTACTGAAGCTGGTGGGGGGTCATGGCAACCCTAACTTCAGGCAGTATCACAGCGAATTACACTGTTGGGCACTCACTTGGTATCAGACATTGGTTTGGAAAGACATCAGACACTTAGTCTCAGAAAATAACCAAATGATATAAAAAATATACAAAGCAAAGGATAGAGGACTACCCACTATAAGATAAGTGGAAGATATTCTATATCCAATGGATAGAAAGAAGCAAACAGTTTTTTAAAGGATTCTTTCAATTTTAAGATCCTTAAAAATAAAAATGCAAACAGAAAATTCATGAATTTCCCAACTTCTCTGCCAGAAACATCAGCTTTTTAACATGTACTTATGAAAAACCATAAAACAAAAACATGACTTTTAATTAGGAGACATCTCTGTCCTGCAATTTTTAAGGCAAATTATACCTCCACTATTATTCTATACTACTGTTCTCTCTCACGAATTGGAAAATAGGGTGGAGGAGCAAGACGGCCGACAGGTACCAGCCTCCAACAGAAGCTCCAGTCCAGAGGGAAGGATAAAGTCCAGAAAATACCCAACAAAGTTGAAGACTAGGAGCCCAGCTGAGAGAGAAGAGTGATATCTGCAGGACACCTCCGCTGAGGCAAGCTGCGACTCCTAGAAAGCAATCTACAGGTACATAATACATCCCAAAGGAAAAGCATCTGTCCCCTCCTCCAAGAAAGTTGTGCTTTTCTCTTTGTTTTCTCTCCGTCTGCTCCTGTAAGTTTCCTACAGGCAAGCAGTGAACTGAGGACTTATTATCTCACCCACGTGTGAGAGCTACAGACAGTAGGGTCTACTCCCCTAGAGGGACCCTGCTGAGACGCCAAACACCCTCTCGCCAGGCAGAAAAATCAAACTAATGTTTCACTGCCATTTTGAATTCCCAGTCCACCCTTCCCCCCTTGCCTGCAGAGACAGCGAGAGGAGGCCCGAGAGCAGCGTCCCCCAACCCCTGTGGGACCAAGTGCCCTGTCCCAGCCCTGTCCCAGCCCTGCAGCTGGAAAACTGCTTGGGCTGTGCATTCCCTGCGCTGCTGCTGGTGCTCCACCGCTCCAGGCACCCAAGCAGGGCCCCTGAGGACTGATCAAGCTGTGTGTTCAGGCACCCCAGGCCCCGCAGCCCGAGAACTGCAAGACAACGGTCAGTTGAGAGGGAACCACACTGGACTAGAGGGAACCACACTGGACTAGTACCCCGAGGCAAAGAGCAACAGCCCCAGCAGCTAGAACAATACTGCTCACATCCCTGGGGCTTTTCTGGACAGACATGCCCAATGTCTCTGGGCAACCAGAGGAAGCTGGTATCTTCTCCAGTGGCAGCCACTGGCTGAACGGTTTTGGGACAGTCTTCAAACAGTGCAAATGCAGCATGGGGTGGAATCAGCACAAAAACTCTGGTAACCTGAATAACCAGAGTAGATCAACTCCCCCAAGGAAGGATGGGGCAGATG
>NW_003852511.1:4553060-4554576 GCF_000181295.1 Otolemur garnettii
TGGATGAAAGTATTTCAAATTGTATACAGAAACAGTACACTGTACCCCATGATAGTATTAATGTACACATCTATGATTTAATAAAAGAAAAAAAAAGAATTGGAAAATATTATGTTCAGAGTTGTTAATCATTTAATCAGGAGGGTTAAAAAAAATTTATCTGAGGACATTGTTTTGAACCAAGCGATAGACCACAACACACCAGATC
This sequence comes from Otolemur garnettii, assembly GCF_000181295.1. NCBI lineage: Eukaryota > Metazoa > Chordata > Mammalia > Primates > Galagidae > Otolemur > Otolemur garnettii. The sequence goes on from NW_003852511.1 coordinate 4,553,269, forward strand.
AAACCAGAATGGAGTCACTCATGGTGGTGTCATGTGATAGCACCGAACTTGAAAATGAAGAGTTTTCGAAAAATAGGCGATTCATAGCATTCAATCACAGGGGTGGGAAGGGGGTGTCCAGTCAACCTGAGCCAGCTCCATAAGGAAGTCCTCCCTGCTTTAATCCTATGAGGAAATTTACGCTGAAATGAGTAGTTCACGTTTTGTTCCTCAATTCTGCTTTCTTCAGCCTTTTCTGCCCGTAACACCCATCTCTTTCCTCAGCTCTGCAGTGCCTGTCTGTTTCACAGAAGGGATACTGCCCAATTTATGAATCACTAATAAAAGCCAATTTTATCTTTACTCTCAATTTGTTAAAATTTTGTTGACAGGTAACAAGGTTAATAGTTGAAAAGCAGAAACAAAAAAGCATAGAAAAACCAAAATCAAGAAAATTCAGATAATTATGTAACAATAATTTGGTTAACTTAAATGTGCTCAAGTGGAATTTTACATAGGTCAGGAAAAGAGTTAAAGTAACTTATGCATAAATTGTTGCCTACATTGATGAACCAAGTCTTGGCCCTTATAGTATTTCAATATGCATACATCCTGCAGCCAAAGTACTTGGGTTGGGCAGAGACCTGAGAAAATTTGAAGTCCAACAGCTCACCCTGGACGGCAACCACCGAGGGCAGTGTGCTGGAGTGCCAGCCCCGTGCTCTGGTCTGGACAAGCTCACCTGAATCACACACAGTAGCGATGTCACCTGAGGTTTCACTGGCAGAGACGGCTGTGACAGGGCTTTTGTGTCCCGCCAGACTTTGTACATAGCACAACCTGAAAGACAAGAGATAAGAATTTGTGTGTAATTGTTACACAGAATTATGTTCTTTTACTTTATAATTCTTATTCTCAGTCTATGTACCTGTTCCTCTTAAGGCTTACAAGCTTTCCTATTTGATCTTCTCGTTTCAATTAAACTACAAAGGTAATCATACTTTTAAGCATGCGTTTCAGGCTTGAAATTATATATTTATTTAAGCATAGTTATTCCACATAGTAAAAACAGATATTAAAAATAGCTTTGTTTGAGTGGAGACCTCTGTACCTGTTTAAATCCCATATGATGCAGGTTCCATCTCTGCTCACACTTATCAGAATACTATATGGTTTGCAAACGCATAAGTTCGTGATCTCTTCTGTGTGACCATAGAGATGGGTCTGAGTCTCCATTTCTATCTCTGATGGCTGAAATTCAAAAATTAAGTAAAGTATAAGATAAAAACCATAACAACAAAGTACCCCAGTATAGTATCTCAAAAGTAA
>NW_003852511.1:4555552-4568070 GCF_000181295.1 Otolemur garnettii
GAGCCTGAATTATTTCTTTATAATAAATTTCCAGAATCCTACTAGTGGGTCAGTGAATGCTAATAATTTTATAGTTCTTGCCAGTGAACTTTTAGAAGGTGTTGTACCAACTCATGATGCCACCAGTGGTGATGGGTCCCAATGCCACTGTTACTTGGCAACAGCTATGAATTCAATTTCTAAATCAAAGGTTGCAAAGTGATGCTCTGAAGATGGTAGATATTCACACAGGGTTTGACTCCTGTTTTCTCCATTATGCTGTTTATTATCATAAATTACAATAGAACCTCTGTAAGTTGACCACTCAAGGGACTACATATGGAGATGGTCAACATAAGGAACTAGGCCTAGTGTACTGACATGTACACGTGGTGCACGTCTGGCCCTTGAAAATTAGGTCCAGTTAAGGAGGTGGTCAATTATAGAGGTTCTAGTGCATTTAAATATTTCCACTTCACAGAATATAGAAAAGCAGAAGGAATAAGTATAATAAAGAGCTATATACTGACCACTCAGTTAAATCTTAATGTTTTAGACTATCGCTTTACTTTTTAATTAATTAATGTTAATTAAACATCATATATACAGCTTGTGTACTGTTGCACATCCTATTTCCTCTCCCTTGTCAGAAGTTACTACTATCTTAAATTTTGTATTTATGTTCTTATATAAATTTTTATACTTCTAAATACTATATTATTTTTCATGTTTTTGAACTTGACATATATATTATTTTGTAGGCATGTTTTGCATCTTGCCTTTTTGTTCTATTATTCTTAAAGTATATCTGTGTTGACATATTAGGCGTGGCTAATATATCTCAACTGCCATGTACTTCAGTATTATATTCATACAAAAATACATATTTTACACTTAAAGAATCAAAAGTGAGGTAATACCAGGATTACATTCTTGCTTAGAACAAGTGACTCAGACTGTGTAGCAGCTGCCTATTTAGCTGGGGTCTAGGACACCCAAATGAACACAATCACAGGGGTCAGATCAGTTTGTAACAACGACAAAGGCTTAGGCCTTGTCTTTAGACAGTTGTGGGTTAAAGGTAGAAGAATTAAAATGAAATAATAATGGTCAAGCATTTGTTAAGGAATGCAAAAAGGCAAGACCTGTTTCCTTAACCTTTAAAGCTATTAAGACAGTAATAAAGGACAGAATGCTTGACTGGTTTGAAACAGTTTGGTAAGTCAGATTAGAATGTGTTGGAAAAGACCAGTAATTTAGATTAGAAAGTACTTAATGTTTACACTCCCTCCACCCCTGTTCACATATGTTCTTTATTAAAGTTAATTTTAACATAGTCCTTTCATCTACCTCTCTATATTTTTGTTTTCCCAGGCTTTCAGGTTGACACAAGACCACCAGTGAGTATGGTCAAAGTTCCTCCCTTACCAGATTATCTTGATGATTTCAGTATTATTTGAAATGTTAACATTATAAAGAACACAATAAAAACCCTATGTGGTTTTAGGTTGGGGCAGCACATCCTTATTGCCTCTTGGCATGTAAAACTGTTTGCCTTTCTGAGCCTTATAGATTATTTCTTTGAAAATAACTTAGTGTTAGAGTTTATTTTTCACACTGTGCCCTTGCCATTTCATCCCCAGGAGCAGAATGACAACAGAGGGCTGCAGTCTGGCTCTCTGATTGTGACCCTCCCACAGCCAGAAGTCTGTAAGGCCATTGAGATGTGCCCAGAACCCTTTTCAAACCATGCTTTGGGGTAGCTGGGATTGAGAAACTCCTTGCCCACAGTGGTCTGAGTGGCTTCCTTTTATGCTTGAGCTCTAAAACATTTAAGTTTTTGATCCCCACATTCTAAATCTTTGAAAGTTTCCTAAGTTTTAAATAACAATAAGGATTCCTTTAAATTATATTTCTTTTATTATAACCAAGTTTTAATTTTTTATATAGTCATGTCTTTAATTATAATTTTTTCATGTGCTTGGTTTTGTGTATTTGTCACTGTCTTAAAAAAATTATTTTTGCAGAACAGAATGCAAGTACCTTCCCTGTTTCTGCCAGGTGATGAAGATCACTGCTTCAGTCTAGGGCCTCCTTAAGGCAAAGTCAAGTCTTTAAGAATCCTGGACAACCCAGGGAATTCCAACCCAGGCTATAATTTCATGCAAAAGTGGGTCTGATCCAAATAATCACGTTCACTCTGAGAGGACTGCCCTTTGGGGACCAGCTTTTTGAGGAAGACTCCCTTGGCACTTTCCAGCTTGCTCGGTCCCTAGGTGTTGTTTTCTATTTCTTCCATAAACAAGTGTGTCCAAGGATAGTGTCAACGTTCTAGGATTAACAACTGTCTTCAAGGCTAATGCTCCCTTCCTGCTTATTTACCTCTCTGGTTTAGTACTTTTTTACTAGCTTGTCAGATCCATCATGCTTTTAAGACTTAAAAAAAGCCAAAACTGAGCACCAGTGTCTTTTTGATAAAATGACTTCTTTTCCATTGGATACTTAGTAGTGGAATTGCTGGGATGGATGGCATGCTTATTGTGAACTCTCCATACTGTTTGTACTAACTTTCAGCCCCACCAACAGTATATAAGTGTTCCCTTTTTACCACATTTGTGCCAATGTGTGGTTATTTGACTTTTTAAAAGCAATCACTCTGACAGGGACAAGGTGATTTCCCTTTGCAGTTTTAATTTGTATTTTCCTGATGGTTAGTGATGCCGAGTGTGTCTTTATTTGTTTTTTGATCATTTGTGTCTCTTTTTTACTTCTGTTCATGTCTTTTGCTGACTTCTTAATGGAGTTGTTTTTTTCCTGGTGATTTGTTTGAATTCCTTGTAGATTCTGGATATTAGCCCTTTATCAGATATATAGTTTGCAAATATTTTCTCCTATTCTGTAGGTTATTTGCTCTATTGATTATTTCCTTTGCTGTGCAGAAGCTTTTAAATTTAAATGTTTATTGCAGCATAATTGACAATCACAAAGATGTGGGATCAACCTAAGTGCTCATCCATTCATGAGTGGGTTAAGAAAATGTGGTCCTGGGTGGCATATGTGGCTCAGTGTGTAGGGTGCTGGCCGCATATGCTGAGGGTGGCAGGTTTGAACCCGGCCCTGGCCAAACTGCAACAACAACAAAAATAGCTGGGCATCATGGCAGGCGTCTGTCGTCCCAGCTACTCAGGAGGCTGAAGTAACAGAACTGTCTAAGCCTAAGAGCTGGAGGTTGCTGTGAGCTGTGACTTCATAGCACCCTACCAAGGGTGACAAAGTGAGACTCTGTCTCTAAAAAATAAAAATAAAATAAAGAAAATGTCCTTATATACCACAGAATACTACTTAGGAAAAAAGGAATTAAGTAATGTCTTTTGTAGCAACTTGGATAGAGACCATTATCCTGAGTGAAGTATCTCGTGAATGGAAAAATATCAGCACATGTACTCTCTAATAACTGGGAATTAACCAATGGGCACACATGTACACAGAGAGATGTAAAGGTCATTAGAAATCAAGAAAGAAGGAAAGGAGGGGTTAAAAACCTATTATTATACCATTTGGGTAATAGCCACACTAACAGCCCTAACTTAAGCATTACAAAAGCTATCCATGTAATGAAAATATTTGCACCCCCTTAATAAAAAAAGACTTAAAAAACAATTAAGACAGGATAAATATATTTTATCCATATATTGACATATCAAAATATAAATATATTTTAAATATATATAAATAAATATATATTAAAATATAAACATATTTTATAAATATGTACATATATTATCTAGTCTTCTTTCAAGGGAAGGTTATTCTGAATAACTCTTTTAAGAAACAAGAAATTTCCTCACAGAATTTCTTTCTGGAATGCAACCTGTTCATTCATTCATACATACAGCACACTTTGCTACATACCTAACTACTATGAGCCTGTCCCTGCACTAGGACTTGGGGAGAGAGATGATGCTTTTCTGCCAGGAGCTCTGTAGCAATAAGAAGTGAGAAGACCCAAAGTGGATTTTCACAGAGAACCTCAGAGACCCATGAATCAGCCACTTCCTCAGGCTGGGGTCAGGGAGAGGGAGTAAAAGCAGGATTCTGTGAGGAAATGGCATATGCACGGAGGTTTGAAGAACTGGCAGAATTTATTCTGACAATAAGAAAGGACTGTCAAAGGGCATTCTGGGCTAAGGGAGCTGTAAGTGTGAGGAGAGAAAGGGGCACTACTTGGAGGGAAGTAGGAGTGGGCAGAAATGGGCATGGGTGGGGCAGAGGCCAGGTCAGCCTCATTTCGTCCTCCGAGCAATGAGGAGCCATTACATGATTTTAAACAGGAGTAAAATGATCCAGTTGGCATTTCAGGAAGACTTCTATAGATAGCCTGCAGGGAGAGTCAGCTCCAGGGGTGTGAGACTGGTGGCCAGGACCCCAGTGAAAAGGCCATTGCAGTCATCTGTGCAGGAGCTGGCAAAGGACTAAGCTGGGACAATGGGTGGAGAAGATAAGTTTGACGCATTTTTATTTATCCTTCCAGGGAATTATTGTGATTCTTTAACACAAAATTCAAATTTTAATTCTGGAAATCTCTGTCATTATCTCTTCAAATCCTGCCTTTCTCCCATTCTCTCTTTCTGTAACTATCAGTGGTGTCTGGACCTTCTCGTTCCAGCCCCCACATCACCTTGTTCCCCAGCTTTTCTTTTTATCTCTCAAGTTACATTTGGTGTAACGTTTTTCAGATATGCCTTCCAGTTCCTTAATCCTACGATCTGCTAGTTGACAGGCCATTACAATGAACCAGCTGGGGCAGCCTGGGCAAGTGACAAGAGGGATTAACTCTGGATTTCAGTGTTCTCATCTGGAGACGGGACAACAACACCTCCATCAGAGGGTTGTTATGGAGATTCAGTGCATCAGATCATGTAAACAGCGTAGAATGATGCCTGATACAAAGTACGCATTCAGTAAATACTAGTTATTATCTTTATTATTTCATTTCTATTTTATTTCCTTCAGTGTTACATTTTTAAATAGAGCAACTGCCTCCCAATTCGCTGAGTACAGATGAATGAATTGCCTTAACATCAAAACTGAAGTGAGGTTAGTGTTCTACTTGATAAATTATAAGTTTGGGATCTTGTGGTCAATATTTTCCTAAAACGTTAGGCCACTCTCCTACCAACCACTGTCATTCCCATTCATTTCTGTAAATACATTAATGCATCAGAAGGAATGTAAGAACACAGACTTACTGAGCCATCCTTCACCTTTTCCTCTGTGACGTGAGTAACAGTCACAGGGGGCTCTATAGTGGTGTCTGACACTTTCATAAACTCTACACTTTAAAATGACGGCAGGAGTGTTACTAGATAATTCACTAATGGGCTAGAAACTAATTTCCAGTGGGTAGAGTAGGAATCTTGTGCAAGCCTTCTTCTTTTAAATATCATTTTTGAATGAAGCAATACTACCTTGAGTAAGCTGCATATATAGTCTTTTAACACCAGCAATTTAGTTTTCTCACATATAGTTCTCTAACACCAGAGAAGAGAAATATAGGAGTTCATTTATATGACGAGGATGTGGCCACATTATTTAATCAGCAAAATAATGACACCATAGCAACTAGTTTAAAGTTGGTTGTAATTATAAGACATTTTTCTCTAACATGTAAGTCGCTTATAGCTAACAACTGCATATAACAAGTCACGTTAGTCATTGTTACACAAAATGCATTTTAGAAGATAGTATCTTAGGCAATTCAATGGAAACAGTGCTCAAAGTTGGGTATGCTATACGAGCTAAGGAAGGTATTTCATAAGATCCCCACGAAAACATATGCAGACAATGATTTTGGCCACATCCCACATGGCACTTGTGAGGCCTGTCGTCGTATCAAAGCTAACGGAAAGGGGAACTTGGAACTTGTATACTTTTACAATCATTGCATTTGGAGGCTTGGAAAGGCTGCAGAACAGAAACTGGCAAGCATGAAGTCTTCCTGCTGAGTGCACAGACGCAGGGTCAGAACTGCAACTGTACAGAAGCAGAAGGGTGAGAGGCTCCCCGAGAGAAAGCAAAGGTGTCTGCAGAAACCCCAAACAAACAACTATAAACCCACGGAGCTAAGAAGCAGTTTTGACATTGTTTAAATAGCAATTGTTAATCTCATGACTTCATTACCTAATATTTAGAGGGGGACAAAAAAACCTCTACAAAGAGCAGGAAAATCTGTTTTGAGGCAAATAATATAACTGAGGAAGAAAGGTGAGCAGGATGAGCCTTCACAAATCTACCATGACTTCATCAAAACTTACAGAAGTGTATGTGTCTTGCTGGGTTTAAATTTAATTAGATCAGCATGCTACATTAAAAACTATGCCATGCCCAATTACTCCTATACTAACAGCTTAACCTTATGAAAAAAAAACCTATGTTAACACACAGTTAAAAATGCAGACATAGGTAAAATAAGAACAGGGTGTTTAAAATCAAGAGGAAATAAAAAGCAAAAGATGAAGCCAGTTGTTAAAAAGGTGTTTATGTCATGGTGCAAAATGATCCAAGCATGTAAGCAGACAATGGCCCTAGCAGCAGGATTTGGAATAGATTTGTAGGAGAAAGGAAACAGAAGCGTGAGCTCAGAAGATTAAAAGTAATGGCAGCTGAGCATATCAGCAATGTTATACAATTAACCCTCATTTTAAGTCTTTTGGGATAACAAGGAGAAAAAAGGAGATATTTGAAGAATCCTAACACTTCTCTGCTCAGATTCCTCAGCACTCTGTTTACTGGGGCATATACGAACCTTACCATTGGCCTCAGTCTACTTCTCCACCTTGTTTTGGTCATCCTTTCCCCAGTGTTATAGTCTAAACTACACATAAAACTATTTGCCTCCCTCTCAAATTACCAGGCTTCTGTGTGAACTGGTTCCTCTACGTGCAATGTTCCTTCCTTGTAAAATGGTCCTTTGAGATCCACATTTCAAGCTCCCTGACATCTGGGTGGCCCCTCATCTCTGCTCCTCCAACCTGTATGTGAGCTTTCCCTGGAGCAGACACTCCACTGTCCTGCAATGATCTGCACGCGCCTGACTCCTCACCCTGCCCTCACTGTGCTATCCTGTCTGCATCCTGCCTGGATTGCTGCAGTAACTACAGAAACCAGTTCAGTCTGGTTCACTAACAAAATATAACAAAAGGCAACACAATCGTGAGCTGTTATTCAGGGCAACAGATTCCCCGCTTGCAGGTCAAGGAACCTGAGCACGGCCCGATGAACCAGGCACGCTTAACCATGACCCCAAAGCCTGCCAGAAACAAACAGGGCAGCCACAGGCAGAACCTGAGGACCTGGAGTAAGCGGGACTGAACTGGGAAGCAAGCAGTGCCTTGTTTTGTGCAGTATAAACTTAAGCGCCAAGGACTCATCACCACCCCTGTGCATGACCCAACTAGGTCTCACTTCATGGCATTTTCCTATCTCTCCCACAGATTCTCTGTGCCCGTAAGACCTGCTACCCAGACTCTAGCTTGGGGAGACGAATTTGAACACTGCCTCCTATCTCCCTGCCAGTTGACTTACCACAAAACCTTTTCTTTTCTCCAAGCTGGTGCTGTAGTGTTGGCTTCAGTATGAGTCAGGGGGTGAGCCCACCAGTTAGTGACAGCCTTCTCATGGTTGTCTTGGCCCCAGTCTCAGACCCCTGGCAAAATGCCGGCTGGATGATATCAGTCCTGCTTAGACCATTTTAATGGCTCCCTAGGGATCATGGCAAAAGAACCTGAACTAGGGTTCAAACGGAATCAACTTCTTCCAGTGAGTGGCAGAAATCCAGAGAGACCACTTGGATTTTGCTGTCATTCACCTTACCCATAGACTGTGGGAAGGTGGAACATGAGGGTTTCTAAGCTTTCCAAGTTGATAGACCCCTGTGGTCTACACCTAAGCACTCAGTTTGATACCAGGAATATAGGCGAGCATCAAATGTCATGAAAAAGCATAAATACAAAACATACCCTAACTCAAAACACTGCCTCTAAAAGTAAGAAATAAGACCTTTATAATTATTTTAAAAATTTTTCATGATACTAATAAACCTGAAGAGTTAGATACGTAGCTGTTCACATTTTAAGAGCTAATGTGGGGGAAAGATTAAAGCACCAGCATTTTAAGTTAATCTTATATTTCATAAAGATTTTCTTCCCCTCACTGACAAAATCCCAAGATTCTGGAGAGCCACACAGAGAGCCCAGGACCTACCGTGCTGCTTGTGAATCTGTTTGTGTAGGCTGTGATGACACCACATTTGCTTCCAGTGAACAGCTGGCAACTGTCAGGCACCCAAGCACAACTAGTCACCTGTGAAAAAAGACAAGTCAAAAATTATCATGTTTTAAAAGCACAAGAAATGCTTCTTTTCTGACAACTATTTTTAAAAAAATTTCAAAATTTAATTAATTAATTTTTTTTTTTTTTGAGATAAGAGTCTTACTATGTCACCCTTGGTAGACTGCTATGGTGTCACAGCTCACAGCAACCTCAAACTCTTGGGCTTAAGTGATTCTCTTGCGTCAGCCTCCTAAGTAGCTTGGGACTACAGGTGCCCACCACAATGCCTGGCTATTTTTTTTTTTTATTGTAATTGTTGTTGTTTTGGCAGGCCCAGGCTGGGCTTGAACCTGCCAGCCCAGGTTTATGTGGCTGGCGCCCTAGTCGCTGAACTACATATGCTAAGCCAAATCTCAAAATTTCAAACAAACATTTCTCTTGAAATGAATGGAAAGGTGCCAGATATACTAACGGAGTATTCTATAATAGTAAGCCAAATGTCTAAAGGTGGTTTCAAATGAAAATGTACTCTAAGGCATGGTCTATGATTTTACTCTATACACACACACACACACACAAAAACCATGTACCAAAAAGTGTACACACATTTCAAGAGAAAAAGCCATCCTGTCCATGTCTGTCCCATGGTGATGCTGGCATTCATCTGATCAATGCCATCTGCGGAGTGAACACCACACTACACACTGCTTCTATAACTCAATTCAACTTCAAAAAGTAACACATGAATAACATCCCTTTAAATACGTATACATTTTTTGGTACTCCCAGTATATAAATCCATTTACTCCTTAGAAATTATGATTTTGGATTGATTAATCTAAGGTAGAGTGTGTGTATGTTTTACACGTTGATCTGCTCTTTACTTTTATTTCTTTGATGGGGAAACGGGTATATCTAAGCAGAGGTATTGCTTCTAAAAGTGCTAAAGGTTAATGAGGAGAAGGAAAGATGAATGGGAATATAAAAGCTAGGATTGTTCTTCGTACAAAATCCTTTAGTGCTAACCACGGAGGCACCCTTCTGGCTTGGGTCAATTTTCTGTGTGACCAAATCCACCTCACGATGCCATGTCCACGGCTGCCCCCAACTGCTCTGCTCCCCTTGTGCTCCTGCAACTTCACCTCCCACCTCCCCAAGGAGACAGGTCCCAGCACAGACCTCTGCCTCTGCACCGCGGCCTCCCAGGCTTCTGCTTCAGAAGGGCAAGTGCCTCTGCTTTTAAGGCCAGCCCTGCCTCATCCCGAGGGCTCCTCAGAACCCTTGTCCTCAGAGTTTCAAACTGTCTTTTAGTAGCTTCTTCCCTTGGACTAAAACGTGTTTGAGTCTCTGCTACCTTAGTATATGATTTTCTTTGATCCTGATTTGTCTTAACTCTCAACATACAATCAGGGTCCAATGGATCCAATTTTATTCTTCCCATTCTAACTATTTGTAAGGATTGATACCTCATAACTTTTATTTTTTCTCAGAGGTCTTCCAAAGAACAGATAAAAAATAACTTTTAAAAATATATATGGAATAAAACTAATTTTTTCCTTGCAATTACCATATGGAACCTTTTATAAACCTAAATTACATAAGATGTTAATGATCTTATTTTTCCTATGTCTGGAAACATTTTGCTATTTCATGATTCTAGGAGTTATTTCATTACTAAACATTGATTATTCCCAACTATGCCCCCCCCCCCCAAAAAGTGAGAATGATGAAATCTCTCAAAAGGATAATCTAATATGTGAAATAAACTGTCATCTTTTGCTTTTCTTATTGCATCGTCCAAATATGGTGTCATCTTTCAAGAAAGTATAAAAGAAGACTGGAGATACCATTTCTGCTGTCTGCTTTTAGCTCGCACTGGATACCGCTGAGAATTGAGAATTTCTCACTGTCTACCAATAATAACAAAGAGAAGAAAATTGCCAAGGGAAGATGTTTCAAAATGATGAGGCTAATCAGAAGATGAAGGCAAAGACCCAACAGACTCTCGACATTAATGATGATGATGAAATTGACCAGATAAGTGAAATCTCAGAGTGTGGTCGTAAAATAATATCCTAGCCGAATTTTTACGAACTAAGCATTAATGAACAAAAATACATCCTTATACCTAAGGATGAAAATGAAATATGGTATTCTCATCCAATTAGTCATCTGACTAGAAGTACTTTGTCACACATTATTTTACTACAAAAATCTGGACCATCTTGTTTTGTCAAAAGGACTTAGGAGATTCTCCTATCTGTTATGATACAAATAACTCTGCAGTGCTTAAATTCTTTGCATTATATATGTCTATCTGTATACATGTATATTTACATTATAGATGTATAGATACCTACAACACATATATATACACAAATCATGAAATATTATTCACCCTTCAGAATGATGGAAATCCATGTTGCAATAACATGAATAAACCCAGAGGACACTGGTGAGTAAATACGGCACGTCCCTAACTCACGTGGAATCTACAAAAGTGAAAATACAGAAGCTCCGGACAGCTGTGGCCAGGAGCTGGGGGAGGTGGTGATGTGTGTGGAATGGAGAGACAAAAGCTACAAAAGATAAGTTCTAGAGATACAATGTATAACATGGTGGTCATTGTTAATATTGTGTTGAATTCTATGAGAATAGACCTTAAATGTTCTCACACACACATAAAGTAGTTCACTACACGAGGTGATGGCTATGCAAATTAGCCTGATTAGAGTAGTCATTTTTAATGTCGATGCATATTAAAACATCACATTGTGGACCTGAAATATACACAGTTTTGTCAGTTGTATCCCAATAAAGCTGGAAAAAAAAAAAACTTAAAACTGTCTTTCTTCAAGCTTTAGATCTGCTAAGTTACTAATTTACTTGGCAAGAACCATTTGACTAAATGTGTGTCTTTGTACTGGGGAAAATATTAGTAGCCTTAGTGGGTTTCCAGTTTGTCCTCACTTCACGCGGCATCTATCTGTAAGTTTAGTCATAGTCAACTCTTAAACAATGGAAGGAACGCCTCGTAATGAAAGGTGTAAAGATTTTGACTGAAAGCTTACACAGGGTGCACATTCAACACTGCATGTCATTCATTAATGCTGATGCAAATTTCATTTCTTCTTCTTCACTTTTCATTGAAAAGTTAAGATATTTGTAAACCCAGATTATTGAGCTCATAAGTCTATCTGTATTAGTATATTTTGACAGGTAAAATGTATTGTATATCTAACTCCCACTGTACATATTTCTCTCCCCTCAATTTAATAATCCCAAAAAGGATGCAGTAAGGAACATACTGATCGTATAATATGTTTTTTTGTATTTTCATTTATTTTGTGGACTCATTTCTAATTTAGTCGTAGTGCCAGCTTTGCCATGATTTATGGTTATAGTTTCTTTGCGTTTGGATATATATTTCTGTCAACATAAAAATGTGTAGATTAATGAGGGTGATATGTTTCAAAACTAAAAAAATTCTCATTAAAACTTCTAATAAGATTGTTTTTCACTCTTTTTCTTCTCACTTCTGTCATTTTCCTGGTACTACTGGCAGGAATATTGAAGGTTATGCAAACAAGTCACCGTTCTCCTCGCTTTCACTGCCAAAAATTCCCCCAAATAGCTCTCTCCGTGTCTAAAGACCAAAAATTCCCCCAAATAGCTCTCTCGCGTCTAAAGAGCTCAGGGAATGGGATACATTTTAGCTTTATGAAGAGGCACCAGATCTATGTAGGTAACGGAAATGGTGGGAGAACCTCCCTGGCCAGACAGCTGAAGGGAGTCTGTAATGGGGCACTGCATATACACGTGGTGTCTTGTTTCTTTCCAAACTCTGGAAACATTTTTACAAGAGCTTGCTGAGACAATAGTCTCCTAGTTTTAAAGAGGAAGAAAGAAACTGAAGTATGGAAAGGTTAAGTTACTTGCCACAAGTTAACGTTAGTAAATAATAAAGCTAGGACGCCATGAAGATCACAGGGCGCCAGGCCCAGCCTTCCCTCGACTACATCATGATGCCTGATTATCCAACCCACACAGGAGGAATCAGGAGTAAAGATGGTACTGCGCTCACAGAAAACGCCCTAGTGACAAAGGTGAGTGAACACTGAGAAGCAAACAAGGCTGATTTTGTTTAAACACTGTACCCTTCCCTGGTGCTGACTAGGAAACTAGCACCATATTCTTTTTTTTTTTTT
>NW_003852511.1:4568393-4588591 GCF_000181295.1 Otolemur garnettii
TAGCAGTAGTGAGACACACCAGCTTCTTGACCGGACCCATTATAGGATATTAAGAACCAGCTGCTATCAATCTGACTCCTTTTTAAAACATGAATTATTATAAAGGTTCCACAAAAAATTTACCTGGTACTGTTGTGAACTTTGGATAAAGTTTATTGGAGGCTCACTTTGTTTGCTCTTCAATCTTAAAATGTTATCAGCATATCCCCAGCTCAGGATGGCCGACCACTGGATGTCGGTACTGTTCATGCTTCTCACACCTTAATAAGGAGAAATAAAAGTATAACATGGCTGTGGCTCAATGGTTATATGACAGCCAAAAATAAATCAATCAATGGTTAAAGGCTGAATTTATATACCAGAACATGCCATTTGGTGCTAAGTCATCTTTATATCTCTAAGATGGAAAAATTTATTTTAGTTTTATTCATTTAATGCTAAGAGGTTCTGCAAGAGTGGAATTATATTCTTTTTTCACTTGTGTTGTTTTGGTTGGGATTTATTTGACTTAGAACTAAAATTTTTGTTACAAAATGGTTATAGCAGACAATGATGGAAAATAAACGTGAACCTGACACTGTTTAAATAACTTTCCAGATACCCGGCACTGAATAATCAGTACGGGTATCTATTAACGCTAGAAAGAAATCCTGCTGGAGTAGCAACACCTACCCTGAGAAGGAATAATCTGATCCTGCCAACTGTACGTTAGACCTCATTCCCAGAGGTTATGTTCTTCTCTCTCTCTCGTAGAATGTAGTATTATGTCCTTCTGGAGTACAGCTTTGGAAATTCTGACATCCTTTCTCAGTACTATTCATAATCTATGCTGAATATAGCTCACTTTAGCATAAATGCTGTACAAAGTATTGCCCTTGAAACTTGCAATGTTTCTTCTTAAAGGAAAGAGAATGTGCTTTATTTATTCCTATGCCTACCAGAATATAACAAATGAGCATATCTTAAATGAATCAGCGGCACATTGAAAACATAATTCACAGAATTCCCTTTGTTTTGTTAATAAAACACCAAATGTTGACAACATTTGCAACAAAGGCATTAGGATACATTCACAAAATGTAAGCTTCTCTGAATACACGGATGCGCTGCCATGGAAAGGAACCACATATGGTGAATCTTGAGACCTTTCCAGATCGACCAGGGTCTGGGAAGCAGCAGGTGCTCATAACCCTTGTTTCTGATTCCAGTAATACAAGATGCAATATCTTTTCTTTTTCTTCATTCAGAAAAAGAAACTTATTCTTTACCTATTAGAACAACAGATCCTAAACTGGAGCTTAGAAGAAAACTGATTTTTAGCACTGGTAGGCTTGGACTCAAGCCCCAGAGATTCTGATGCAGTGGACCCAAGCAAGTATATTTTGAAAAAAGCACCTCAGGCAATTTAAGGCACAATCAATTCTCCAGTAATTGGTCTATACTGGGCTTAAAATAACCAAAACCGTCTAAGTGTAGGGGTTACAATGTATAGTATATATACAGTAAAGCAAACCACAGCTATCTCCCATGACAGTATCCCACGTTCAGCTGTTAAGGAGTAGAACTTTCGCTGCAAACTACAGTCCTATGCCGTCCACCACCTCTGGAAGGCCTGTGTGGACTGTCAGCGCTGGGTCTGTGCACAGAACATTGACTTTGTTCCAGGCGCTGAGTTTTTATAGCCCAATAAATACCTTGTGAGCCCTTGGAATGATCCAGGCACTGTGCTAATCATTCTCATACATTATTTCACTAAATCTTTATAGTAAATTGCCCCGTGAGGTAGATCCTTTCATTATGGATCAAAATCTAAGCTTCATACAGACTAGCTTTCCACACTGCTAGCAAGCAGCAGGGCTCCCCAGGCCAGGACTGAAACCTCTGCATTAACTTCTCTGGACACACCTAGAATCTGACAAAGCCCAAATACATTCTGCGAGGAAGTGCAGTGTGACTTGCCACCATGCTAGGGCACACGGGGGCTTGTGACTGTGGGGACACAGATACAATAGGCTGAGAATGATATTTGACACATTTAAGTCCCACAATGCTAAGTGACAGTATCAGCCCTTTCTCTTTTGCTCAGTGGAGACAAACTTTAGTGTACTCTAATTCATTGTTTTAAAAAATAAATCATCCACGTATTTTGGTACTTTAAGTATTATTAGTAGTGAATTACTTATGACATGCCTCATAACTAACTGCAGCATACTAGTGAGAATAAACCACTGACATCATAATAATTATGATTGAACAGATTACCTTATCCTACTACCATGTTACACTTAGGTGAAATGGTGCGCCTTAGTCCTAATAGCTACAAAAACAATTATTCATTTCTTAATAGAAATAAGAGTGAGCCTGAAAGAACTGTGGCCTGGCTAGTAAACATAATTTCTTTTTTTTTTTTTTTTTGAGACAGAGCCTCAAGCTGTCCCCCTGGGTAGAGTGCCGTGGCATCACACTCACAGCAACCTCTAACTCCTGGGCTCAAGCGAGTCTCCTGCCTCCTCCTCCCAAGTAGCTGGGACTACAGGTGCCCGCCACAACGCCCGGCTATTTTTTGGTTGCAGCCATCATTGTTGTTTGGCGGGTCCGGGCTGGGGATTCGAACCCGCCACCTTAGGTGTACGTGGCTGGCGCCTTAGCTGGTTGAGCTATAGGCGCCGAGCCAACATAATTTCTTAAAGTGACTGATGCGGGCACAGTGCTGGCACCCTGCACCGCCGTGTGGGTGGCGGGTTAGATATGGACTCTGAGGGGCACGGCATTTAACAGGTAATGTGAGACGCTAACAGTGCTGGCTGCTGAGAGGCATCTGGTCCACGTGGGGCTTTCAAGCTGCATGCATACAACCTCACAAGAATGACAGGTGCCCTTAGTCATTCATTTTAGGGCTCAAAGTCCATGCCTAGTAAGTAGGGAGAGGATTTTTTTTTTAGACAGAGTCTTACTCTGTCATCTGGGTTGAATGCAGTGGTGTCCTCATAGTTCATTGCTACCTCAAACTCCTGGGGTCAAGTGCTCTTCCTGCCTCAGCCTCCTGAGTAGGTTGGACTATAGGGAATCACCACAAAGCCAGTTAACTTTCTCTCTGTCTCTCTTTGTTGTTGTTGTTGTTGAGAAGAGTTTCACTCTGTCACCTTGGGTAGGGTGCTATGACATCATAGCTCTCAGCAATCTCAAACTCTTGGGCTTGAGCAATCCTCTTGCCTCAGCCTCCCAAGTAGGTGGGACTACAGGCACTTGCCACAACACCTGCCTACTTTTTCTATTTTTAGTAGAGATGGGGGGGTGGTCTTGCTCTTGCTCAGGCTGGTCTGCTCTTGAACTTCTGAGCTCCAGTGATCCTCCTGCCTCAGCCTCCCAGAATGCCAGGATTACTGGAATAAGCCACCTACATGCCTGGCTGCAGGGAGAGTTTTTTTGCATTCAGTGAAATGGTTAATTTGGAAAGCCTGAGGGATTACTTAAGTGGAAAAGGTCCCTACTTTTTCAGTGTCCAGGTGACAGTCAGAAATATGACAAGGCCTTACTGCACAGCCCTTTTCCACCGTTGGCTTTGAGTGAGACAGTGTGTGGGAGTAAGAAGACTGCTTTTCAGGGGTGTATGTTTTAAAAACCTATTTTCAAGTCTGTCTTGCTTCCTTTGTTTTGTTTTGTTTGTTTAAATCCATGATTATATCCTTTTTGGGGGGACGGGATCTTGCTCTGCTGACCATACTGGAGTGCACTGACACAGTCACAGCTTACTGCATGACTCTGGGGCTCAAGCTATCCTCCCTCCTCAGCCTCCTGAGTAGCTGAGACGACAGGCACTTGCCACCATGCCTGGTTCCATGACTATATCCTCTGAAGTATTAGATTTGTATTAGAATAGATACATCTGTCTATTCTGGGGTTCAAAAGCCTCAAAGTTTACATTTATATTAAATTGATAATGTTTTCATCTTATGAGCATAATCATTTATTCTCATCTCCTTCAAACCTCTCATCTCAAATGGCACTGCACTTAATTCTCACTTTCTTCATGGAGTATATTTTAATTCCTACTTTGCACTAAATAATCACAAATTTTGATCACAGCTTCTCACTAAAGACTCAGAAAACTTTAGAAATAAAACCAAACGGCAGCACAGATGAGAAGGAAACATTTGAATCTTAGGAAAGACATATCCAGAATGGTTTTGATTGCGTTGTAGTTTACCTTGCTCCTTGCTATACGTCATCAGAAGACAGAAATTACGCGACAGACCACAGATTGCTCTGGTGGGCAGAGCCTGGAGAGAGCCAAACCTTTCTCCGTGGGGCTGGCTAAAGCAGACCACAGGTACTGGAGCACTTGGGGAACCAACGTATTCCCCCCATTTCAAACCTTTTATCCAGGACAAAGGACTCTATAAGCAAAAAAAGTGAAAAGATTTTTTTCAAAAGGTTGTAAATATAGAATTAAATTCTAAATAAAGTAAGAGAAAGTAATATAAATAATAAGTTCTTTGGGGGCAAGAATTATTTTACACTTTTACACTTCCTTATGCTCAGCATACATAAATAGGTGTTCATTGATTTTTATTCTGTGGCTCTGACCTAACCTGCATTAAAATGTTTGCCTAATAACTCAAAATTCCTTGAAATTTGAGCAGAGAAGAGAAGAATTTAAGTACATCTCTTTCAATCTAGCTAAAATACCTAAAGCTGGCAGCTATAAGGGGACTAGTGTGCCAGGCCATATACCAAGTCAACACAGGAAACTCACCCAACTGTGAGTCCCTGAAGACAGGGAGCACTTCTGACTTGTCTACATGCCTAGAACACAAGTTTGTTTGTTTGTATTGTTTGGGATTCATTGAGGGTACAAAGAATTAGGTCACACTGATTGCACCTGTTAGATAAAGTCCCTCTTTTTTTTTTGAGACAGGGTCTCATTTTGTCACCCCTGGTAGAATGTCATGGCATCACAGCTCACAACAACCTCTAACTCTTGGGCTCAAGTGATTCTCTTGCCTCCGCCTCCCAAGTAGCTGGGACTACAGGTGCCCACCACAATGCTCGGCTATTTTTAGAGGCGAGGTCTTGCTCTGGCTAAGGCTGGTCTCCAACCTGTGAGCTCAGGCAATCCACCTGCCTTGGCCTCCCAGTGTTGGGGTTATGGGTATGAGCCACTGCGCCCAGCCCAAAGTCCCTCTTATAATTGTGTCCTGCCCCCAAGAGGTATAACCGTGACCCACCATATGTCCCTTCTCCCCTCTCCCTGCTCCCTCTTTCCCCTACCCCACCCTTATATTAACTCATCTACTGCCTTCACATTAGAATTGAGTATATTGGATTCTTGTGATACTTTACTAAGAAAAATATGTTCCACCTCCATGCAGGTTAATACAAAAGATGTAAAGTTTCCATCTTTTTTAATGGCTGAATAGTATTCCATGCTATGTATACCACAGCTTGTTAATCCATTCCTGGGCTGTTTCCACATTTTGGTGATTGTAAATTGAGCTGTGATAAACAGTCTAGTGCAAATGTCCTTATGACAAAATGATTTTTTTTCTTCTGGGTGGATGCCTTGTAATGGGATTGCAGGATCAAATGGGAGGTCTAATTTGAATTCTTTGAGGATTCTCCATACTTCCTTTCAAAAATGTTGTATTAGTCTTCAGTCCCACAAGCAGTATAAAAGTGTTCCCTTCTCTCCACATCCACACCAGCATCTGCAGCTTTTGAGACTCTGTGATGTGGGCCATTCTCACTGGGGTTAGGTGGTATC
Source organism: Otolemur garnettii (assembly GCF_000181295.1). NCBI lineage: Eukaryota > Metazoa > Chordata > Mammalia > Primates > Galagidae > Otolemur > Otolemur garnettii. The sequence goes on from NW_003852511.1 coordinate 4,574,158, forward strand.
TCAGGGAAGTTTTGATTTGCATTTCTCTGATGATTAGGGATGATGAGCATTTTTTCATGTTTGTTATCCATTTATCTGTCTTCTTTAGAGATGGTTCTATTCATCTCTCTTGCCCAGTGACATAGGGGATTGTTTGGTCTTTTTTGTTGATTAATTTGAGTTCTCTATAGATCCTAGTTATCAAGCTTTTTTCTGATTTATAATATGCAAATATCTTTTCCCATTCTGAAGGTTGTCTATTTGCTTTGGTTGTTGTTTTCTTAGCTGTACAGAAGCTTTTCAGTTTAAGTCCCATTTGTTTATTTTTGTTGTTGTTGCAATTGCCATGGAAGTCTTCCTTATAAAATCTTTTCCTAGGTTGGTATCGTCAAGTGTTTTCCCCACCTTTCTTTAAAGATTTTTATTGTTTTGTGCCTTTGATTTAAATCTTTTATCCATCTTGATCCAATTTTTGTAAGTGGTGAGAGGTGCAGGTCCAGTTTTAGTCTTTTATGTGTGGTTATCCAGTTCTCCAAACACCATTTATTGAACAGGGGTTCTTTTCCCCAGTATTTGTTTGGTTTACCAAAATATCAGGTGACTGTAAGATGTTAGTTTCATCTTATGGTTTTCTATTCAGTTCCAAATGTCAATGTCTCCATTTTTGTGCCAATATCATGCTGTTTTGATCACTATGGCCTTATAATATAGCCTAACATCTGGTAGGCTGATACACCCAGCTTTATTTTTATTACTAAGAATTGCCTTGGCTATATGGGTTTTTTCTGGTTCCATACAAAATAATCATTTTTTCCAAATCTTAAAAATATGATGACGGTATTTTAATGGGGATTGCGTTGAATCTGTACATTGCTTTGGGAAGTAGAGACATTTTAACAATGTTGACTCTTCCCAGCCATGAGCATGGTATGTTTTTCCATTTGTTAATATCTTCTGCTATTTCTTTTCTTAGAGTTTTGTAATTCACAGTAGGTTCTTAAGAGATGTTTGATAAATGGAAAACTGTTTATCTATGGAGCTTATTGAGAGGACTAGAGCATTCTAGAAATTGCCAGTAAGAACTAGAGAAGAAAAGACAAGAAGGAGTTGCCAGTAAAAAAATTAAAAGAAGGGGTGGAGCTTGAAGTACAGAAGGATTTGGGTACAGAAACATGAGGCAAGACTCTGTATAGAGTGATGCCCATGTGTTGGCCCATGAACAATAACAAAAATATTTCCTCCATTTCAAGTAAAAATAATTGCCTAGAAATTCTGAAATCAAGCAGAGAAGAAACTATGTCTTTTTTTTTTTTTTTTTCAGTTTTTGGCTGGGGCTGGGTTTGAACCCGCCACTTCTGACATATGGAACCGGCGCCTTATCCTTTTGAGCCACAGGCACCATCTGAAATTATGTCCTTTTAAAGAGCTTCTCCCAACAGCTGTATTCTTTTTGTTCTTTTTTGGACTATTTTGTCATCTATTAATGTCTTCTTTTTTAATGGATGTTTTCCCCTTTCTAAGACATTTAAAAGTTTAGTTTTACTTTTAGGTCTTCAGAGGACATGCTACACAAGTCTAGTAAAAACAATATACTAAGCAATTTTCAGTCAATTCCACAAAAAAAAAACCCTAGCGATTTTCAGTGAAATTGGCTTATGTCATTTTCCAAATGAATTAAAAAAATGGCATCATTGACCTACGCATCAGCTTTTAAAAAAATCCTGCCACTTTAGGAGCTCTGATAATTCTGCCAGGTTACCTAGGGGACATACGTTAGTACACTTTTAGATGGCTTCATAGTGTAACAAGATAAGTGTCTCTGGGAAAGCTGCCGAGCTTCAGGAATGCTCAGGTGGGAACAGAGAGGTCAGGGCCAGGTATTTGGAAAGCTGGCTCTTTCAAAATTCTATCAATATTAAAGTTGAGAGAAACATATGCTGAGTTGTAGTCATGATTTATCATTCACAATTCCTTGCCAGAAAATTCCTTATGTACATGCATATGTGTGTGTGTGCATGTATATCAGAGTTTAAGCTTTTAGTTTTCCAATCACATATGAAGATGGTAATGGCAACTGTCTTGTGTCATAGTATGTATCATAGAAGAGCGTTTTATTTAAATGCTTTTCAAACAGCTCTGACTGTTTGAAACTGCCATGCTGAACTGAAGCACCTCAGCTGTCCAGATGACCCCTTTATAACTGAATCCTGTTGCTCAATTGCAGGGATTGTGTTTGCATTTCAGTAGATGCCAGTGAAGGCCCAAGGAGTCAAGGCGTTGTGTGTGGAAGGCTTCACAGTGGGTCAAATAAAAGGCAGTGGCGTAAATGTCATCCCATGACACAGAGAGGGGCAGCAAACCAAATTTTAAAAAACTGGCATCAGAGAAGACATTAATTTAAGAAACAGTGAATGTCCACTATATGTCAGGCACTGTCCTAGGAACTGCAGACACAGTGATAAAAAGGAAAAAGTCCTTATCCCCATGGAGTTACACTGTAGTTGGGACGGACAAGAAAAACAAATAAATACAAAAGTACATACACATTATGTCAGGCAGTGGAAATGCTATGAAGCAAAATGAAGAAGGGGAAGAGGGCAAGGAATGATGGAACTGCTGTTTAGATATAATCAGATTTAGATATCATCAGAGCTGTATGAAAAGCATATAATGGAGATCAGGGAAATGTCTGAGACCTGAATGAAAAAATGAGCCGGCAAACTGGGAGTATATCTGGGACAAGTTATTCCAGGTGGACAAAACATTCAGGGCAAAGGTCCTGTGGTAGGAATGAGACCAGCTGGTGCCACATTTTCACTGTGAGCAGATATACCACTCGGAGCCTTTATATATACTAACTTAATAAGCAATAAGTGTAGGCCGGTGCAGTGGCTCATGCCTGTAATCCTAGCACTCTAGGAGGCTGAGGCAGGTGGAATGCTTGAGCTCACGAGTTCAAGACCAGCCCGAGCAAAAGTGAGACCTCATCTCTACTAAAAATAGAAAAACTGAGCAAGAGGATTGCTTGAGCCCAAGAGTTGGAGGTTGCTATGAGCTATGATGCCAACGACATTCTACCCAAAGAAATAGCTTGAGACTCTGTCTCCAAAAAAAAAAAAAAAACAAAACACAACATAACAACCACAGTAAGTATAGTAGTAAATTAAATGGCACTTATTAATTTTCAGGGATGTGCTGCGAAATTATTTTGACATGTTAAGGTAACAGAGCATAGTTTAAAATAGTGACTGTGGTAATAATTTGTGAGACTTCAGAAACAGAGTAGACACGCATCAGTATCAAAATTTAGCTTTCTACTATGAAATTCAACACTGGTGATTTGGGTTCAGAAAAACAACATTGCCTATCATATTAATACTTTAAAATTAAATTATATTGGTTGAATAAATTTTGTTTGTATTTAACATGTAAATTTGACATGTGATCTGTGAACATAAAGAATTTACATCTAGTGTTCTGTCTGACATAAAGTAATATTATTTATGAATATACATAAGGATAAACTACCAAAACGAGGTCTGTGAAAAACCTTTTCATCTTAAATGGACCACAGCTCACTGCAGTTTGAGATCACGGCCTTGCTTCGTCTTCAAGGTCCTTCCTAATCTCTTTCTCTTGCCTGTTCATTTTCTGTCATTTCTTTCTGCAAATCTTCTGTACCTTACAATTCACATTCTACCACCTTATGCTGCTTTTATAATGAAGAACTGAGTTGAAGATTAAAATCCATTTCACTTTTAAGCCTTGCTTGCTTCATTTTCCTATTTCAAAGTAAAAATTATACCTACTTCATACTTTTTACAATCACAATCTGTGGAGGCCAAAGAAATGTATGTAAAGTTCCCCTTAAGAGTAACATCCATAGCTCTGGCTGGTTGAAGACGATTACCAGGACCATGCCGGGCATGTGCACACTGGCATACCTGTGTTTAAACTGTTCCCTAGTCCTGATGGCTCCTCTCTTTGTGTTTGGAAAATCCTATTTTGTCACTGCCTGGGACGCTTTCTCTGGTAATGACCCTTCTGTTTGCTCTGTAAGGGAGGCTGCTGTCTGACACAAGCAATTCTTTTTTCCTCCGAGCTCCCCAAAGCCCTCTTCCTGTCCCTAACATGGCATTTACCCTACACAGGATATTGCTTTTGCTGGGCGCACCTGTCTTACTCTGGCCGGTTCAGGACCAAGCTATTCATTTCTGTGTTCCCAGAGCCTGGGACAGGGCCTCGTCTTGCAGGAGTCTAATCGGGTTTTGCTAAAATGTAAATGACGTACCGGATAAGAGATTTCTTTGACCTGTTCTCGAGTCTCCCTGAAAGCAAACTGCACTAACAGCCCCACGGCAGCTGGAAGCTCTCCTTCAATGTTGAGCCTGGCTCCTGATTTGCTTGCATGGGCTGTGTGGAATAGCTGCCGAGGAGTCTGCCCATAGGTTTTGATCATAGTTTCCAGTGCCCGCCTCTGAACCGGATCTTCAACTGCAGAGACATCCATCCCAAAATACGTCTGTAGAGTAAAAGAGGAAAAGAACAAAAGACAATAAAGCAAGACTGGGCAATAACACCAAAGGAGAAAACAACACTTTGTTTTATTTTCTAGCCAAAGGTTTACTCTTCTCTATTTCAAATGGAAATGATTTTAAAATGTTTTTGATCAGGTTAACATCATTAATGAACTCATTGAGATCAGAATAGAAGTAATCAATGTTTCTGAATGGGTGAAGAAAAATAGCGTATCTTGATTGATTTGTTTTAATTAGGTATGTTTGTAAAAGTGCTTTCTAACTTAAGACCCCAGAATATGCATACCATCATGTATAATACTTCATATGTAACACTATTACAGAAATAATTATTGGAGAAGTTGGTTGTCCAAAGTGATATATAGGAAAAGGCAAAAATGACAGTAAAATACAACATTGGTGGGTAGTTCAAAGAAGCATTATTTAGGTTCTTTTTTTTTGAGACACAAGCTGTCCCACTGGGTAGAGTGCTGTAGCATCACAGCTCACAGCAACCTCCAACTTCTGGGCTCAAGCGAGCCTCCTGCCTCAGCCTCCCAAGTAGCTGGGACCACAGGCGCCTACCCAACGCCCCCCAATTTTTTTGGTTGCAGCTGTCATTGTGTTTGGAGGGCCCGGGATGGATTCAAACCCACCACCTTAGGTGTATGTGGCCTTAGTCACTTGAGCCACAGGTGCCGAGCCCATTTTTTAGGTTCTAATGAAAATTGTAAGTGAATCTGAAAGAGCGGCAATGAAAATTCCAGTTCTTTAATGTAAAGGATATTTTTACATGTTTCCTCTTAACCTTATCACCCCTTGAACAGATGAAGAACAGCAGGCAGTCAGTAACCGAGTACAGACGGGCCATGTTGTGCATACCCACTGGACAGTTTAGCTTTCAGCGTTTAACCCGTTACAGCAACTTTCTCATTTACATATCTAGATATAACATTCCTGTAAGTGCCCAAATAAAGATACTTAACAAATTAAATAATCTTAAATACTTCTCCTCTCACTATCACTCCCAGCACAGGATCAAATACTGTTACAGACGCTGATCTAAGCCGGGGTATTTGGAATGGCTACTTGACTTAATGTAGTAAAAAAAAAAAAAACCCCAAATGACAACTGGTATAATCCTGTAGCCGGAACTCTTTTTAAGTTTCTAAGCGAAACTTGTATATTAGTGAATGGTGAATTAAGGTCAGAGGCATTTCCATATGCCTTTTTAAAAAGTTAACATTTATTTGTACTTAACTGTTAGCAGGCATTATCCCAAATGAATTTCCTTCCTTAGCAGAGAGGTTAAGCTACTTGTCCAAAGTCACACAAGTGGCAGAGCCACACAACGAGGATTTGAACTTAATTCTTAATTCAGAGGCTATGCACTTAATCGCTACACTTTGTTTTGCCCTAAAGAGTTAGTGAAAATTCCATTCAGCTGAAAATTATATTTTATAATTATATTTTAGTCTTTTGATACTTTTAATGTAAATTTTATATAAGAATAACTGAAAGGATGATGCAAGATTGTGGGAACAGGGTATACTGAGGTTAGTGTCAAAATTCCAAATTGCTTTAAAAATCGCATTTTAGGATCAAATGTAAATGAAGCTGAATAATTATACCTGAAGCTCTGCCTTTGTTTTGTATTTGGTGGAACTATTTTAAGCTGAATAGCATGTGTAGGAAGGACTTTTTGCCCGTTCCCTGAAGCAGGTCCTGATAACCTCACAGAAGTGCCTTCCCTACACCCACAGGGAAGGAGCAGCCTCATTTCTGATGACACAAGGACACAAAAAGGTCTTACTATTCCCCTCATTTGATCTCACTTAGCCCACCCAGATGTGTCCTGTCATAGTTCTGCACAACTCTTCAGTCTTCATCAACTCCAGGATAAAAACAAGTGGTCTAACCACTTGTTGGGGTCTTTATTTCCTTATGAAGCCTCCTGTCTCACATAAAACTTACATTAAATAAATTTGTACATTTCTTTCTTGTTAATCTGTTTTTGTTGTTATTTTTTCAGAGGCTCCAGCCCATGAACCTAAGATGGGTCTAAGGAAAAGATACTTTTCTCCCCTATTTGCTACTGTTATGCATAAAATTATTATTCACCAATTAAACTGTATTATACTCCTTTTTAAAAAACAAACTTTCTGGCCGGGCACGGGGGCTCGCGCCTATAATCCTAGCACTCTGGGTGGCCAAGATGGAAGAATCCCTTCATGTCAGGAGTTCAAGACCAGCCTTAGCAAGAATGAGAACCCTGTCTCTACTAAAATAGAAAAACCAGTCTGGTGTTGTGGTGGGTGCTTATAGTCCCAGCTACTTGGGAGGCTGAGACAGGAGGGTCACTTGAGCCCAAGAGTTTGAGGCTGCTGTGAGCTATGACACTACGGCACTATACCCAGGGTGACAGAGTGAAACTCTGTCTCAAAAAAAAAAAAAGCCAAAAATCAAAAACTTTCCTATAGCATTTATCTTAAGAGTCATTAGGAAACCTGTCTTCTCTCTCCTAGACTGTAAATCTCTTAAGGACATATGATTTTATATTACCTTAGAGGTTCTAAAAATAATAATGGAGTGAAATGGACTAAAGAGATTTTTATTTTAAAACTTCTTTTTGGGAATGGATCATGGCATAAATAAGCTCAGATATGGAGTGTTTTACTGTAGGACAGTGTGTACATTTTAGCCATATTTGTTATAAATACTTATAGATTGGTTATAATGTACACAGAGAATTACAGCTGGTAGGGAATCCAAAATCGATCTCATTTTACCTTTTAATTTTAAAGTTAGGAAAACAAAGAGGTTAAATGTCTCATGCAGTGGATTAGCAGGTAATCTGTCGTACTTGGTTCTGAGTAGCTGCCGGGCAGTAGCAGGAAACAGCTTTCTCCTCAGAGTTCGCTTCTATACCTCCTGCTTCATGAGGAATTTCCCTTGAGGCCTCAGACGTTGCCACCGCAGCCAGACAGGAACATCTACCCCACTTTACTCTTAACCCTACTCAACCTGTTTGGGTCTTATTTACCTCTACATCCCAGAGTCAAACAAAATAAATGTTTCTTGAACAGATAATTTTTTTTTTTCTGAGACAGAATCTCAAGCTGTCACCCTGGGTAGAGTGCCAGGGCATCACAGCTCACAGCAACCTCAAACTCTTGGGCTTAAGTGATTCTCTTGCGTCAGCCTCCCAAGTAGCTGGGACCACAGGCACCCACCACAACACCCAGCTAGATAGTAACTTTTTTTTTTTTAGACAGAGTCTTATTATGTCCCCTTTGGTAGAGTGCTTTGGAGTCACAGCTCACAGTAACCTCAAACTCTTTGCGCTTAAGTAATTCTCTTGCCTTAGTTTCCAAAGTAGTTGGGATTACAGGCACCCGCCACAACACCCAGCTATTTTCTTTGTTGTAGTTGTCACTGTTGTTTGGCAGGCCCACGCTGGGTTTGAACCCACCAGCTTCCCTGTATATGGCTGGCGCCCTAGCCACTGAGCTACAGGTGCCAAGCCCAGTAGTAACTTATTTTTAAAGAGACAAAATATAAAATCTGAAAAATCTTGGGCAACATTTTAATGTTATTGCCAATTCTTTTTGATAACTTGGGTATTTAAAGGAATAGTCTAACAGCTAACCTTAAAATATTCAGATTGTATCTTATAAAAATGTAGATTGTTTTCAAAGAGTCACTTACAGCAGGATGGAAAACATTGATGGCTTGAACAGAAGCTTTCCCCTTTTGCTTATACCCAAATACTAAGTCAATCCACTGACAGATGTTCTGGGACACGTGGTCAGACTCCAGAGCCTGCCGATGGATGAGGATGAAGAGACGAGGGTCGTTGCGTGCCCACGGGGGGAGGTTGACGTGATTGACGCGCTCCCCATTCTGCCGCACACCAAAATCAAAACCTAAAGGGGAAGATCAATGTTAATGTTTATCTTTCCAAAAGCATGTTTCATTTGGCCCACAGAGCAGCTCTGAAGACTTCAAGTAAACAGCTGATTCTGTGCTATAACCAGGAAAAACAAATAGCAAAGAGGATTTACCTTTTAAATAAGAAAAATCAGTGCTCATTACTCACTTATTTACTAGTAGGGCTACATGAATTAATCCTATCCTCATGAAACCTGAGAGCTTTTCTACTATTTCTTAACATACTGAAGAAAAAGCAGAAAACCACCGCTTAGTCAAATATTCCCACTAATCAAATCTTCAAACACAAGTGCTTCAATATCTAGTCATCCATAAACCTGATTAAAATCCAGTAAAGGCTTTGTATAAACATTTCTGAATTATTACTATTAATTGTGTGATACATTCAATATTACTTTTATTTATTAAATATTAGTATTTTGTAAGTTAAGAACTGAACTAACATAAAGAATACATATTCCTAGAATGAATTGTCACAGTCTATTAATTTATGGTGGGGTCTATAGGTCTGTTCAGACTTCCTTTCTACTAAGTACTTCTGTAGCCAAAAATATATCCCAACACATGGAAAAGAGGGTTTTTCTGTAATGTAAATGAGCCAGTATCTAATTGTTAGTCTACTAGAATAAACAAAAATCTCAGAAGTATCTATTTTAAAAAATTGTCCTAAAAGAAATATTACCTTAAAACTGGAATGATTTGTTGTACTACATTTTATGGTGTACCGAAGACCATAATAGAATGAAAATGAAAAAGGATCTTTTAAAGCTACTTAAGTTCCATATAAAATAAAGGTACTGTCTACTTTTTGATCTTGTGAAAAAAAGAAGTATCTTCAGCAAACTGGAAGTATTTTGAAATGATATGAAGTGGAATACAAATCAAGGGGTTATCCAAAATTAACACAGGATGGGGGCGGGGCATCTGGAAAAGCTCAGGGGTCGTCATTTAGAGCACCAGCAGGGTTGATGTAAGATGGACTGGCTAAGTACCTGCAGAATTCTATGTGCGCGGTTTGGGGATAGGCAGTAGGAGGAACTTGTCCATTTAACCACCAGTGAAGGAGCACCTAGGGTTAGGCTGGGGAAGGGCTGGGCAGTAGCGGGTTTCTTCAAACTAAATCATCTCCAACTTTCAGGTGTTCTGGGGGCACCTCACAGAGAGCAGGTCACTGAGATAGTGAGAGGCCAAGAAGAATGTTGACAGGAAAGGATATGATATTATATTTTCCAAAAATGGCTACATTTCCTGTCTTGCATACTTTTCCAGAACCTTGCTACTCCCCATCATGTGGCAAATCCTCCTTCCTTTTAAATCTGGGCAGGTTCTTGTGATTTCCTCACTGAATAGAAGAATGCAGTGGAAGTGATGCTGTGTGATTGTCACAGCTGCAGGTGGGGGGAAGCCAGGGAGCTTCGCTAGACTCTGCTGGGACCCTTGCCTGAGAACTGAGTTGCCAAGGAAGAGCTCCAGGCGGCCATGCTGTGAGGAAGCCCCAACTAGCCTACACGGGTAGACCAGGTGGAAAAGCACTGACACTGCTGGACGAAAAGCAGCGTCTGTCACCCGCCTGCTGCCCTGTCTCCTGCCTGTTCCAGCTCCAGCCAATCTGGATGCAAACGCAGAAGTGACCTTGAGCCAAAACCACCTGACTGAGCTGGTCCTGAATTTCTGACCTCCAAAAACTAAAAATAATACATTTATTATTGTTTTAAGCCACTAAGTGTTGGGGTTTAGTTTGTCACATAGCCATAGCTAGCTAGACACACCTGTAGAGACCATGGACCGTGAAAATAAGCAGTAAGTCTGCGTCTCAAACTGAAAGCTCCAAGGCGAGTTCCCTAAATTGCTGATATTTGACTGAGGCATTGCTCGCTTGGACAACACTATAGAACATATTCTGGGGTAACTACATGTACGGATTTATTAACGATTCTCAAAAAACTCTGAGAGGCTAGTTAGTATAAAACAAAATGCTAAAGTGATTTACTCAACACCAACTCCCCTAAAGATATAATTCTAAATTTAAATATGTTCCTAAGGGCCACATAAAATATGGAACTAAGCAATACAGAAAAATGACCAAAAGATACCCCTTAAAGTGTTAAATGATCTTCTACTTAAGAACACGTAAAGCTGGCCAAGATTATTGGTAATTCACATCACAGAATACTGTTTTATGCTCCAGTATTCCTTTCAGTGGTCAGACAGTTCCGATTAGAGTACTTTATGTTTATTTCTGTCATTCTTCATAAAATAACTGAGATTTTGGTTTACATTTGCTTTTAATAAGTTCATACTTATTTTTAATGAATACATTACAACCTTCATATTAAAATAAAGCAATTTCTATAGCAAAATTAAAACGTTTATAATTTTAATAGCTAATACTCTTTCAAATATATTTAGTCCCGTAAAATACTTAACATCCTCAAGTTCATTTGAAAATAAACTTATATACTTGATAAATATAGGAATTTCTTTTACTTGAGGCTTCAAATTTTAGAACTTACAAAAGCTATATTTTATTTTTGGAAAATTATAAAATAATAACAAACCCTCAGAAATACAAATTAGAAATAATTTATTGCTGTACCTTCACGATTAACTAAGAACTCTGGAAGGTAGAAAAACTCTGGGATAAGTTCTTTCACATCAGTCATGGATTCAAAAGATGAAAGGCGCCAAGTTGTATTTGTAGAATGAAAAGTTCTGTCTGGAATGTCAAAACTTTGATCTATAAAGAAACACAAATAATACAATTAAGACACAAAGACCTAATTTCATTTGAGGCCTGTTATAATTAATTTACTTTTGCTACTTCAGAAAGATTAAGATGCACATTTTATTTGTTCAGAGTTCAAAAGATGTTATTCGTATTCTTGAAAATAAATATTTCTATGAATAATTTGATATATTATGTTATTTTTCATTTGTATTATGCTTTCATAATATGCATAACTAGATGAATTCATTTCACTTATGTGTTTAGCTGATCACCTTCTGTCTACCCAAGCAGACTGAAAGTTCCACAAAAGCAGGGGCTGGGGGGTCACCCACACCTAGCACATGGGTACTCAATGAAAATGATTGAATGAATGAGGAAAAGGAAAATTAAAGTTCAAGTAGGTAAATAGATTTTTCTTCATCAGGAAACAAAATGATTCCTTCATTTCTAATTCTTATGACTCCTTTTTTCTTCTTTTCTTTTCTGGGTGTGTTTTGCACGCACTGGACATTGCTCTTTAGATGTCCTAACTCTGAGCTAGATATTCTAACTCTCTATGGATGAAAGTAAAACTGAACATAGTCAGTATATGTACACCATGGAATATTATGCAGACTTTAAAAAGATGGAGATTTTATCTCTTTCCTGTTTACATGGATGGAGCTGGAACATATTCTTCTTAGCAAAGTATCTCAAGAATGGAAGAAAAAGTATCCAATGTACTCAGCCCTGCTATGAAACCAAGTAACAGCTTTCATATGAAAGCTATAACTCAGTTATAGCCCAAGACTATGAGGAAAGGGGGTAGGGAGGGGAGGGGAGGAGGGAGATTGGGTGGAGGGAGGGTAATTGGTAGGACCACACCTACATGCATCTTACAAGGGTACATGTGAAATTTACTAAGTGTAGAATATAAATGTCTTAACACAATAAGAAAATGCCGTGAAGGCTGTTAGCCAGTTTGATGAAAGTATTGCCGACTGTATATAGAACAAGCACATTGTACCCCACGATTGCATTAATGTACACAGCTATGATTTAATTAAAAAAAAAAAAAATAAAAAAAATTTTTTTCTAGGGTAAACTGCTAGTAATCAAATTAAGAATTTAATTTGGACTCTCTTTTCTGTCAACAATGATCAGCCTTTCTAGCTATCGGAAGGCCTAGATTAAATGATATCCAAAAACTGGCCCTGAAAAGAGCAGTTCCATAACCTAAAACTCTTCTGAATTGGCTGAAATTTCACACATCTTTTAAATGGGAGACTATCACAAAGCAATCTCCGCATCAAGCAAAGCACAGCTCCAGAGGGGCCTAAGTTTCTTCTCCGAGTCTTCACTGCTGGGCTGAGCAACATGTTCTGTTACTTTCATCACCTTCTCATCTATGAAGTTGATTAGCACTGGCTGACCACTAAATACAATCTAGGAAAAAATAAAGTTTATAATATTTATTTGTCTCAGAAAGTAAGAGAAGCCATTTAGAAAAATACTAACTCACTTAAAAAAGTTATCAATCTCAATTTCAGAAAAATCAAGGCAATTCCGTAAGGCCGTACTGGGGTCATAATATCTAGAGCTGAGACTAAAAAGCTGTGGACCAAGAGAAGCACACTGTAGGTTCTGCTCAGATTTTTAAGATTCTCTGTAGCTTCCTAAACTTTTTAAAAAAAGTATTGCTATACATTCCTATGATCTAGAATATGCATATAGTAAACCAGCGGTTCTCAACCAGCAGCCCTTTGACCCTCCGGGCATTATTTGACAACGTCTGGAAACATTTTTAATTCTCACAACTGGGATGGGCAGTGGTGATGTCACTGGCATTAGCGGGGAGAGGCCAGGGATGCTGCTGAATATCCTGCAGTGCACAGGGCAGACCCCAAGACGAAAGGTCCACAGCATGAATGACTGCAGGGCCAAGGCTGAGAACCGTAAGTCAAGATATGAATTCAAAAGCCGACAATGAGGTAAAAGTGAATGGGGACTGAGGTAGTCTGAGGGTTTTAAATATATATTCATAAATACACAGTGAAGAAAAATTAATATTACCATATGAATATGTTCATAAGAGTACTATGTATGAAAAATATTGATATATTTTAGTTGATTGTGAGTTTTATATTAATAGATTCTTAGCATACATTAAAAGAAATATAGTCTTGGAGGGAGGTAACAGTTCTGTCAATCACTGCAGTGGTCCCAAGCCACATCTGAAATATTCTTTTTAATTGACTGTCATTTTTAAATGAGGAAAATCACAAAAGCCATTTAAAAGTCATTTTTATATAAGGGAAGTCAGAAAGATCTTCAGAACAGTGACAGGCTTGGAAACTATAGTAAACAAAGATTGTTTATAAACATTAGTTTTTAAAACTCTTTCTTAAGTGTAACTGTCCTACTCATTCTCTGGTATTCCTTGCTAAAGTTGGGAGACGATCGTGTACATAGGAGGCTCTCAACCTAATCTCTAATTAACCAAGGATAATTAACCAAAGATAATTAACCAGGGGAAAAACAAGACAGAGAGAAAAGAGGCTAAGGCTGACAACCTTCAAATATTTGAACAGCTGTCATGTGGAACATTTCTTCTGTTTACTTACAGAGGGACAAATACAAGAAAGGCCCTTTGTAGACCAAGTCCATTCCTCCAAGAGGTCATAATAAGTAAAAATATAAAGAAGTTCACGATGGGTTGAATAAATGAATGGATAATGATTCCACAAAGGATTTTGAGTGCCATGAGAAACTTACAGACCTAATATCACAGTTCTCATTAGAAACTAACAGGTGAACACATCCATATTTGCACACAAGTCAGGAAATTCACTCCTAAGTCATCTAGGCCTGCAGCCCGCTATCTAAAATGCTAAAGTAGATTATTAACTAGAAAGCTACTACAGTGAAGGTGCCAGTGTAGCTCTCTTAGTAGATATAGCAGTTACAATGAACTGCAGTAACATACTTTCCTATGATAAACTATAACAACATATTCCCTAATAATAAACTACAATAATGTACCTTGTGTACAAATAATATACATAGGCTCTAGAGGTTACTTATGAGATCTGAAATAATTATTAGGTTGGATGTCTTTAAAAGTGAGTTCAATATACTTTAAAATATTAAATTTTATGGTTTATAAATTACATTTTAATTTTTAAAGAGTGAATTGCATTTTTATAAACATGAAAATGCTTAATATGAAGCTAAAAATCGAGACATTAGTAAGATGATTACTTTTTGGTGAAGGAATAGA
>NW_003852511.1:4588848-4591335 GCF_000181295.1 Otolemur garnettii
ATTTGAACCTGCCACCTTAGGTGTTATGTGGCTGGCGCCTTAGCCGCTTGAGCCACAGGCGCCGAGCCAGTCTCAATAACTCTTAAAAAGCCAGTCAATTTTTTTCTTCTGATGATCCAGCATGACTTTGTAGCTGGCTATAGAAGCAATCCTTACCTTGATAGGCTAAAAACATCTTAGTGAAAGGAGGCATCCTAACCAGGAAGTGAAGCACGGTGCCGCTGTTGGAATAGTGGGAGCCGTAGTGATAGGGCTGCACGGGAGGCATGGGGTCATCTTCCCTGGCTCCTTTGCGGTACTCTTCCTCCAAGTACTGAAGGAAACAGTGACAGTGGAAAGAACTGATGACTGTGGGCTCCAGGCCCTGCTGGGAAAGCACCGCATCCTTTTCTCCTCCATCCTTCTCTCCCCCCCTTTGATGCCATTCTCCCCCACCTGGTTGCCCTCCCACCTGGGCCTGGAGACCTCAGCCTCCCTGAGTGCCTGGGCGTCTCCTCTTTGTGCCCCACCATGAACAGAACCCTAGGGAAGCATCTCACATCCTGCACCTGCACGTTCTCAGTCCCTCATGGAAAACCTGCTCTGCATCCTCACTCCCAGCACCTGCCTCCCAAGCCATGGCTCATAATGTCTAAGCTGATCAGCGCTCGCCATATGAGAGCTGCTTTGATCCCTAGAGACATCTGCATTTTAAAAAAGGGGTTTCAAGATGTAATGCTATGCTACGTGGAGAAATGCTTCTCTAGAATTGGAAACGCAATAGAAATGTAAAATCTGTGCCACATACTGGTATTAATATTACACTTCATGACTGTTTTGTGGCATAATTGCAAAGAGATTAAAAAAAGGAATATGATGGGTTTTCACTACTCCTATCTTCCCATCGTAAAGCAGGAAGCTCATCTAAACATTTACTGTCACTAGTCTCAAATCCCAGAGCTTCTGTCTGGCTCTGATAACAGAATCAGGGGCAGTGAATTTTCATGAGTCACTTCTTGATTCCCACAGCAAAGTTCCTTTTCCGACTGCTAAAAGAATTAAATAGTGACAGTCACAAAATGCCTAGAAGGATGTTTCTGGAACTGTGACATAAAATAATGTGAATCTGAGAAAGCTTCGGTGCTCCTGTCTTGATGCTATTGTGAAGATTGCAATGTGTGGTAGCTATTGAGGATTTTTCCCCTTAATTTCCAATAGAATTCTATTGATACTAATTTCATAGGAAGAAGTAACTAATTTCTACTTAAAAATGTTAAGATCTGGCAAATTTGTTTCGCAAACCAATACATAACTTCTTGAACATGGCCAATGGTTATAGTACATGAGAAATATATTACTATTGTCATATACATCATTCTAGGGATATGAACAGCAGATCCCTGGATCTGTGATTTTTATAAGGGGTAAAACTTATAATTTGAATAAAAAATGAATTATTAGTTTTCAATTTATGCTAAAATAAATGTATTCTTTTTCTGGGCAAGTGGTTTCAGAGAATTAAGACAGAAGATGATATTTAATTCACATAATGATCTCTAGTTGTCTGTCCATTGAAGTGTAAGAAAGCAAATAATACTATACATTTAAAATTAATACCAAAAATTTAAAATTAGGTAAAACACAAGTCAATGAAGTAAAGCTCCACTTTTCACCTGTCATAGTATAAAAGCTACCTTGTATGTGTCCACATAACGGTCTTCTTTTTCCTTATATTGCACAGCTATAGGCTTAGAGAGATTCCTGCAAAGGATAAAAAAATAAAGTATTTTGACATTGTCAAGACTACGCTGCCTCCATGTGCAGCCTGTAAGTAAACATGCGATCCAAAAATGCTCAGCCTTCAGTTTACCACTCACGCATGTTGCCTTGCGACTCCATAAACTAGTAAGGAAGAGTCACACTAGTCTTAGGGCTGCTGATTTACAAGTAACACAATCAAGAAGAGACAGAGCTGCTGCTATCCCTCCTCTCCTTGCTTCTGTAGCCTCCTCTGTGACTGTAATGGATGCTGCCCGTGGAAGCTGATTCCTACCACACCCTGAAAGTCTCATCCCCATCTTCTAGACTCTATATCCAGTTAGTGGAGAGTGAAGGACAGAAGTTACAATCACAGGAGCGTGCTAAGTGATTATTAGCCTCGTTAGTAAAGACTGAAGGAACAACACATGCTTCAAATGACCATGTGGAGATTGGGAGGGTGCTGCTATCTCGTCAGGAGACACCAGTGACAGCACTGGGCACAGGGGACTATGAGTGCAGTACATGGAGGTGTCGGGACCAGTGACAGCACTGGGCACAGTGGACTATGATTGTAGTACATGGAGGTGTCGGCACTGGTGACAGCACTGGGCACAGGGGACTATGAGTACAGTACATGGAGGTGTCAGCACTGGTGACAGCACTGGGCACAGTGGACTATGAGTGCAGTACATGGAGGTGTCGGGACCAGTGACAGCACTGGGCACAGTGGACTATGAGTGCAGTACA
>NW_003852511.1:4591399-4592531 GCF_000181295.1 Otolemur garnettii
TGACAGCACTGGGCACAGTGGACTATGAGTGCAGTACATGGAGGTGTCGGCACTGGTGACAGCACTGGGCACAGTGGACTATGAGTGCTCGTACATGGAGGTGTCGGCACTGGTGACAGCACTGGGCACAGTGGACTATGAGTGCTCTTACATGGAGGTGTCAGTGTCAGTACTTGTGAGAGCACTGGGCACAGTGGACTATGAGTACATGAACATGAAGATGTCAGCAGTGGCCCTGGCATCCATAGTGAACTCACACCACACAACACCATTTCTTGAGGCAAGAAAACTCAAGGAATGGATCCTCACTCTTAAACCTACAGAATCAAATGGTGTCCCTGTGTGCACTTGAAAGAACAAGAGAAAAAAAATCTGACGAGGAAACGTAGGCTCTTCTGGCTGAGGCACCATCTTATCTGACAGGGATCAGATGCCTGGATTTCAAGTGGACCAACAGCAAGATGTGCCCACATTTCCGTAAGTAAACCAGGTCTACTGAGCTACATATCGATACATGCATTTTTTTGACAAATTATTATTTCCTGGGGATACTAAAATTAGTGACATCAATGCAATAATTTTGTTTTTGAGACTTTTAATCATAAAAACTTTGTTAAAAATACAAATAGTTTTATAGAACAGATACAAATCAGCAACTAAAAAAAGAAAAAAAATTTTTTTTTTTGGAAGGAAGGTCTTACTTTGTTGTCTGGGCTAGAGTGAGTGCAGTGGTAAGCTCATGTAAGCCTCTAACGCCTGGGCTCAAGGGATCCTCCCGCCTCAACCTCCTGAGTAGCTGGGACAGACATGTACCGCCATGCTTGGCTGGCTTTTTTAATTTTTTATAGAGATGGGGGTCTCACTATTTCCCAGGCTGGTCTCAAACTTCTGGGCTCAAGTGATCCTCCTGTCTTGTTCTCCCTAAGTGTTAGGAGTAAACCACTGTGCCCCACTAAGAAATCATGTTTAAGTTCCTTGCTTGTCATTTTTCTATAGTGTAAAAGATTTTTTTTTGGACACAGTTATGTTAATTAATGATTATGGCTGAAAAATCAGAAATTTCAATTGAGCAAAAAGAATAAACCAAAAATCGGCCACAGGATTATTATTCCAGGTAAAGCATTTTGGTACA
>NW_003852511.1:4593345-4595189 GCF_000181295.1 Otolemur garnettii
TGCAGTGAGCTATGATGATGCCATTGCACTCTCAAGAGACAGAGTGAGACTCTGTCTTATAGCAACAACAACAAAAAAATTGTTTAAATGTCCATTGGCAGTGTACAAAAATGTTTTAAAAAGAAATAATGTGCCATTTGCTCTTTGGCAAACTGACATATGTATTAAACTGTAAAGTTAATTCAAGAAAGGCAGAGTAAATGCTTAATTCTCCTCCTTTAATTGCCAAATGTCAAAGAGAAGAATTGGTGTCTTAGTTACTTCTAATGGGACCAATGGTTTTTGTTTTTTCCTTTTTTTTTTTTGCCTTTAAAAAAGTATCACTATGAATATGACTTATGTATCTTTTTATTTCAAGTGAATTATTTTAATTAATTTCATCATTATTCTTTTTATTCTTAGATTATCCTAGGTTTGTCAGTGAGATCTATTTCAAATTGGCTTCTGAGTCCTTTGGATAAGACTGTATCAGTTTCTTTGCTTTCCAACACAACACAATACTCTAGGTTTACCTTGTATAATTTTTTCTAATAAATTTAGAAGAAATGAGAGAATAGGAAATCACCATTTTGCAAACCCTACTGAAATAATTGATTCACGCTATAATCATCAATGGATGATATCATTAGGTACAATTCCAGTGGGAGTCTGAACCTACAGGTCAACTTGAGCATCATTAGAGTGGAATAGGATAGCAAAATAAAGTTCACATCACCACCTATAAGGGATGCTTGCCCCTAAAATGTTGAACCTGAATCTAAGCAAGACTTTGAAAGTGATTTCTAGTCTCCAGGAGACTAGAGGAATAAACTAAATAATGTTCACAAAGCAATCAGAAAACATAGAATGGGGGGCATCCTACAGGATCAGTGCTTAGCTTTTTCAAGTCAATGATAAGAGAAAAGAAAACACACACACACAAAAAGAATGGCTGTTCTAGATGTAGGTTTATAGATATACAGCAACCAGAGGTGACAGCAGACCTAACCTAAGCCAATCAATTATAAAAAGACATTTCTGAGATAATCAGGGGGAATTTGAAAATGGGCTGGACATTAAAAGAGATCACAGAATTATTAATTTTCTGAGATGTGATAATGATACTGTCATGTAAAAAAAGTCCTTTTTTAAAAAGAGACAACTGGAGTGAACTTTCACTCATGCTGTATAAAACAGAGGTGACATAACAAGCTGTCCCTTTATATATAAAGAAAAAAAGTAGATGATATAAGTCTGGTAAAAAATCTTCATAATTCATAATGGGGGTTCATTATATATTCATCCTATTTTGTGAATGCTTGAGATTCTTTATAAAAACTTTAATAAAATAAACATAACACACGGAGGGATGAACTCGATGTTTTTACTTACCTGTAGATTGATGGATCGCTGAGGTCAAGCGTCTCACTAACATAGTCAGCCAGTATAAATGGGAACACTGGATACTGCATGAGATCATTGAAGGATCGGCCAGCATGTTTGTTTAAGTGAGTCAAATATTCAAAGTTAGTAATTTGCCCTGTGTACCACAAATTTGTCAGAGCGGTGATATTACCATATTCCAGAAGATTGGGGAGGTTATTTGTGAGTATACTGTGGTACACATCATCACGAACCTGCAGGGAGGGAGAAAAAGCCGACCACGTATTAGTTTTAGGCTTATTGGTACTCTTCTCTGAAGAACCCAGGATGCCACAGACATGGTGGTAATCTAAACTCCTCCAAGAAGATCCTTTTTCCCCAGTAAAATTAACCTGAACTGAACTGAAATTCAAATCCAAGTCCCTCAAAGGTTGGGCTTTTAACCGCTATGTTTTGCTGCTGGAGAAATCTTTTTTTTTTTT
>NW_003852511.1:4595554-4600039 GCF_000181295.1 Otolemur garnettii
AAAAATGCCACTCCTCAGTTGTCTTTCAAGGATGCTAGGTGTGGCAGGCAGACTCTAAGATGCCCCAGCAATTGCACTTGCTAATGTTAATACCTTGTGTGACCAACTCCCTGTAGGGTAGGCTGACCTAGGGGCTTGCTTCTTATCATCCGAAGGTGAAGGATGTCATTCTGCAATTAGGTTGTAAAAGACTGCGATTGCTGTCTCGCCAACACGCTCTTCCTTGCTGCCTTAGATGAAGCAAGTTACCTTGTTGTGAGGCCCATGTGGCAAGGAACTGAGGGTTTCTCAATAGCCAGGGAGGAACTGAGGCCCCTAGTCCAACAACTCTTGAGGGACTGAGCCTTGCCAACAACCATATTTCCCTGGTCAGGCCTTTATTTATTTATTTTTTAAGAGACAGGGTCTTGCTCTGTCACCCAGACTAGAGGGCGGTGGTATGCTCATAGCTCACTGCAACCTCAAACTCCTGGGTTCAAGTGATCCTTGCACCTCAGCCTTCCAAGGAGCTGGGACTACAAGTGCCCTTCCCCATATCAGGGTCTCACTATATTGTCCAGGCTGGTCTCAAACTCTTGGCCTCAAGCGATCCTCCCGACTTGGCTTCCCAAACTACTGGGATTATTGGCAGGCCTGGCTGGTTGAGCCTTTAAATTGAGACCCAACGCCTCACTAAAACCTTGGCCACAGCCTTATGAGAAACCCTGCAGTAAAGGACATGGCCAAGCCTTGCTGGGATCCTGCCCTGTAGAAACTGTCATATAATAGATGTGTGATTGTTTTAAGCCAGTACGTGTGGTAATTTGTTATGTGGCAGTAGTTGGCTAATATCCTAGGGAATCAATGTATTATTTTAAAAACTTGTAAATGAAGGGAGAGAGTCAATGGCACCTCAGGATAATCATATAGCTGGTGTGGGAGATGTTTATAACTATATCGCAGCTAATAAAAGAAGGAAAAAAATCCCCACTTTGTGACTTCTAATGACTTACTGGATCTAGGCAATGATTATTTCTGACTACTAATATCCTGAGATAAGGGTCAACTGGACATTATGCATTTCCTGGTGGAAGCACCTAATAACATCCATGAAGTATTCTTGTCAAAAAGAGAATAAAGGATCAGGTCTCTAGACGTAACTGCCAAAGGACAAGAAATCCAAAGGCTGGGCAACATGCTAAATGACACCATTGATGTCACCAGCAAAACCCAAATGACCAGTTTCTTCAACAGAAAAACGGATGAGATGGGGTGCAGTGGCTCATGCCTGTAATCCTAGCACTTCAGGAGGCTGAGGTAGGAGGATTGCCCAAGGCCGGGAGTTCAAGACCAGCCTGAGCAAGAGTGAGACCCCCCCCATCTCTACTAAAAATAGAAAAATTAGCCAGGTCTGGTAGTAGGTGCCTATAGTCTCAGCTACTTGGGAGGCTGAGGTAGGAGGATCATTTGAGCCTAGGAGTTTGAACTCACTGTGAGCTGTGATGATGCCACTGCACTCTTATTCTGCCCAGGGGACAGAATAAGACACTGTCTCAAAAAAAAAAAAAAAAGAGAGAGAGAGAGAGAGAGAAAAGAAGAGAAAAGAAGGAGGAGGAGGAGGAGGAGGAGGAGAAAGAGAAGAAAAACTGAAAGTAAAAAATAGAGATCAAGGGCAAACCTAGAGATTAAAAGAGATGTAAGAGCTATTTCAGTAATTCTTGACTCTTATTTGGCTGCTGATTCATGCAAACTCTATAAAAATTATTGATAAAAATAATTAAGGCATTTAAACATTAAATAGATATTTCATGATATTAAGGAGTTCTTAATTTTTTAGGTGTGACAGTGGTTTTGTTGTGGGTTTTCTAAAAGAGACCTTATGTTTTAAAGATATACACAAAAATATTTTGAGGTGAAAAATGGTATTTGGGGATTTTCTTCCACAGAATGCATTAGGGTTGTGTGGGGCATATGAGGAAATAAGACTGGTCACGAGTTGGTCATGGTGAAGCCGTGTGAGGTACTTGGGTGTTCATTACACTAGTCTACATTTGTATGTTTAAACATTTCCATAATAATGATAATAAAACAACTATGTCAGATCATGTCCCTTCTCTAATGTTTTCCACCTCACTCAGAGTAAGAGCTGCAGTGGCTTGCAAGTTTCCCTAGCAGCTAGGACCTTCCATCCCTTCACCACCTCTCTGAGCTCATCTCCCACCATTTTCCCCTTTAATCCTTCCATGCAACCCTCATAGGCCTCCTTGTTGCTTCTTGAACAGGTCAGGCTTGCTCCTGTCTTAGGCCCTTCTAGCTTGAACCCTTGACTATTCCTCCACCAGGTATCCCAACGGCTCACATCTTTTAGCTCTTTGTGCAAGTGGCACCCTCTCAGAGAGGTCTTGATTGCTCCAAATAAAATAGAAACATCTATCCCAGATAGGTTTATTTTATTTTATCCACCCTCAGTAGAGTGCCATGGTGTCACAGTTCACAGCAACCTCAAACTCTTGGTCTGAAGCGATTCTCTTGCCTCAGCCTCCTAAGTTGCTGGGACTACAGGCGCCTGCCACAACTCCCAGCTTTTTTGTTATTGTTGTTGTAATTGTCATTGTTGTTTGGCAGGCCTGGGCTAGGTTCGAACCCACCAGCTCCGGTGTACGTGGCTGGCGCCCTAACTGAGCTACATGCGCCAAGCCTAAAAAAATCTGAATGAAATTTTAAAAATCTTCCTTTTGTAGCAAAATGGCAGATAAGATTACCTGGAAATCTTCCCATTGTAGAACACTTCAAAATGGTAGTAGATCAAATTTAGTAATTAATAAAATAGATTTTATTTTTTTTAGACCAGCTATAGGTTTACAGAAAATTAAGCAGATAGTACAGAAAGTTTCAATATGTCCTCCCCACCCCCCAAACTCTCTCCAACACTCACAGTTTCTCTATTATTAAATTATTATTAAATCTTATATTTAGTTGAAACAGCTACTACAATTTATGAACCGAAATTGCTATATTTTTCTTACCTGAAGTTTGTAGTGACCTTAGTTCACTCTGCATTGTCTATGCTATAGGTTCTGATGAAAGCACAGTGACATGCATCCACCATTACAGTGTTGTACAGATAGTCTCACTGCCCTAAGAAATCCCTGGGTCCATCTCTTCTTTCCTCCTTCTCTCTCCTCAACCCCTGGCAACCCCTGATCTGTTTATGGCTGCCACAGTTTTGCCTTTTCCAGAATGTCACATTGTTTGAAAATCATACAGTATGTAGCCTTTGGGGGTTGGCTTCTCTCATTCTTTTACTAAGCAATTTTTTTGAGACTGGATCTCACTCTGTTGCCCACACTAGAGTGCAGTGGTGTCATCATAGCTCACCGCAGCCTTGAACTCCTGGGCTCAAGTGATCCACCTGCCTCAACCACCCAAGTGCTGGGACAAGAAGCAGGTGTGCTATCACATTTGGCTAATTTTCTATTTTTTGTAGAGACAGGGTCTTGCTTTTGCTTAGACTGGTCTTGAACTCCTGGCCTTACACAATTCTCCCGCCTTAGTCTCCCCAAGAGCTAGGTTTATTGGCATGAGCTAAACTTCCAAGAAAGTAAGAAAAATAAAATCCCAAGCAATCCAAAAAAAAAAAAAAATTAAAACAATAGCAGTAGGGAGAAAGCAATGCTTTGGTGCCTGGTTGTATAAGTCTGCCTGTGTATGTACATATGTGCACCCCTGTCTTGTGTCCCAGTTCAAAAATGAAGTGACTTAGGCTAATATTCTCTTGAGGACAAAAGCTGAAGCTGTGGGCTCCCTGGAATCAGGGTGTAGAATTGAAATTCCTTCAGAACATAAAACCCAGGAAGAGACAAATTCCTAATGAAAGATTAGACAGACATACTCATCAATAAAGGAGAATAACTGAGAAGCTTGTCTCTTTTGGTCTGCGGCCTGGGTCTCTATCTGAGAATTCATAATTGTGGGCCTGTTACATGGATTTAGGTTAACATGCACCTATCTGAATGGCCTGGAAATGGTCAAGCAGTGAAACACAGTTCCCGTGCCCCCAAATCACCCAGCAAAGGCAGAGCAGAGTCAGTCTCTGGAGGAATAGTCCTGTGAATAATGCACCACTCCTGCAAATAAAGCCCCAGAGAGTGCAGCCTCACAGAGCAACACTCACCCAATAGCTACAGTCCTTTCCTATGTGGCTAGAGGAAGGAAAGGGGATGAGAGAGGGACTACTGGAAGGCTGGATGTGCTTGAAAGCACAAATCCTAGTTAATTTAGGCAAAACCCCACATTCAGCATTGAAGAATAAGGGGCCATAGGTCCTACACATCCTACCATCACTAGGTCCTTCCCAAAGCCTAAAATCAAAAACACTTTAAAAAATATGCATCTAATTCATTCGTAAATTGCATTTAAATACATGAATTATGTCATTCAATGCTTTTAATAAAGAAATAAAAAAAAAGTTTCTACTAAAGTTTAACAAGTTAGAATTTATCTCCT
>NW_003852511.1:4600059-4600872 GCF_000181295.1 Otolemur garnettii
ACAGCCTCAGATGCAGCAAGAGACTTTCCATAAAGAAAGCAAAGAAATGGTAACTGAAGAGACTGGTGGTCAAAACAGGGTTTGTCAAAAATGGACTCTACTCCAGCACTGAGTGAGCTGAAACTCAGTGAAGAAGGTTTTCCTTAAGGAGGAAAGAATATTCAGCTTTGTCAAATGCTGCTGCTGGGTCCAGGAAGACAAGGACTAAGAAATATGGCCTTGAAGGATTTAGCAACAGGGAGCTCACCAATGAACCTGACCAGAGTGGTAAGAAAAAAGTCTGGCTAGAGCATTTGAGAACTGGAGGCAGCAAGTGGACATAACTTCCCCAGAGTTTTCTATGAAGGAGAGCAGAGAAAGGATAGCTGAAGAGAGTTGGTTTCAAAATAGGGTTTGGACTCTACTTCAACACTGAGCAAGTTTTAACTACCCTTTTCAGTCATTTTGAGGAATCAGAATTTAACACAGTTTTGGAGGGTAAAAATAATCCTGATATAACCAAGCCTTCAGTTTAACAAGGACTAAGAAATAAGGCAATTTTTATCTGATTTCAGAAACCTTTATAATCAGTATGAATATAGTTTCATTGGCCCACGATCACTAAAACATACACATCTACTAATAAAGCTGAATTTACCTTGGTGTTATCAAATGCTAAGAGGAGAGTTCTGCCATTTGTTAAAAAGATTTCTACGGCATTATCTCTCAATTGCCACCAACGCTTATGAACTTCTTTAATTTCTTCATACGTCCAGGAAAATGATGCGGGTTCTAACTCTCCCTGAAGGCTCTAAGACAAAGAAATAGATTAAA
>NW_003852511.1:4603241-4641009 GCF_000181295.1 Otolemur garnettii
TTACTCACTCTTTTATGTAGACTAACAGGAAGGGCAAAGTAAAATTTAGGATTCAACTGCAAGAAATATTTTATCCCACGCTCTTTACCCTTCCAAACCTTACTTTAAATTGTTTTATTTGAATTGCCCTCCCCTATGTGTGTTTTACTATTGTCCCAGGTCCAAATAATCTTTAGAAGTAGAGGTAGGGATGTGTTCCAGCTCCATCCATGTAAATATAAAAGAGGTAAAGTCTCCATCTTTTTTTTCAGCATAAATGTTGAATAGACCTATACCAGGTACTGAAATAGCATCAACTATATGAAATCTCCCAAAAAAGAAAAGTCCGGCACATCTTATAAATTTGTTTATCTTATAAATTCTTAGTATACAAATAAATGATTATTGTGATCAAAGGTTTATTTTTCTGTTCGTACCTTTACCGGGTCACTGTATACAAATATACAATTATGAAAAAGAAAAAAAAAAGAAGCAGAGGTAGAGAAAATATTACAAATAAAATAAAAGCTCTTAATGAAAATGTAAGATATTCTTAACTTAAAACCTAATTCCTCCTTTGTTTAGCATCAGCATTCATTTGTTCATTCAATTAACATGTATTAAGTAAGGATCTATGTACAAGGTTCTCTGCTAAGTGCTCTACAATAATAATAGTTTGTATAAGGCAAAAATGGGGTATGAGATACTTGCACACACCTTTGTACACACAACACAAGACAGCAAATATAAAAAGATTAAATACCACAAAAATACAGAGAAAGAAAGGACCCTTCAATCTACTAAAAAGCAAGGGCATATTAGTAAGAATTTTTAAGGGGGGAAATGGTATCTTTTGAACACAAAAAATGTCTCAAATATCAAATGCTGAATTCTTTGGTTGAAAAATAATGTAACTATACTTTGACTAGCTGGGACAAACCCAGCAGTAATTGCTATATAAACCATAAAAGAATATCCATTTATCTTTTTGGCTATATTAGATATTTTCATGACTATTTCATACCTATGTTATAACCAAATTTTATGTTTTCACTACTTAATTTCTTTAAAATCAAATATATATTCATCATTAAATCACACAGAATCTCAATATATGCTTAAGAATTATTGGGTTTAGAACTTCTCTGAAATCAAAAGCCTTGTTTCTTTTATTAAGGAATATTTATAAATATTTTAATAGCATAAAGCTAATTCAAATGAATGAAAAGCTCTACTACACAAAAAATGTGAATCAGGAGTCTCTGTTGTTATTTTCTGATTAATAGCAGTATTTCCAGAAGAATAAAAATGATCATTATTATAACTATGTGTCAGGATAATTTAAATTTTCAATTATACAATATTTTATTCTCTGCAGGAAAAGATACTTGATAATGAACTGGAAGTGACAGGTAGTAATTATTTATTGCTACTGAGGACAGTAATGAGAAAGAATGGACATACATTGAAACAGTAGGAATGCTTAGAATTTGACTCAGAGTATTAACTGCTATGAGATTTAGGCTGTAAGGCAGAAGATAGGATTATCTTCTTTTTAAAATTATCTTTTATCAGCCTGGGCAATATAGCAAGAGCCTGTCTCTACAAAATTTTAAAAATTAGCTGAGTGTGGTGGCCCATACCTGTATTCCCAGCTCCTCAGGAAGCTGAGACAGGAGGATGGCTTGAGAGAGACCATGTCCCCCCTACAAATATATTAGCTTTTAAAGTTTGAAATTCAGACAAATCTATATGTAGAGTGACAAAGAATAAACTCTAATAGTTGTCCCTGCTCTTTGGTTATAATGGATTTATACATTTTGGAACCTGTCTTGATTTTTGTAAATACGAATTTAGGCCTCTACTCACCGAACTTTCAACTGTATCAGAAGCATTATCTTCCACAAAATACATTCCACATTTACCTGCAAAAAATAATTGGATATAAAGGTTTAAAAACATGTGCACTATTACCATATATGGTTAAAAGGCAAAATATTTACGCAATCTAAAAAGAAACCAGAGTATTATACATGTTGTATAATTATACATGTTGAAAGCATGACATCTGGAGTCCTTTGATCTGAATTTGAATCTTAATACCTAGAGATAGCTCCTAGCACTGAGTAAGTATTTCTGAATAGTATTTATGAGATCTTGGGCAAGTTAATTAATCTTTTTCTGTGTTGGTTTCCTTGTCAAAAAAGGATAGGGGGGATGGCACTTGTAGCTCAGTGGGTAGGGCGCCAGCCACATAGACCCAGGCTGGTGGGCTCGAACCTGGTCCAGGCCTGCTGGACAACAATGACAACTGCAACGAACGAATGGCTGGGCATTGTGGCAGGTGCTTGTGGTCACAGCTACATGGGAGGCTGAGGCAGGAGAATCGCTTAAGCCTAGGAGTTTGAGATTGCTGTGAGCTGTGACACCAGGGCATTCTACCGGGGGCAACATAGTGAGGAGACTCTGTCTCAAAAAAAAAAAAAAAAAGACGGGGGGGGGCTCTATTTCACAAAGCTATTGTGGGAATTAAATAATTAAATTAGAATATATGCAAAATGATTATTAATAGTGTTTGGTACACAATGCTAAATAAATGTTGGCATTTATTATTACCGTTACTCTTATATTATTAGCATAACAATTTGCTTTATTTTGTCACACATTCACTGAAGTAGTAAACCAAATTGTCCAGCAACAGAGAAATCTTTAATTAGTACACAGATTGAGACACTCTAGTAACAGGACAGAAAAGCCGCTAAACACAGCCCAGTATTTTCCTGCTCCATAGGCTGGCTGCTGCTAATATACGTCTCTACATCATGTTTCCGATGGTGAGAACTTCTCTGGGGCTCTGCTACCTGCACGCTGGTCACCCTGGAGGGCTGGGTGGACCTTGAAGTACTGGCATGACACTCTCTATCCTGGTGACCACGGGGCTAAGTAAGTCTCAGCAACTTGGAAGCTCTGCACCTTGGAACTTGGACACTGTAGCTGACAGCACTGATTCTCAAATTTGAGGTACCTCAGGGCTAGTGAAAACACAGACTGCTGGGCCCCACTCTCAGGATTTCAGATTCAAAAGGTCTGGACCAGGGCCTGAGAATGTGCATCTCTAAAGAAGTTTCGATGAGACGCTAATGCTGCTGATTCAGAGAGACCAGCTTTAAGAACAGCCTACAGCACATGAACTGTGTTTCCTTAAGAGAATAGAGACCGAGTGGTAGAACTTTATTCCTTCTATTTTGAGAGAAAAACATTTCCATTAAATTTAATACAGTTAGGTATCCATGGACTGACCATTCAGTCCTTTCTCTCAAATAGAGAATGTAAATCATGAACAATATCAAGGTAGATATACTTCTTATGCATAGTTACAATAGTTAAAACAGTAGGTATATAAATATTCCAATAATTTTTATGTTAAATTATCATATAATAAAAGGTATGATTAAATATAAAAATGTGCACTCATGAAGAAATTCAATTTTATAAAAAGATGCTATTCATATGCATTTCAGAAAATACAATGTTATCTTCTTTCCATTTATGAGTCATATGTATTACATATAATGTTGAGCCAAACAGCCTATGTAAGAGTAGAGAAATTTTATCTGATTTAATGGCAATGAGTCAAAAAACACTTTAAATTATCTAAAAATAAAATGAATCAGCGTGTGGCTAGAAACATTCCATAATAAAAAAATTAAAATAAAAAACAAGTCAAAATTTGACTTACCTAGTAACAGTTCACCAGCTGTCTCTCTAGATGGCGCAACACTGATACATCTTCTATTCACTCTGTCAAAACACATTTAAAATGACCAGGATTAAAAGTTTTGACCAATTTAGAGCATAAGGTTTATTTTATCTACTAAAGTATTTTAACAAAGAAGACTCTAGAGTTTCAATAACAAAAGATGTTTTCTCCAAATTCTAATAGAAAATTTCTGAAACTTTAAGAAAAGACTAACAATGCCTGTAACTTATATGCTGAATAAAGGAATTCAATTATTTAGTAGAGATTTCAATATTTTATATTTTCCAGTAAATGAGCAAACATAAGTTCATCCTTCAAATATATAAAGACTAGTATTCTAGGAAAAACAGGTGATTTAGAGCCAGAAAATCTCTCTGTTCTTTAGTCTAGTTAATTATCTTCTTTGCGTCTCAATTTATCTGTAAAATGGGTTTAATAATAACCACAAAACAGTAATGATACCATTATCATCAGTTAACATATACTGACACGCTTCATACTCAACAATGCTACGACACCTTGAGTATCATTATTTTCCTCATTTAATGGACAAGGAAACTGAGACTGAAAGGCTAAGTAATCTGCTCAAGATCAAACAGCCAGTGAGAGGAGAAAATGGAATTTCAACCTTTAATCGTTACACTTTACTGTAATGATGATAGAATATAGCATATCTAGTTATAAAGCTGTTAAAAATGCCAACTATAAAAATATATGTATGCTAACAAGGGCCAGATCATGATGGTTTACGTCCAATGAATCCCTGCTAACAGGATCTAAAATTCCTTATGGATTTTGGCCAATCAACCTTGCTCTCTCTTGAGCCTGTCCTATTTAGGACTCTTCTTAAAAACACAGCATTATCTAAAATAAATATTATATAAACACTACAAAAAAACTGTTGTATATTCACAAAAGATTCACCTTATAGATTCACTTGCAGCTTTGTCTTTCACAGTGGAAGAGAAAGAAGAATGAGTTTTGTCTTCAAATAGGTAAGAGAGTGGTGGTTTGACCACATCTGCTGAGGAAAAAAGTACATATTATCTTTATCAAAGGACTACAGTGATAGCTGCTATATTCAAATGCTGAGTCAAGAAGCCACTATTACCTTCCAGTTTCTGTCTATCTCTAAGGAGATATTTATTTGGAATGGTTAAGTAACATCTCTGTAAACGTCTCCGCTCCCGATTTGGCCCTTCTGTTGGGTCCAACTGCCATGAAGTTGGATAGTAGATGGGGTCATACCATACTGCTCTGCAAGTGAAAATAATTGGGTGTTGTAAGGGGCCATCCAAGGACTTTAACTTTTTTAGAAAATCATTATAAAGACTGAACAAGTAAATCACAATTGATCTGCTCAATTAAAAAACCCCAACTATTTATACCCTTAGGCCAGGGAATGCACATACACAGTACAAAGGAATAACATAAAATTTAAGGAATAACATAAAATTCTGCTCCTGAATCCCAGACTCCCAGTTCCCCGCCTAGAGGCAACCTCAGTTTCCAGTTTCTTGCATTTATTGAATTTTTAAAAAGCTATATCATGACTGCTACAAACACTTTAGCAACATAATGTAACTTACTGAATTGAATATGATTAGCTAAAAAATTTTTTCTTCAAATTGATTTTTTTTTTTTTTGCAGTTTTGGCTGGGGCTGGGCTTGAACCCACCACCCCCAGTATATAGGGCCGGTGCCCTACTCCTTGAGCCACAGGTGCCGCCCTCAAATTGATTTTTTATATTTCCCACTTTGCCTGTTCTATGATAATAAAAAATAAAATTAGTTTCTCTTTGTGGTATAAATCATAGTTGAAAAAAGGTTTTGAAATAATTTTATATCTTAGATGAAAGAAAGTAATAAAACCGTACTAAAAACATTTTTAGAAGTAGAGAAAAAAATGACCTTAATCCTACCCCAAATATACCAAAATACCGGTACTGAGCATGTTAACATGAATCTGTTTTTAATTTGTAGTTATAATCATGCAGTATACATACTCTGATATTCTGACTTCTTTCTCTGAAACAGTATAATCTTTATTATCACCATTTTAGTAAAAGGTGAAAGACTGATACTGTCTGAAGAGAAACCAGTATTATTATCAACATTTTAAATGGCAGCCTACTGTTACAGTGAGTGGCTGTATCCCAATATAGCTAACTATATTGTTGTCTTTATATATTTAAAGTGTATCTCATTTGTTCGCTAGCATAAGTAACGCAAAGAAAAACCTTTATGTTTACTGTTTTTCATATTTTTAATTTTTTTAGGATAAAATCATTGAAATGGTACATGTATGACTGAAACTACAAATAAAATGTCTGTAGGGTTTCTGATATATACTGTCCAAAGCATACAGTGTCATCAAAGCTCGAAGGACTGCAATGGATAATAGCAGCTGTAAAAAATGTATTTTAAACATGAAAGTAAAATGTGGTACCTAAAGGTTTTTAAAAAACGAATTAGCCTCAAGCAATATTGAATATTTTCCTGGGTGCTGATATAATACATTCTATTTATCTTACATGAGGAGTTCATTTATGTCCTGCTC
The DNA here is from genome assembly GCF_000181295.1 of Otolemur garnettii. Taxonomy (NCBI): domain Eukaryota; kingdom Metazoa; phylum Chordata; class Mammalia; order Primates; family Galagidae; genus Otolemur; species Otolemur garnettii. Next base: position 4,609,541 of record NW_003852511.1, read on the forward strand.
ATTCAAACTTCTGGGATTGTGATATTTTATTTTGGAATTTGCTTGAGTTCTCAAACAGTAACAACATTAAATTGTTTCCTAGGCTAAGATCATCAAGAGTTTTTCCCACCCTTTCTTCTAGAATTTGTATCATTTCATGTCTTAAATTTAAGTCTTTTATCCAGTGTGAGTTAATTTTTGTAAGTGGTGGCAGGTGCAGATCCAGTCTCACTCTGCTACATGTGGCTAACCAGTTCTCCCAGCACCATTTATTAAAAAGGGATTCTTTTCCCCAGGGTAAGCTTTTGTTTGGTTTATCAAATACCAGATGGGATGTGCAGCTGGTTTCACCTCTGGGTTCTCTATTCTATTCCACAGACCTATGCCTCTGTTTTTGTGCCAGTACCAGGCTGTTCTGATCACCATAGACTTATAGTATAACCTGAAGTCTGATAATATGACGCTTCCAGATTTCTTTTTATTTCTTAGAACTGCATTGAGGTTTTTTCTGGTTCCATATGAAACAAAGTACTATTTTTTCAAGTTCTTCAAAGTATGAAGTTGGTGCTTTAATGGGGATTGCACTAAACCTGAAGATCACTTTGGGTAGTATGATTATTACTACAATGTTGATTCTTCCTAGCTCAACTAAAATCTACAAAGAACTCAAACTAATCAACAAAAAAGAGCAAACAATTCCATTTACCAGTGGGCAACAGACATGAATAGAACATCTGTCTTCTCTGAAGAAGACAGATGAATAGCAAGCAAACACATGAAAAAATGCTCATTATCCCTAATCATCAGAGAAATACAAATCAACCACCCTGGGATATCACCTAACCCCAGTGAGAATAGCCCACATCACAATGTCCCAAAGTTGCAGATGCTGGCACAGATGGTGAGAGAAGATAACACTTTTACACTGTTGGTGGGATTGCAAACTAATACAGCCCTTTGGAAAGAAGTATGGAGAACCCGCAAAGAGCTAAAAGCAGGCCTTCCATTTGGTCCTGCAATCCCATTAGCAGGCATCCACTCAGAAGAAAATAAGTCATTTTACCATAAGAACATTTACATTAGAATGTTTATCACAGTTCAATTCACAATTGCCAAGATGTGGAATCAACCCAAGTGCCCATCAACCATGGATGGATTGATAACCTGTGGTATATGTACACCATGGAACACTATTCAGCCATAAAAAGGGCATATCGTTTGTATTAACCTGGGTGGAGTTGAGGAACATTCTCCTTAGTAAAGTATAACAAGAATGGAAAAGCAAGTATCCAATGTACTTATACTAACATGAAGGCAGCAGATGAACAACAACATGCCCACATGAGAAAAGGACAATCAAATTCAATTGGGGGGGAGGGGATTGGTGTGCTTTCACTTGATGGGCATAATGTAGGGTATATGGCACACCTCCTGGGTACAGGGCTCAACTACAACATGGACTTTACCTAACAAACGCAAACAATGTCACCTAATGGTCTGTACCCTCATACTAATGTGAAATATAAAAAGTTTATTAAATCTGTAATATATTTGCTGATAATAAATTTCCATTCTTTTGCGTCATTGTTGTTGTTAAAAACACTACAAAAACTAAGGTTCAAATCCATTTATTTCTTTGTAATTTCTTCTATTGAGTTTAAAAGTTACCCTCCCTTTAAAGAGTTGATAAATGCCCTATTTTCTTCTGCTTTATAAACTGTTTAAATGCAATTCTTTCATCCACCTAGAATTAACTGAAGTGTATATTTTTAGGGCATTTTAGCATAACAAAGTCATATAAATTAGTCATCTTCACCAAATTTAGAGAATAATACTTTAATTCCCCTCTTTGATTATTTGTAGTTTATCTTTCTAATCTTAGTCTTAGCTAGAACAAGATATTTTCCTTAACTATTCTATTTCAGTGATTTCTCATTCTTTTACAAAGATCATATTGTAAAATTAAAGCCAAAATTACTATCTGGAAGAGCTAATGCCTCTCTCCCTCATTACTTTTTTTCTCTAAGAATTAAAAAAGAAATACTTGGCTTAGTGCCTGTGGCTCAAGTGGGTAAGGCTCCAGCCACATACACCTAAGGTGGTGGGTTCAAATCCAGCCTGGGCCCACCAAACAACAATGACAGCTGCAACCAAAAAATAGCTCGGCATTGTGGCAGGCACCTGTGGTCCCAGCTACTTGGGAGGCTGAGGCAGGAGACGTGCTTAAGTCCAGGAGTTGGAGGTTGCTGTGAGCTGTGATGCCACAGCACTCTACCCAGGGGAGCAGCTTGAGGCTCTCTCTCAAAAAAAAAAAAAAAAGAAATACTCAAATGATTACTCTTCAAGATGAAAAAAAACATAAATGACTATAAAAAATGTTTAAATAAGAAACAATTTTAGGAGTCTGAATTCTGGAGTAAAAATGTATTTAACAGCAATATATGAAATATTTACACAACCCAACTTACAAAGCCCTCTACTGTTTACCTGTCATGTGTCAGTTGCTGAATCAGCTCCTGCCAATGCCTGCTGGCACTCAAGTCTACCTTATACATGCCTCTGATATGCTGGATCACCTTTTTTCTCTCAATTCCTTGAGAAAGAGACACTGCCTGGGTGATATCTGCAGCGATTTTAGAGATATCCTTTGATTTTGAATCAAGACGCTGAAAGAGACTAAACAAACAATAACACTGTCCATAAGTATATATGGAATATTTATCAAACCATGACCCTTTAAAACTAAAAGTCCATGTGAAAGGGAATGGATTCCTGAAAGACATGACTACTGGAACACCTACAATCTTACCTTTGTTGATTATTATTAACTGTTTTCTGCCAGGCAGCTTTATTCACACCTTCTTCAGTTTCATATTTCTTTTGTTCCTAAGAGATTTAAATAATAATATATTATATAAAATTTATTATTTCTTATCTTACATTGGCACAGAGACCAACTAATTTTATAACCAAGTTAACAGATAAAAGATATTACCCCTTGGAGACCAGAATATTAAAATACTTTTAAATTATGCTATAATTCCCCTTTGTCACTACACAATTTGGGTCACAGAAACTAGCATAGCACAGTTAACCAGGGTTGCCAAACCCGATGAGTTTACACAATTACCTGCTTCCTTATTTTGCTTTTTCATTAAAGCACCCCTAACTTAAGGGATGCTTCGACTTGCTTGTCACGATAATAAATCCTTCCTTCAGTGAAGGCCACTGATAATGAGTAAGGATGACCATTGAGAATAAAAAGCTCCTTAAAATAAGCCTATTTTTTCTTTCATAGTAAAAAAGCAATACCGTATATAACAAAAAATAATCATTTCAAATTTTATCATCAATGATATTTTATCCTAAAAACAAATATCAATCATTTTTTTAACTATATGAGTTCTCCTAAGAAAGAGTGATGGTTTCACTGACTCACCTCTCTGATCATTTTAATAAGGTCTGGTTTTGTTGACGCACTGGGAGGGATGCACTTGTGACCACATAGCTTTAGAGCACTCATGAGGAGTTCTGCTGTGTCTAGTTCTTCTTCAGTCAACTCATCCTGGTGATTATGTATCAACTCCGACAAATACAAAACTAACTTGGCCCCATGCTTGAAAAAAAGTAATAATTTTTTTTAGTAATAAAATTTTTTATTTCTACATTTACATTATTTAACAGTAATTAAATTCAATTATATTACTAGATTTATTTGATTGGATCTAATTTGAATAAATCAGGTACAAATGATATTCTAGGGACAAATGAAGACTCTTGATTATGCACTGGATATTTGATGACAGAGAATTGATGCTAATGTTGTTATGTTTAATAAATGTCAGTGTGGTTATAGAAGAAAACACCATTTAAAAAAATATTAGAAGTCAAATATGATTTCAATAATTTACTTAAAAATAATTTAGAAGGGCGGCGCCTGTGGCTCAGTGAGTAGGGCGCCGGCCCCATACACCGAGGGTGGCAAGTTTGAACCGGCCCCAGCCAATTTGCAACAGAAACATATCTGGGTGTTATGGTGGGCACTTGTAGTCCCAGCTACTCGGGAGGCTGAGGCAAGAGAATCACCTAAGCCCAAGAGCCGGAGGTTGCTGTGAGCTGTGACGCCACAGCACTCTACCGAGGGTGACAAAATGAGACTCTGTCTCTAAAAAAAAAAATAATAATAATTCAGAAGTATCAATATGATAAAATGTGAACAGTTATTAAATTTGGGTGATGATCACATGCTACTTGTTATACCATTCTCTTTACTTTAAATGTTTCAAAATTTTTTATCATGAAAGTTTTATCAAAAGCAACTTGGCGTGCGCGCTTTGGTAGCACATATATAAAAGCTACTCAGCTAGTTAGGCTTTTAGAGAAAAATTTTAAAGCTTTGCTAAAGGAATATAAGAAATAAGATGGAATAAATTATAATAATTATCAGTGTTTCCCACAGAAAAAGTGAACTGGAAAGGAAAACTTACTTTAAGCCTAAAGAAATATGTTTATTTATTCTTTCTCCGTTAATTTCTGCTTAATAGAAGAGAAGCTGGTGAAATTTCTACAACAAAGCCCTGTAGCTTGTAAGCAGCATTCACCACTCCCAAGGAAGAACAAAAGTTGAAAAACTCAAAAACAAGTGAGACCTAAGATTACGCTCGTACTTAAGGCAACGGCAATTGTCTCTTGCAGGGTAAATCTAAACCAAACTTTGATCCGTGATTTTTCAAGTGGCCCTTCCAGGCTATAGATATCACATTTGATTGTAAAGGGTACACTATGTATTATTTAGGCAATAATTTTACCCCCAAATTCGCACTGGTACAAATATCACTGCATTTGGCTTCATGACATTTTAAATTGAATAGTATTAAATGTCAACAAATGGATCTGGAAATGATTATACTTTGGGTGATATTTAAATTAACACGTTGAATCACGTCATGCCATTTCCCTAAAGTAAAAGATGCACATATGCGGTGGTGAAAATAGCAAACCTCATTTTAATGCAACATTTTAAATTAGTCGGAAGACAGCTGCTACCTGACCAAAAGAGAAAAATGAGCAGATGCTCCGTGAGTAAAAGGCCTGAAAAGTTGGCAAATAAAAATGGTAAACGACTAGAATATTTTCATGCATGTGTATAAGAGGTAAAGTTGGATATAACTTCTAAAATATTTCCATTTAGTATTCAGTGACATGCTAAAATTATAAAAAAAAAAACTGTAAGAAATGTTTATATTCATTCTGAATATCCAAAGAAAAACAATGTTCTTAAACACTGAAGATGTTTCTAATATCTCATTATAATTAACACCCTCTGATCTATCATTTATTAATTATAATTTCTGGGTCTATAAAAAAATCTTATTTTCAGTCACTAAAAAACTGATCTAAGGAACCAAATCTTGTTAAACACTAATCCTTAGAAAATAATAAAATGCTAAAATATATAAAAATAAATAAAATTTCCAATGAAGGTTCTAAGAAGGAAGAGTTCTGAGAAGTCTACAGGAAGAAGAGACGTTTTGAAGGAAGCATGGAGTGAGGGGGTCTATGCACAAATTAATAGAACAGTACAGACAAAGAGAGAAAAGCATTTTGTGCGGGGTGGACAACACGAATAAAGAAGCACCACAGACGTGAAGAGGCTGAAAGAGACAAGGCTAAGACCATCTCAAATAGAGGAAGGGCTTCAGACTGGAGGGATTAATGAGAAGCAAGTTGTGACAAGAGAAAACAACCCTGGGGCTTTAAAACTCAGGCAGATTATAAATGGAATACAGTTGACAGGTGGTTGTAAATAGGCATGAGGAAGATCTCTATACACTACTACGTAATGGTCTCTAGGCTCTATTGTTAAGCAGACTGTATACAGTTTGCTCTCTCTTTGTTAAGTGGGGGAGATAATACTTCGGGCTGTTGTGTGTACACAGATTTGCGTCTATCTTCAACAGAAATTTAGATGGTTACCTCTAGGAAGAGGAAAGAACAAAAGGGGATAGGGATGAAAGCTAGAGCCAGAGCCTCTCTGAATGTCCTGTTTCACAATTTAGATTTTGGAACTATGTAGACATTTTATATGTTTAAAAACAAAATTAAACAAACAAAACCCCCAATTGAATCCCTAAAAGTAGAAAACAAATTGGGAAAAAAGAAGAACTAGTTTGTTGAAGTTAGTGGCATGACCAAATTAAAAAAAAACTCTTTTAAGTGCTTTTACCATATAGCACTTTCACCATACACCACTAACAGTATAGTATTAGTTTTACTTGTTCTGAGACTTCATTTGAACGGAATCACTTTGCACTCTTTTTTTGTGTTTGGCTGATCCTTTTCCAACTCACTGTTTCTGACATTCATTCGTAATGGTAGGTTTATCAGTAGTCTGTTCCTTTTCATAGATGTGTAATAATCTATTGTACAATTAAATCAAATTGGCTTGTACAGTCTTCTTTTGCTAGACACTTGGGTTATTTCCAGTTTGGGATCACTATGAAAAAGGATACATGGGCATCCTTGTACAAGTTTTTTTATAGACATTTTTTGGGGAGTGGAGTAAATATCCAAAAAGAGAATAAATAATAAAGTCCAAAGTTCAGTATGTACTTAATTTTATAAAAAATTATTAAATAGCCATCCAAAATGGCTTAATGTACTGGAAATTTTATGGACTCTAAAATTCTTTTAAGTGTTTTGTTTTTGATCATTCCAAGTGATCAACTTTTCTTTTCTTTCTTTTTTTTTTTTTTTTTTTTGAGGCAATGTCTCACTATGTTGCCCTCAATAGAGTATCGTGGCGTCACAGCTCACAGCAACCTCAAACTCTTGGACTTAAGTGATTCTCTTGCCTCAGCCTCCCAAGTAGCTAGGACTTCAGGTACCCACCACAACACTCAACTATTTTTTTGTTATAGTTGTCATTGTTGTTTGGCAGGCCCAGGCAGGGTTTGAACCCACCAGCTGTGGTGTATGTGGCTGGTGCCCTACCTGCTGAGCTATAGGTGCTGAGCCTCAACTTTTTTTTTACATTAATGACTATAAATATTTTTGAAATATGTATTGTTGTTTGAGCTATTCAGCCTAGATATTTCACAGATAATGTAATGTTTTTTAAAAAGGCCTCCAAACAATTATTTTTTTAGAGACAGGATCTTGCTTTGTTACCAATTAACTTCTGGGCTCAAGTAATCTTCCTGCCTCAGCCTCCTAAGTAGCTAGGACTACAGGTGTGCACTACCATGTTCAGCTAATTTAAAGAAAAATCTTTTTATTATTGAGATAGGGTCTTGCTATGTTGCCTAGGCTTGTATTGAACTTCTGAGCTCAAGAAATCCTCCCACCTTGGCCTCCCAAAGTGTTGGGATTACAGGTGTGAGATACCATGTATAGCCCAAACACTTCTTAAAGAAACACTTTAAAATATAGCAACACATTATAAAGAATCCAAAAAAACCTCTGATACAGAACTTCTTTAAGCACTAGGGAAAGAACTGGGCAATCAACATAGGGGTCAAATTGTACCTGTATGAAAGCATCTAAAAAAAGCTCTCAGATGAAATTTGTTTGGGAAGAAAATTATACATGATATTAGGCATGAAAATTCAGTTTGATTTCAGTTCTTATTTTGATTTCGGTTCTTATTTTGTTAAAACTTTATATTTTAAATGGAAATTTTTACTTATTTTACTGAATGCTGAGATACTTACTTGCAGGGATGGACTGAGACAGTCTCTTAGAATTTCCTGATGATTTGGTTCACGAACTATTTCAAAAATTTGCTTTCTCTCTTGTGTAGTGTGGGTTGGTGACAAAATATGCACCAGTAGTCTCCCAAGCTGCATCCGGAAGGTTTCCTTACAGGACCACAGGATTTTAGTCCACTGCTGCTTAGAACCACTGGTTTTACTTGAACCCTTAAATTGAAATAGGAATGAATTGGGATCAGCCTTCTTAAGCAGTAATATCTTAACCTGAATACCGTCCTGAAGAAGATCATGGAACATGTTTTATTCTAGGTTTAATAGTCAAAATTGGACAGACATATACATGTGAATACAAATGACAGTTTAAAAGAGATGGACATACAACAATATTCATAATAGCACTGCTCAAAATAGCTTAAAGGTAGAAACAATTCAAATGTCCATCAGCGGATGAATGGATAAACAGAAAGTGCTATACACACATGACGGAATAGGATTCATTCTTTTAAGACACAATCAAATTCTGACAATCAAGTTCTGATACTGCTTCCATATAAATGAACCTTGAAAACGAGCTAAATTAAATAAGCCACACATAAAAGGGCAAACATTGTATGTTTCCATTTACATGAAGTATCCAGAATAGTCAAAGTCATAGAGACATAAAGTAGAGTAGTGGGCATTGGGGACTGCGGGGGGTAATAAGAGTGATATTCAGTGGGTACAGAGTTTCAGCTTGGGATCATAAAGAAGTTCTGGAGGTGGATGGTGGTGATGGTTGCTCAGTAGTATGAATTACTCAGTACCACTGAACTGCACTCTTAAAATGGTTACAGCAGTAAATTTTATGTTATGTATATTTTACCTCAATTTTTAAAAAAGAGATGGATGAAGAAGTTAAAGCTCTAAGCTATTTTAAAAAATTACCAAGGGCTCAGAAGTTATAAATTAAAAAAAAAAACTATTAAAGAACAATAGTAGACAAGCCCACATTGCTTTTGCAATAAAATGTGAAAAGGATTGATAATAAAGACTTGAATAAGTGCCACAAGACTGAGTCTAACAGTCACAGATTAAGCACTGTGGATAGAAGTCCTCCCTTATCTGCAGCTTTGTTTTCCGCTGTCATCTGTGGTCCAAAAATAGGTGACAAGTACAGTAGAATAAGCCACTTGGAGAGAGTAGAGGGGGAGAGAGACATTCACATAACTTTTGTTACCGTATATTGTTATAATTGCTCTATTTTATTAGTTATTGGTGTTAATCACTCACTATGTGTAATTCGTAAATTAAACTGTATCCCAGGTATGTAGGTAAGGAACAAAACAGTGTATACAGAGACAGTTTGGTGTTACCCATGGCTCCCCCCTTCACTGGATATATCTTAGAGCATACCCCCTGCAGATAAGGAGATATTATTACTGACTATCAATATCCCCTAACAGCCACACAAAGTGTTTCAACTGTGGTCCCACTAAGGCTAGCCTAATCCTGATCAAATCACCTGTATCTGGTTTAAAACTGGAATCACTACATTTTAGAGTTCATTCTGAGTTTTGGAAATGGCTCTCTCATTATTCCTAATCTTAAGGGCCCTATGTGAGTGACTCAGTTCTAAATTAATCCACAGTTTGTTCTGCTGTTCAGAGTTAGACACCAAAATCTAGTTTAGATTCAGATAACGGCAAGTCACAGTCTGTGAGTTCTGCTAGAACGACATTGGCCTTTGGCATCTATGGAGTGAACTGACTTGACTTGCTCCCTATAGTAAACTCTAAATGACCCACACAAACCTGAGTGACACTTGTCAGTATTCTCTACATGACTTTAAAGGTGGTGGATACATCTAAGCTAAGGTGTAAACTTAGTAACAGTTCAGAAACTCAAGAGTAAGTAGCTATACACAAAGTCCTTTCATTAAGAACAGGCTATTAATGTAAACTCTCGTGGTAGTCATCAAAGCGCTACCCTTTTCTGATGTTGACTGTAGTAATCTCTACAATATTAGAGGATAGCTTTTAGGGTACAGCCTTTAAAAAAACAATGTGAGATGAGTCATTTTGGAAAGGGTAAATTAGCAATCTACTCATTTCTCTATTATTAAAAATTAAAGAAATATCATTTTGAAAACATAAGCCACAGACACATAAAACCTCTGTTCCCTGTGTGTGACTGAACATTTGCCATGTGATTAATTTACTCACAATAGATACTTTGAATCCTTCTACCAGATACGTGAAAGTTTCTTTCTGAAACGGATTGAAAACAGAAGGCTGCTCAGGATGAGTATGATCCTCGGAAATTTCAGGCTGGGCAACTGAGGTCTTGCTTTGAGCTGTACTCTCCGGAGTTCTCAAAATGTCAATAATGTCTGAATTAAACTCTTTGAATAAAAAAAATTAGTCACATCACTGATAATCAGCTATTATAAATGGTAATAATGCTGCTAAAAATATTCTATGTAATTACTAATTCAATTATCACAATATAAATGTGTAGTAGATATATTAGATGTACTAGAATAAACTAGAGAAAGTAAATTCACCTAAAATAATGTAGAAACTTAAAAATGCATGTCAGACTGTTTTAAATTAAAGATTTTATATATTAAAGAAGATAAATTAAACTGCAAAATGATTAAACCATGCAATTCTCATCCAGATCAAACATAAAAACCATGCAATATTTGCATTAGCTGGGTCTGCAGAGATGCTTCACTGAAAATGCCAGCCAATTAAACACTGGACATGTAATTACAGCTTCAACTTCAGGGTTCAGCCTGGGAGACTATTGCCCAAATGTACGTTAGAAAAGTTTTTTAAAAACAAACCCCAAACATCTTAGGTATATTGTATTTTTCTAATTATTAACAATTATGTTTCCTCTACCCTGCCTTCCTGGAGTTACCTAGTTTTTAGAATTTTATATAAATCCATTTTTTTTTGGCCGGAGCTGGGTTTGAAGCCTCCACCTCCGGCATATGGGGCCAGGGCCCTATTCCTTTGAACCACAGGCACAGCCCTAGAATTTTATGTTTTTGGTAGAATTGTGATGTGAAACTACAAAAAGGAAAAAAAATTCATTTTGACTTATCTATAATGCTTTTTAAATTTTTCTCAGATTTCTTGGGTATAATTGACATAGAAATTGCATATACATAAGGTGTTTTGATATATGTATACATTGTCAAATGATCACTGCAATAACCTTGACATACCCACTGCCTCACATTGTTATCTTCTGTTGTTTTATGATCAGGACATTATTGTGCTTTGGAGTGTATCTCTTAGAATCACTCTTTTTTTTTTTTTTTTTTTTTTTTGAGACAGAGTCTCACTATGTCACCCTGGGTAGAGTGCTATAGCATCACAGCTCACAGCAACCTCAAACTCTTGGGCTTAAGTGATTCTCTTGCCTGAGCCTCTCAAGTAGCTGGGACTACAGACAGCCACCACAACGCCCGGCTGTGTTTTGGTTGTAGTTGTCATTGTTTTAGCTGGCCCAGGCCAGGTTCAAACCCGCCAGCCTCAGTGTATATGGCTGGCACCGTAATCTCTGTGCTACCAGGCACCGAGCCACTTGGAATAGCTTTTTCAATGGCTGCTCTATATACGGCATTCCTGGGCATTTATCTCAGAAACATGAGCACTTACATTGCCACAGAAACTTGTACATGAACGTTTATAGACACTTTGTCATATGCACAGCCCCAAACTAGAGACAGCCCAGATGCCCTTAAACAAGTGAGCAGTTAAACAAACAGTGGTATATCCATACCACAGAATGTTACTTACCACAAAATTAAAAAAGAATAGATTACTGATACATGGCAACAATCAGAATGACTCTCCAGAGAATTGTGCTGAGTAATAAAAGCCAATCCTAAAAGGCTATATACTGTATGATTCCATTTATAGAATATTCTAGAAGAGGTAAAAGTATAAAAATGGAGAACAGAGGAGAGGTTGCCAAAGGTTGAGGAGGAAATTATGAGTGGGAGGAAAGTGGGTGCGGCTATAACAGGGCAGAATGAGAGGTTCTGTGGTAAGGAGATGTTCTGTTTCTTTTTCTTTTTTTGAGACAGAGTCTCACTATGTCCCCCTTGGTATATGTTATTGTTTAGCTGGCCCAGGCCAGGTTTGAACCCGCCACCCTTGCTGTATGTGGCTAGCGCCATAACCTCTGTGCTATGGGTGCTGAGCAGAGATGTTCTGTTTCTTAACTGTATCAAGGTCATACTAGACTACAGTTTTACAAGATTCATTGGGGAAACTGGGTAAAGAGTACATAGGATTTCCCTGTAAATATTTCTTAACTGCATGTGAATCTACAAACATCATATTACAGGTGCCACATGGTTCTAAAATTAAGGGTCATTCTAGGGTAGCATTTAACACATTAAAAAGTAGACTCCTGGGTGGGGCATGGTGGCTCAGGCCTGTAACCCTAGCACTCTGGAAGGCCGAGGGTGGTGGATTGCCTGAGCTCAGAAGTTTAAGACCATCCTGAGCAAGAGCAAGACCCTGTCTCTACTAAAATTAGAAAACTCTAGCTGGGTATTGTGGGGGGCACCTATAGTTCCAGCGACTCAGTAAGCTGAGGCAAGAGGATCACTTGAGCCCTGGAGTTTAAGGTTGCTACAAGCTATGATGTCATAACACTCTACCCAGGGTGACAGAATAAAACTCTGTCTCAAACAAGCCAAAAAAAAAAAAATGTAGACTTTTATTTAAGGCTATCAGTTCTGAATAAGAAATCCCTTTAACAATATAGATGCTAAAAATGGAAAAATAATGATATTTAAGAATTTGAAAACTGGCTCAGTGCTCATAGCACAGCAGTTACAGTGCCAGCCATGTATACCAAGGCTAGCTGGTTCGAACCCAGCCTGGGCCTGCCAAACAACAACAGCAACTACAACAAAAAAATAGCGGGGCATTGTGGCAGGTGCCTGTAGTCCCAGCTACTTGGAAGGCTGAGGCAAGAGACTGTCTTAAGCCCAAGAGTTTGAGGTTGCTGTGAGCTGTGATGCCATAACATTCTACCTAGGGCAACATAGCAAGACTCTTTCTCAAAAAAACAAAAAAAGAATTTGAAAACTAGCCAGTTCCCTCTTAAATTATAATATTTTCCCTTTAATGTAATGGCTGAGGAAGAGCAAATTAATCCTATAGTCTCACCTTGATAAATTATCCTGTTGACGGCTAAAACAGTGAGCCTCTGCAGTCTCTGTGCGAGCTCTGTTTCGGTCGCCTGGCTGGGACTCTCCTGGCTCATCCTCCGCTGCATCATCACGTGAAGCTCATCATTGGCTACTGAACGCATTTTCATCAGGAGAGTTTCAGGGTGAGCGAGAGGAAATTTTCGAGGACCTGCAAAAGTATATGAATTATAATGCCAAATGCCAGTGATAACGAGGATCAGAGAAACTATTTTTGCTGTAATCTTTTGATTATTAGACCATGAAAAGAAACCTTATTTACTACAGAGTTAATTTATACAAAGGAAAGAAAGGGATTAGAGAAAGTGATGTTTCTCCCGCTTTGAAGAAGTGCAACAGTACTGCTGTTTTCAAAGTCTTAAATAACAATGCTGAAGGTAGTCACATAGCTTAGAATGAATATCATTTGGCAAAGTTTGAGTCTTGTACAAAAGGGAGTAAATGGGCACAAGTAGTTTGGAATGATCTGATAAAATATTTTCAAATACTGTTTCACTTCCTTCTATTCCACAATCAACAGTTTTAAGGTAAAATACATTTTAGTAACCATATTACTATGGCTAGATAATTACTATTGAATCTTGTAAGTTTTCAAAATTTTGTATATAGTTAATAAAATAGAAATCAATACATGAAAGTGAAAAGGTCACAAAGGTGACTATAATTCCAGTGATTTGGTATTAAGAAGATTTAGAGGGTATGCATCATTTGGAAGTTGCCACTACAAAAGCATTTCTTGAGAAATGTTTCCTCAGACTGAACAAGGAGAGTCATTTCTGCACTATTACTGCACCTGCTCCAGGAGATACAACACAAGCAGAGCATCCGGGAGAAAACTGGAGCGATGAGCCTTGATTTAACAGACTGAAGGAGAAGGGCATTGGAAGTTGGCCATAGGAACCAAAAGGACGTCTTGGTAGGTGAGGAACAATGGAACCCTTCACTGGAATGGAACCTTTATTTTAAATTATGAAAACATGTGTCAATTTCCATAAATAACCACTATAAAATTATTTACACATGACTAAGTTATAATAGGTTTTAATGACTCATCCTGTAAGCTATTCAAATACTTAATAGCATTTTAGATTATCCAGTATTTTAGATAATCAGTATTCTTGATCATTTTGGTAGAGAGAGTCACCTTTGAGTCAAAAAGCCACCAATAAAAATAAATTTATAACCTGGATATATTCAAGAATAGTGTCAAACAATATCCTTAGTTTGAGTAGATTCTCCCTAATGTCCATATCTCTGACAGTTTCCATGTTTGTAGGAACAGTTGATAATTACAATCCAGAGGCGTGGCAACCTACCGAACAAAGGAAACGCTAAGTCTTCTCAATTACCACAAACTTGAAAAAGTGGGAGGGCTTCTCAGGACTCACTCTGGGAAGCCACACGGAGCTGGTGTGGACTTCAGCACACTTCTTTCTAAACCTCAGTTTCCTCATTTGTAAGACGCAAATTAGAACGTGACATAGAGCTCACCACACAGGTACATCTTTATCACTACCTGATACTATATTAAACATATTTGTTTATATGCTTATCGATGACTTCTTTCAATGTAAGTTCCATGAAGACAGATGAAATGCTAACTGGTACATGGCTCTTGTACATTAAGTATTTGATAGTGAAGGCCGGGTGTGCTGGCTTATGCCTATAATCCCAGAGCTTTGGGAGGCCAGTGAGGAAAGATCACTTCAACCCAGCAGTTTGAAACCAGCCTGGGCAACAGATTGAGACATACTAGTTGGCAAAAGAGTGAGACACTATCTAAAAACAACTTAAAAATTAGCCAGGTATAGTGGTTCATGCCTGTAATCCCAGTTACTCGGGAGTCTGAGATGGGAGGATCGCTTGAGTCCAAGAGTTTGAGGCTGCAGTGAGCTAGCTTTGTCACACTGCACTCCAGCCTGGGTGACAAAGAGAGACTTCACCTTTTAAAAAAAATTTGATAGTTAAATAAATAGATATAGTTATTTTGTGAATTAAATAAAATAGTGGATATAAAACACAATGCCTTTCTCATTCTCAAAAAGAATAAAAAAATTAATGTTTGGTTTTATTGAGTATTCCTATATAAAGAAAAATAATTTATATGTGAATTTTATATATATATATATTTTTTTTTTTAATTGTTGGGAATTCGTTGAGGGTACAAGAAACCAGGTTACACTGATTGCATTTGTTAGGTAAAGTCCCTCTTACAATTGTGCCTTGCCCCTAAAAGATGTATCACACTCTGAGACCCCACCCCCTCCCTCCTTCCCTCTCTCTACTCTCCCCTTCCCCACCCCCCGCTGTGACATTTATTGTCATTAATTGTCCTCATATCAAAACTGAATACATAGGATTCATGCTTCTCCATTCTTGTGGTGCTTTACTAAGAATAATGTGTTCCACTTCTATCCATGTTAATATGAAGGCTGTAAAGTCTCCATTTTTTTTAACGGCTGAATAATATTCCATGGTATACATTATATATGAATTATATTAATAATACCACTATATAGATGATAATTTAAATATATATGTAGCACTTTAAATAATGCCCTAATACTTCTACCTTCATGTATTAAGGGTGATGTGTAAAGTTTTTCATATTGATAAGAAGTGAAAAAATACATTTAAATATCATTACCTTCTTTATAATAGCAAAAAAACAAGTAAAAAAGATCTCTGTTTACTGATAGAAGTTAGGGAAGAAGATCATGGTCCATTGACATGATAGATTATAATGCATTCATTAAAAATATAAAATACAGGCAGGGTGTGGTGGCTCACACCTATAGTCCTAACACTCTGGGACGCCAAGGTGGGAGGATGACCTGAGGCCAGGTGTTTAAGACTAACCCGAGTAACATACTGAGACCTGTCTCTCTACAAAAAAAGAAAGAAAGAAAGAAAAGGAAAAAATTGTCTAGGTGTAGTGGTGCCAGCCTATCGTATAGATACTAGGGAAATTGATTCAGGAACATTGTTTGGGCCTAGGTGTTGGAGGCTGCAGTGAGCTATGATGACATCACTATACTCTAGCCCTGGCAACAGAGTGAGATCCTGTCTCAAAAGAAGAAAAAAACAAAAAGAATATTTATGTTTATTAATTTGGAAACTATGGTATATTGATTAGATATAGAAATCAGTTTGGAATGCTTGCATTCTAGTTTGATATAAGCATTCCAAATTATATTTAAAATCAGCACACTGTACTCCATGAATGCATTAATGGATACGTGGTCTATGTGTTTATGACTGAATAAAAATAAAAGAATTAACCTGCAGAGATATTTCTAACATCAACTACAACCATAAAAGCTAACATTTATTGAGTGTTTATAATATGCCAAGCTAAGTGATTTACATGGATTAACTCATATATTCCACCATAAATGGTTACTTAAAGCAAAGAGAGTAGAATTTTACAAATACATATATTTGCTGTATATGCCTTACCAAACATTACCAAAACTGTCTTATAGAGAAAATATGTCCACCCATTTAAATGGAAAAGAAAACAAGCAGAGTCTTAAGGAGATTAAAATAAAATTGAACCAGGAAAAAAAATAGAAATCAGTTTATAAACAGTAGGTAGAGAACAATACCATTTGAAAAAAATTATATCCCTCTCCCTTATATGTAGCTGTATCAGAATGAGATACAGAGGCTAAGGAATTAAAGTTTTGTTCATTGAGTAGCAGGCCACTGGATGACAAACCTGAATTAGGTAGTGAAAAGATTAATCCGGCAACAGAATAGTATCTACCTCCTCCAAGAGTATGAGAACTGAAAACCAAGATGCAGAGACAGTATAGCTAAAGAAACTTTGGTCCCCAGCCAGGGACATCCTGATATTCAAGTTCTAGGTAAGCGTGTCTATCATCCGAGTAAGGTGTGTAGCTATAATGGAAGCTGCAGCCCCTGGCAGAACCCACAACTGCTGCTGAAAGTGCAGTGGGTTGGAGGCATCACTTACCTCAAGAGTTCTCAACAAATGCTAAATCAATCTATTTAGGAGCCCCACAACACTTATCAGTAGTGAGAGCTTGTTCTAAGTCTTTTAAGGAACAAATCATTATCTAATTGACGGAAATGACGGAAACAGAATCTCTCCAAATCGTTTAGTATCACAGACTAATGAACTTGAAGAGGTTGTTGTGACCACGCTGCTCACAAGCAGAGCAGTCTCAGCATTCTGGACCTTCTGGACCTACAGCATACAAAGTCAATATACTTCTGACAGTAACTTTCAACTGACAGTGAAGAAATAAAACCCCCACAGGCCTCCCAATACACGTGTAAAAAACTGGAAAGCAATTACAAAGCAGCAAGTAAACACAAGTAAAGGGGCGTTTTGTGAATTAGATCCACAAAGACAGAACTTAAACAAGAAAAAGTATTTAAAACAGGAACAATTCTGGAGAGACACCTGAGAGAAATGAGACGGTCCTAAGAGAGACAGAATGAGTAGATGTAGGGTAGGACAGAAAAGAAAGAGTGAGGGGAGTCTGTCCCAGCAGTCCTTAATTCCAGACGCAGTGGGTCTGTTAAGATGAGGAAGCTGGACTTTTAAGGTCTTTTACTAAGCTCAAAATGTGTAGGATTCTACAAGCCTTACAGAAGTTGCATTTACTGAGAGTGAAAAACATAAGCCCAAGTTATGTAGGTACAGGAGTCAAAAAAAGTAAAGGGGAGTGGTGTAATGAAAAGACTAAAAAAGTTCATTATCTGTTTTAAAATGACTCAAACTAACACCAAACAATACCAAACCTGGAGCTACCCAGGGTTCTAAGGCTCAAAGTGACACAAATGCTAGTATTTTTTCTGATCATTAACCAGGGATCTAGGGATGGAAGCAGAGAAGGAATGGATGTGAGAACAGGCATCAACAGAAAGGTACAGCAGGAGCAGTGAAGGTACACTTGCTGATATCAGCAGAGGGTGAGTTCCACCTAGGCAGCCTCTGAGTGGGTCCTTCTAAGGAAAGATGTCCAGAAGTCATCACTGGGCATGGAGAAGCTGGGCATTACTGCTGGACTCGGTCAAGGATAGAATTCTATTGGGGACAAAAGAAAGGGCCAACAGAGACGGTGGCTCAAGAGGAGACTGTATCTAAAAAGTGAATGTTTTAGAAGTTTTATTTACGTAAGTTTTATTTAGCATAATTTAATGCTACATGAATGTCTTAGAAATTTTATTTATGTAAGTTTTATTTAGCATAATTTAAATTTATACTATTCTAAAACAATATATTTTATTGCCTTGTAGTCTTTTTTAGGTGAATTTTTCACATAGTATAAAGCTTTTGCACAGCATTGAACATAGTGAAGTACTCTAACACAAGTGGAAGAAAGATTTGTATTTAAAAGCCTTTCAGACAGTAAGGGTGACTAAACTTCGAACAGTTTACTAAGCATTCTGTTCAGAGATATGTGGGTATGTGTATGTGTGGTGTGTGTGGGTGTGTGTATTCTGTATGTGGGGTGTTTATGTTAACACTGGGCTGTGTTTATATAAAGGTCATAGCAGATTTTATAGGAAAAATAAAGAAGATTAACAATATTAACCCTTATCATTTGATGACATGTACTAATGTACAACAGGCCCTGATGCCACGTGCATTCAGTGATGTGCAAGCCACCACCACCGGCCTCAACTACCCCGGCTGGGCTCCCAGGACCTCTCTCGCTCTCCTCTGATCCAGTATACACAGAAGACAGTGATCTTTGTAAAACAGAAGGCTGATGACATCATGCCACTTTCTTAAAATCTTTGATGATTATTCATTAGGATAAAATCTAACTCCTCAACATGGCCTGTAGGATTATGTTGGAATGGCCCACACCATGCTGTACATGGACAGTCTCACCTGGCATCACTCTCTCACTAAGTGTCACACTCTAGCCAAACGGCTTTCCGTTCTCAGAACACACTCAGCTTTTCCCTGCCTTGGAACCTTTACATAAGCCATCCACTCTGCCTGTGGCACTTTTCCCTTGACTCTCTACCCTGCTAACTGCTTTATCTCCTTTAGGTCTCTACTTACGTCTTCAGAGGCCTCCCTAACTCCTGATGTAACTCAGGACGCCCTGCTGTAATCCCCCTTCCTACCCTCTACGTTTCCCCACTACTGTGCAATCTCTGCAAGGGCAGGCTCCATGCCTGTTTTCTTTATGCCTGTAACTCCAACAGTTAGCACACTGCTTGGCGCATAATAGATGCTCAAGAAATAATGGAACGAGAATAACACTGAAAAGAAAGCAGCAAAATGGTTTTCCCTGAAACAAAAACTGTCTTAAATTTTATAGCTTAACTTTTTAAAGTAAGAAATATGTATAAGAACACAGGAAGGTAAAGGCACCTTCAGTTTATCACTATTAAAATATTATTTCACCACTCACCGGCTATGCTTTTCCGCTTTTGAAATACAGCATGACGGGGAGCAGAAGGCGACTGGAGGGCATCTGCAAGGTTTTCAGAGTCATGATTCGCAGTGGTCCTTATAAATTCCATCGCAGCCTGGAGAACTCTAAGTTGTAGTGCAACAGCCATATCTAAAAACAGAAGATACTAGAATGTTTTCAAGCTATGTGGTTATTAATTTTTTATTTATTTATTTATTTATTTTGAGACAAAGCCTCAAGCTGTCCCCCTGGGTAGAGTGCTGTTGCATCACAGCTCACAGCAACCTCCAACTCCTGGACTTAAGCGAGTCTCCTGCTTCCGCCTCCCAATTAGCTGGGACCACAGACGCCCGCCACAAAGCCTGGCTATTTTTTGGTTGCAGCTGTCATTGTTGTTTGGCAGGCCTGGGCTGGATTCAAACCCGCCACCTTAGGTGTATGTGGCTGGCGCCTTAGCCACTTGAGCTACAGACGCCAAGCCATTAATTTTTTATTGAACTGATTTCTATGTTAGAAATCTAAGCTGCCAATAATGTCTTATTAGACATACGATTTAAAATTTTGACCAACATGGGTTCTTAACGGTAGTAATCATTTTCCCACTATCATTAAAAGCAAATTTCCAAATGGCCACTATAAAATAAAAAGTACTTGAGAAGCAATATTCCAGCTATTAATAAAAAACATAGTAGCCTTAACTGAAAATATAATGATTTAACCTAAAAAATTTTTTTTCACCAGACTGAATGTCATTACAATTCATAAATGTATGTCATTACATATAATTATTTCAAAGAACAAACTTTTGGTAAAAAGGTAAAAAAATTTAACCAGTAGTTAATTCTCACATTTTTCCACTAAGAAAACCAATGCATGACTATGCCACATAAGCTTTTAAATTCTGCTTGGTAAGAAAAATCAGTAGCTTCTTTCAATGATGTGTTGCCAACTCCCAATTAAATCAAAGCATCACTTTTTCTACTTTTGCCATTCAAAAAGGACTTCTTGGGCGGCACCTGTGCCTCAAGTAGTAGGGCGCCGGCCCCACATACTGGATGTGGCAGGTTCAAACCCGGCCCTGGCCAAAAACTGCAAAACAAACAAACAAACAAAAAAAAGGACTTCTTTTTAAAACTGATAGAAATTACCACAAAATTAATGAAGCTCTATAATCAACAGCTTCTAAGGAGAAGGAGATTAGGTTCAAATGTCATGTTTGGCTACTGTACAACTCCCCCCACAAATCCATAAAAATTAAATCTTACTTTGTGTCCTCTTGTTTTTGCTATTTTTAAGATATCCAAGTAGTACAATGAGATCTTCAATAACCCTGAAATACTGTGAGCCCGAGGAACTGCAAGCATGGATTGTAACTGCTATGAAAAGCTGCTGTATATCACAAGCAAGCAGTCTGTATTCACTCAGAGGAATGCTAAAAATAACAACAAAAAAAGAGAACAAAACAGAGCATTTATAAGAGAAAGAACATTTAAGACAAAAGCAACTGGTTTAAATTCCTATCTAACAGCATGCACTCATTCACAAATTTACTAATTATTCACGCTTACTCTATGGCAAGTAACGGTACCACCTGCTAGAAGTAGAAGATACCCTGGGGACAATGTAGTTTTTTCTGAGTAGCAGACTAATAAAAAAGATCACTATAAACAGCAGATGATAGTAAGCATAACAATAAAGACTAACATAAGATGTCATGGGAACACATGAGCATACTCCTAGCCCACACTAAGGGTATGAAGAGGACATTCCGAGAAGGTTTCTCAAAGAAGGTGAATTTGACTGAATTAGTCAACATTTCTGAATCTCACATATATAAATTATACTTATGAATTAGTCAACATCTCTGAATCTCACATATATAAATTATACTTATTTTAAGGATTAACAGATAACAGATTTGAACATATATTAATCACTTATAAATGACAATAAATATGAATTAGTTACTTCTGCCCCTCAGTTTTAATCTTGATAATCTACCTAAGTGCGTAATATCAGACACAAATACTTCTCTCCATGTGTGTGTTTCAAATCAAGCAAAGGTTAGAAACAGTAACTGTCTTGGGCCAATTAACTGAGTGGCACACAGGGAGATTCAGTCAGTAGAATTCATTTTGCAACAAACAAAAACTATGTTATTCTGCAAATACACTTCCCAAGTTCTACCAATGTCATACACTGTATTATAATCGAGACTTTGTATTTCTTTGCATTTCCCATATGCCAAGCACACAGACCCTAAATGTAACCCCAGTAAGAGCTGAACTCAGTGGAAAACAAAGAAACTCTCTCTGGCCTAGAAAATCACTAAAGATATGCTCTGTTCTCCCCATAAAAGTACAGTAACATTTAATAACGTTCAATAAGTTCTTTCAGATTATTCCAGGGAAAAAATACACAACAAGATGGTGCTTCTGGAGATTCATATCTTAGTATTAGTCTGATACAAACGTTATACTGTATATTGCAAACGCAGACACCAAAGGTACAAAAAATCTAAATAAAAATCTAATCTCCCAACATGTTTTTAAAGCTCCCACTCTATTGGATAGGCAGCCATTTGTCAATGTACTTTTGGCTAAAGAAACGGATTTATGACAGTAGATGGTTACACAGCACGTTAATAACAGGACCGTATAGCAAGTTTAAATGCAGGCTTTTGAAGTGAGACAGATTCATTCTCAATTCTATTTACTAGCTGTGTAATCCCCAATGAGTTACTATATCTCTCTAATGCTCGATTTTCTGTTCCTAACGGGGGAAATAATTTTTATTAATCTATGATAGAAGGTTGGTAAATATATCTGGAGGAAGTTAAATTTATTCTACTTGTCTTCAAGTTTTAAGTCCCTAAATGTAGGTCATATAAATACTCTCTTTTTTATGTTGCAGTTGTAGTCATGCAAATTTTAAAATTTCTGATTAAAATGAGGGTATATGTGACTAGGTTACGTAGTTTGCTTTAGTAAGGTTAAAGTCCAAGTTGTAGTTGCATCCTTCACCCAGGAAGTGCTCCATAAAGTACTTTCTTCTTAACCAATCTTTGTTGAAAGTGATGAGAAATAAACGTTTTTAAATTAATTTAATCTAATAAATTTTATGGAAAAAAAATTGTTTGAAGGTACCATGAAAAATCAGATGCTTTAAGGTAACTTATTACCAATGTTTTCCCTTTCTAAAATATTTATAAGATAAAATTTAAAATAACAATTAAAAACTTACTTCTTTTCTAATCCATTCAGGGCTGCTATTGTATTACACAACACGTAGAGTAGACCATTATCCAACAACATATCTGCTACCTTAGAACAAGAATTTAAAATCTGGAGGAGAAGTAAAAGAGCATTGTGCAAGAGTATGTTGTCATAGAGAGAGATCTCAATGAGTCCTAGGATGGGAATGACAGACCACTTCTGGAAAAGGCCCATAGTTTTCACATCTTCCAGATCAAATCTATAATAAATAATATACAGTTAAGAGCATATTAGAAGCAATCATCATAAAATAGGAAACTATGGGCTACTTTGTTAATATGATTTTAAAGTTAAAAAAATAAATTTGAGGAATAAGGATTCTAACTTGTTTTTTGAATTATAGACCCCCCCCCCCACACACAAAGAAGATAAAGACTCGTGCTAGACGTCCATCCCAGGATAAATGCACAAACATTCAGATGAAACATGCATACAAATAAAACATGGTTTTATTTGATTTACTTCAACTCATGCATGGGCCCTTTCTGTTCCAAGAAACCCTGTGTTTCTGTATGACAACTGTATAAGGAAATTATTATTGTTGTTTTACACAGCATTCGAGAGACAGCAAGCTAATGAAACGAGGGCTAGAGAAAAGGAATGAATCTTCGAGTTTTTATCCCAACAATATTTTCCTCTGGATGAAATGAATATATTTAAATATTTTGTGCCTCATTTTCCTTATTTGTCAAATATGTGTGGTAATATGCCCTTCTCTCTTCTCAGGGCTGCTGTGAGAACCAAGTAAGATAATGAAGAATTGCCAGCCTGAGCAAGAGCAAGACCTTGTCTCTACAAAAAATAATAATATTAGCCAGGCATGATGGTACACTCCTGTAGTCCCAGCTGTTCAGGAGGCTGAGGCAGGAGGATCGCTTGAGCCCAGGAGTCTGAGGTTGCAGTGAGCTATGATCAAGCCACTGCACTAAACCCAGAGCAAGACCCTTTCTCAATCAATCAATCAATCAATCAATAAAATGGAGAATTGCTTTGTAAAAGCCAAAAGCTATATGTAAACAAAAAGTGCTACTGAAATTACCAGAATAAATAAACTCCTTAATGTTTGAATTTACCACAATAAGGAGATATATATGTTTCTCTATACTATCATAAGTGGAAATAACAGTTTAACTTCCTTGCCAAACTTTTGGTTTGGGAGAAAAACATTCTTTTATTCGTGTACTTATTTGCTGACCCATCAGCCTTACACCAGGGTCAAATCTCAGCAATCAGTCTGTCCAGGAATTCCAGGTGAGCCCTTTTGCTCTTCTCCCAGATAACCTGAGGGCTCAGAGGGGCGTGAAGAGGCCTCTAAGGATCACACAGGAGCCACCTTTCTTTCCAGTTAACCTTCTCCCGTGAATACAGTATGCAAATCGTAACTATCACTGGCTTTCACTTGGGGCAGCACGAGTTTATTTCTAGATTCCAGAAACAACATTTGTAGCGAATGAACTACAAAGGAAGAAGTCATAGTAGAAAGAATATCGTATAGCAAATATCACACTGATTCACCTGGAAAGTGTTAGCAGATTTTTTTCTAAAGATGACCAAATAATTTTGTTAAGAGTGAATTCACTAAATTTTACATTTAAGAAAAAAGATTCCCAATTATGGTGGAGGGCAGAACCCACTTACTCTTCATCAGGGCCAATACGTCGACCAAAGAACATTTCAATGAAGCATTCTAACAATTCCTGAGTTCCCCGATGAAGATACAGTTGGTTGGCTAGCAAGGAAAATCCACGATTCTTCAGAAATTTATCTTTTTGTTCCTTAGATGCTCTACTAAAATACGCATCTAGTAACTAAAGCAAAAATTTAAGATCATTTAGATAATACATTGAAATTTAAAATAATATACACAAATCAAACAGTGTATCATACTTGTATTTGTAAATTAAGTTCCTATGTATAGATGAATGTAGAAAGCTCAAAAAAATGTCACCTCCACAGCAAAACAAAAATGAACTTGTCTCTGACTGTTGTAGAACGCTAATGACAACACCACTGTGGAGATCTTAGTATCTCTATGATGGAGAAAATGGGGTTTTTAGCTGAGCATGGCATCTAGTAGACAGATGGACCTTGGTTGAGAATATTTGTGCCTAACTCTAAAAGAAAAAAATCAGTACACTATGCTTTCTTTGCAAATCTACACACACACCTACACGTATGTAGGATAGACCTCCATTTCTAGACTTCCTGACAGATTATTTATCCTGAATATAGACCTGAATTTCTACCCTCTCTAGCTTCTTAAGTGCAACAAGCATAACACCAAATTACTTACTTTTCTTTCCAAACCTACTTCTTCCCTGGTTCCAGTCTTAGAGGACAGCAGTATCATATTCCAGGACTCCAAGGTTAAAGTCCTTTCGGCTTTTCTATTCCTGATTCCCCACATACAATTATAAGGATGCTCCTCTTCCATGCTGTGAATGTCTTTCAAATCTGTCCTCCGACTTCCCACTACATCAGATCAGAAACCCATCTTTTCCCCCCTGGACTACTCTGCAAGCCTAGCAGAATACTTCCACCCCGCTCTCCCCTTCAACCCCTCCATTACAGTGGTGAAGGAGTACTCCCCCCAAACACACATCAATGTACTGCTCCACTTTAAAAGTTGTCTAAGTTTATAGTAGAATACAAAGTACACATTTGCGTGAATCTTTCCCTGCTTCCCTCTGTTCAGTTCTTCTTTATTAATACTGCCATTGTAGCACTCACTCCCGAATCCCTTGCTTTTGCTTAGTTGGGCGAATGACTCTCTTCCCCCGCTAGGCTGTAACTCCTTGAATGTAGAGGCTTGTATTATTCCTCTTTATACACCACATGTCAACTAGCCCAGTGTCTTGCATATAGAATGGGAGTTTAATAAATAGGTTGAATTGCAAGTGATTAAACAATACTTACATCCAGACAAATGAAAAAAAAATGAGAATCTTTAAAAGATCATTTCAAGATTGGGTTGTTTCTAATGGAAACCATTCATATCAAACACTCATTTACTCAAAAATATACTCAGTAGTATATACTAGATACAAGATGCCTACCCTCATGAAGCTTAGTTTGGTAGGAGACTGAAGATTGAAAAAACAGTACACAGACAAATTTAAAAGATAATTATAAGAGGTAAATAGGATGCTATAACAGGATGAATAAAGAGTAGACCTAGAGGGAAGTGATTTTGATAACGCAATCAGGGACGGACTCTCTGAAAGGTGACACCTTAGCTGAGCCCTGAAGTGAATGTCTCAAACGTGATACTATACTACAGGGGAGACTTCCAATGAATAATGTGTTCCCTGTAATTTTAGCAAGAATGGACTAAGTGTTCAGATATGTGGATACACTGATGGATACTGATATAAATCAATATACAGGGAAGGAATTAAAATTGGATGATACTACAACAATGAGAAAAGTCACAAAGTATATTCATTCATTATCCCTAAGTATAAAATAAATTCATTACTCCTAAAGTATAAAAGCATGTCTACTTTAACATATATATATTCAAATTTTAGGATCACATATATTTATCTTTCTGAACTATTATAAAGCAGCACATCCAGTATTCGCCCTTACTTTTATCACTCCTTGTTGAATAGCTGGTGATGGGTGGTTCACGAGGACCAAAAGCAAATCGGCTTGAATGAGCTTGTCCATCACATTTTCAAGCATGATATCGGGCAGGATAAGAAGAACTCCTCTTAAGAGTTCATATAATCCACAGCATATAGGTATCAAACAGTCTTCAGTTACACTAAAACAGAGACCAAAAAGTTTTACTAACACAGTCAGGAAGAAAATACATGATTATTACCTCTAGACCTGTGATATGTAGTAATAATTTTGACAGGTGAAAGAAATATTCATAAGGTTTAAGAAACACTTTCTTCTTTAACTGCAATTGGAAAATTTACTGTCATTTTTTATCACTGATTTTAGGCATATACTAAACACTAGTCCATCCTACACCTATGATATCTAACACAATAATCACTGCCGCTTGTGCTATTTAAAAAACTATTTTTAATTAAATTTTAGTTCCTCAGTTGCACTACCCATATGCCAAGTGCTCAAGAGGCATAATGTGGCTAGCGCTGATTGTATTAGCACAAATAAAACATGTCCCTCATTGCAGAATGTTTCACTGGACAGTGCTACTTGAGATGTAACTAGAAAGAATAATAAATCTTATTTCTCTGAACTGAAGAACTTCACTTGAATAACTATAAGGAATTAAATAAACTGCAAGATATTTTTTTCTTTTAGAGATATTTATTGTTTAACTTTGGGCTAAATGTAGAATATTATCTAAGTTGTATTAGAAGAAGTGACACAATGAAGACATTTCTAGAAAAAAACTGAAAAGGGGGTAGGGTGCACAAAACACCAGAGTACCTCTGAGCGCTGGCCGTCCGGTTGTAGTCTGACTCATAACCAAGAGAAAAGGCAAAGTGTTCCCAGTCATCAGTGTTCCTATCAACGAGACTTGGCCACCGGCCAATGGCTGCAGATCCATTCTGGGAAGGAAAGGCCAGCCCGAGGCTTGCAATAGTGCTGTGGCTTCGCTGGAACGAGGCCAGTCCCTTCAGGTAATCAGGTCGGCGTGGGCAGGACTCGTCCCCAGGACTGTAGTCGTCTGGCCTGGGTTCTGCTCCCAAGTCTTTATGATCTACTTTGACCACTGAAAACCCAAGGGTTCCTTTTGGGACATCACTGACAGAGGCTTGGGCTAACAGGACGGTTCCCATGTCACAAACAGTTTTTGCCGACTCACAGCTACTGATGAATGCATCCTCTTGGTCTTTCTTCAGTGTGTCAAAACTCCCCAAAGGATTTTCTTTCTCTGGCTGCATAGCAACGTAGGTATCTGCAATGTTTTGTAACTTGTCGATACTACAACACAAACTTGTGGTCAATTTTTGTGCTTGTATTCCTGCTGAAGAAGTAGGAAAGGCTGGGAGGCTTCTAGAGCGCAGCATGTGGGCAGCCATCTGGTGTGGAGCAATGTTGGAGCAATTGTTTCCTGCTAAGAGTAGATAAAAACATACTACTTAAATTAAGTGAGACCATTTCTCTTCTGCATTGTAAGTCACAGCCATAGCAATAGCTCGTTTATCTAGCACAGTTAAAGAATCCAGACAGGTTCATTTTCCTTGTGACTAATGTTAGAACTCTTAAATGCTTGAACTATTTTTATTTTAACTACTTTTTATTAGACTCTTCCAAAAACATGTCTTTTCACATCTTAACAAAATACAGAATTGACTGAATGATTCAAAGGCATTAGAATTGATGGTTCTACTGTAGTGAAATTAAGTGAGTCTTAGTTGACCTCAGGCTGGCAGTCAGAGAGATGCAATTTGATAGAGCAGAAAGAGTGTGGGCTTTGTGACCAGATAGAAGTGGATTCACATGACAGTCTTTTAGTTAAGTGGCCGTGGGTAAATCACTTTATCGTACCACATGAGTGTTATTTCTGCAAGTGCAAAATGGGTATTTATCATGTCTCCTTTGCTTATGAACTAGGTGAGATCTTATCTGTAATGCACCTAACATGATACCTATCAAATAACAGGTGCTCAACAAATAGTTCTTCTTGTTACTAAATGGTCTTGGACAAGTCTCTCCTCCATTTCTGCAGCCCCTTCTTATTGCTATAGTGAGAAGTAACAGCTTTCTTTCTTCTTGCTGCGGCTTTTAATATTCTACTTAGAAGGTGATCAAAAAAGTCACTCTCATGGGAAGCTCATGGGATACCAGTGCATATGACTCAAGGTGTAGTTCATGCACCAGCAGCACAGGCATCAGCACCAGCTGCACAACTGTGACAAAGTCACATTCTCCTGTATCTAGGGAAACAATGCCCAAGGGAGGGGCCCAGAATCTGTGCTCTAATGGCCTCTCCAGGTGATTTTTTGCATGTTGAAATGTGAGAAGCACATTAAAGTAGGCACTAAATGAATTGCTTTATCACAGGTTTTGTGGTAATAAAATAACTTTATAGCACAGAATACCTAGAGTTATTGCTGGATTTTGGCTGGAGGGCTAAAGGTGATTAAAAATTCTGTTCGAAAGACCTGGAAAAAATGGGGACGTGACTGACTACACTTGAAAATGTTTCAGGGTAATACATACGATTTTTTAAAAAAGACCACACAGAGAGAATATAGAGTGTGAATCTGGAGTTTCAGAGGTGCTTGCCAGCATTCTTATGATAAATTCCAGGACAGATGCATGAGATTGGTAGAGAAAGCCAAGGGAAAGGTACCCTGAGTGGAGGGACATGAAGCTGGAAGACTGGAGGGCCGTCCACCCAGCAAGGGAAGCTGTCCAGACTGAGGGAATTAGGTAGAAAGAAGACAATGAGACCAAAAAAAAAAAAAAGCTTTTGAAGAAAATGGGGAACTAAATCTGAAGTTTAATGATGGACAAATGTCTCTGATAAGCCAGGATAGAGAATGTCAGCGCGATAGCATGAACCAAATCCATTTTCTAAGTTCTTCTGAGGACCTGTGCTGAGTATCTCTTGTCGGACTGAGTGTAAGTTACTCATACTGGAAAGTTGTGAATTTAAGGAATTTAGGATTCCTTAAATATAGCCTATAATTTTTAAGTTTAATCTTCTATTTATTTTGTCTGGTTATCAGGTTGTACTATAGGTACTGCCAAAACATGTACTATTAACATGTAATTACATAAGAATATTCAGAACTAAAGTGGGAGGGATCCTAATTTCATTATTGCTACTTTTACCTTCAGGTGGTGAAGCACTAAAACCAGATGGGCTGATTACCATAAAGCCAGGGCTGGCCAGGGGCCTTCCCCCGCTGCCTGAGTGCCTCAGGTACATGATAGACTGCACTTTCTCCTGAAAGATCTTGCCATCTAGAAGAAAAAAGGGTTTTGAGACAGAAAATTTTTTAGAAAGGATTAAAAAAACCCTCATAGGCAGATCATTAAATACAAATTCTGACAAAAAGATGTTCAAAGAGAAAAATATAGCATACATTAAGGCTCTACAATTTCTTACTGCAGATTTTTTGTTGTTGTTAATTATTTCCGGCCACATTAACTTCTATTTTCTTTGAATACCAACTATATTCATAGTTAGGCACATGGTTAACATTTAACTGTTCACTTTTTATATGTTATGATCTCTCCAAGGAGACGATTCATCTGTTCATTCTTTGGGGAAAAGACTATGTCTCTTATTTTGAGAGACACAGCCAATACTTTCAATATGACTCCAAAGCCAATACTAAGCCAATATGACTCCTAAGCCAAGATTTACAGCTTAATCTTCCTTTCTGAACTTCATACTTGTAAATTCAACTGCTTGACTTCTTGAATAAACCACAAATGCAATAAATCCAAATCAGAGTCATCTTGCTGCCCCGAATCCCGCCTCCTGTGATGTTGTCCCATATCACACATGGAGGAACCTGAAGCCCCCCTTCCTCACTACCCTCCCTTTATTTGCAGTAAGTCAGTCACCAGAAATAACTGACTTTACTTCTCATTTCTTGAACACTCCTCATTCCTACCATCATGCAGGCTTCATGATCTTCCCAGGTTACCATCACAGATTCCAGACATCTTGTCACCTTCAAATCCTCACTCCTACCAGAATTCTCTATCTCAAATGTCAACTCCTACTTAGAGCCTTCCAGGGGCTTTCTGCTGCCTCTTGACCACTGTGGATAAAGTCCAATTTTCGTGTCTGTAAGCGTCTCTGCTATTTGTCTCTGGGCCCCTCTCCAGCTCTGTTTCTTATACTACATTTCAGCAGCACAAACTTCCCACAGCTCCCTGTCAAGTGGTTTCCTGTGCGTGGAAAGCCCTTCTCTCGAGTCCTCCTTCCCCTTTACAACTCAGTGCCCGCATCACCTCCTCTAGGGAAGGCCCCTCAGCTCTTACATGCTCAGTGCTACCAGAAAACAAAATGCTGACTTCTCTGTCACAGGTCTTCCCACAGAGGGCGCTGTAATTATCTGCTTATGTCTCTCTCCCTGCAACCAGGCTGTAAGTTTCTCAAGTTTACTCATCTTTGCAATTACCCTGCTTCCAGAATTTTTATCCATGAAATTGTCCTGAGCCTAACACAAAGTCATGCTGTCTAATTTCATTTGGACTTTTATTACTGCTTTTTTTTTTTTTTTTGAGACAGGATCTCACTCTGTTGCTCTGGCTAGAGTGGCATCATCACAGCTCACTGCAACCTCAAACTCCTGGGCACAAGCAATCCTCCTGTCTCAGCCTCCTGCGTAGCTAGGACTGCAGATGCACATCACCACACCTAGATAATTTTTTTTTTTTTACTTTCTGTAGAGAAGGGATCTCACTGTTGTTTTTGGTCTTGAGCTCCTGGCCTCAAGTGATCCCCTAGTCTTGGCCTCCCAAAGTGCTAGGATTACAGGTGTGAGCCGCTGTAATTTGATCATTTTATTCATTTATTACATTTGCTAAAACGAGTACTGTACAATCAGCTATGCCAAATAGAAATGCCAAGTTGACTACCCAGCTTTCTTGTAGGTACATTCTTTCTTACATTTTCCTAGTTTTTAAAAAACTCTGATTATTCCATCTTTCTCTTACATTCATGGCTCTTTCTCCTTCCACCTCTAATCAGTCCTATTGCAGTAGTTCTATTCCTCCTTCCTTCTTTCTCTGCAGACTTTTCTTCATGGTCTTGTCTCTACTCAGAGCTTCAACACACTTCTATGGGGGCAGGTCCTTTTAAGCATCCCCATTTTACAACCCTTATGTTCAACTGCTTCCTGGACCACCATCCTGTGAGTAACCACAGGGTACCTCAAACGCGTGTGTTATAAAACCAAGTCAAACTGCTTCCTGGACCACCATC
>NW_003852511.1:4641239-4644111 GCF_000181295.1 Otolemur garnettii
CGTGTGTTATAAAACCAAGTCAAACTGCTTCCTGGACCACCATCCTGTGAGTAACCACAGGGTACCTCAAACGCGTGTGTTATAAAACCAAGTCATTCTCCTCTTCTCGTAACATCTCGAGTTGAGTCATTGCATCCTAATCTTTCCATTTCTCCCCCTCTCTTTCTTTTCCAATTCTACTGCTTCTATGCCAGATTCAACTACTTCGTCTCTTAGAGAATACTATGATTGGTCTTACCATCTCTAGTTACTTATTCCTGAATCATACTGCAGTAATTTACTTATATCATCTCCCTTTGCTCAAAACTCAAAACCCTTTCAACGACTTCCAACTAGAATACAAGTTCAACTTCTCTAGCCTTATGTTCAAGGATCCATTTAATATGACCTTGAGGGAAAAATAAATAAATCATGTTGTAAACTGTATTTATGCCATCACGTCTCACTACTTCTGGGTCCTCTTTATCTAGGGAAAATTCACTACTCCTGATTTTCTATTTCCATTTCCTCCCTTTGAAGACATTCTCTTTGCCTGAAATGCTAATTCTCTAATCTACCTGTCAGATTCTACCCAAATTCTTCAATACCCCTGTCAGATATCGTGTAACCTACTAATTATTCTCTCTCCATAGTGGTCTGATGAAAGACTTTCTCTTCTGTAATCTCATGAGTTCTTTTTTTAACTATTAGGTACTTACCTAATATTGTTTTTTATCATAGTTATGTGACTGTATGTCCCCTCTCTCCTCCTGGCATTTAATAGGCTCCCTAAAGGTAGAAGCTACATCTGGTACATTCTCTAACTCTCTGTCTGTCCCAAGCCCAGTATGTAATCAGGGAAATTTTTAAGCATAGACAGGCCATTCAAATAACAAACATGGATGAAGGTGGGAAGAATGAAAGGAAAGTGGAGGTAGCCAAGATCCAACAAAAATGATTACGCTTACCTATGTGCAAAGAAAAGTAGAAGTTTGTGGGATTGTGACAAACGTAAGTATTAGTAGGAGGGTGAACTGCTAAAAGGAAATTGAAGATAATTGTCAATAATTCCAAATCTGGAGGAGATCCAAGGACTTCTGCTATAATTTTCACAAATGACCTACAAACCTCTCGGGGCATAGACGTAAGCTGCCCCTCTTTGTGTTCCTGAAAAAAATAAAAACCAAACTCTCATTAGATTTAAAGAACTGTCAACTAAGGTTTTTCATTTAGGTAAGATACTCTTTCTAATATGGAATTCTATTGTTTACAACTCTAGTCTGATCATATTCAACACTAAATTGAGTTGCTATTTTTTTTTTTTTGAGACAGAGTTTCAGTTTGTCACCCTCAGTAGTGTGCCCTGGTGTCATAGCTCACAGCAACCTCAAACTCCTGGACTCAAGCTATCCTTTTCCCTCAGCCTCCCGAGTAGCTGGGGCTACAAGTGCCTGTCACAATGCCCAGCTATTTTTAGAGAGGGGGTCTCGCTCTAGCTCAGGCTTGTCTCAAACTCCTAAACTCAAGCAATCCACCTGCCTTGGCCTCCCAGAGTGCTATATGAGTGAGCCACTGTGCCCTGCCCAGTTGCTATTTTTTATTCAAGCATCTTGTTATTAAAAATCCATTAAAATTATTGGAAACTTAATTGCAGCCCAGGCACCTTAACTAACAGAGGCAATGTTATAGTATTAACAAGTATGGACTCAGAAGCCAAACTACCTCTGTTTGCATTCTGGCTCCTGCACTTACTTGCTGTAGGCGTGCGATTTAAAATTTCCATACCTTGGTTGCTTTGTGTATAATACAGGAATACTACTAGTGCTACTTCATAGGGGTGTTTCAAGAATTAAAAACCATAAATTCTTAGAATAGTGCCTCACGTATAGATAGGTAAGCCCCATATAAACATTAGCCATCACAATATTAGTATTACTACCACTAATATTACTATTACTCCTCCTGCTTCTATTACTACTACTATTAAGGGATCAGAGGGAAATATTCTGATAGAAAAACTTAGTAACATGACTACAGTGTGTTCCAATTTATAAAGATCTTGCTCACAACAACTCTGTGAGAAGTTTTATCCCTCATTTCTAGACTATGGGGCTCATACTGGTAATTTGACCAGCATATACCACACAGAAAATATGTATACAGTACAATTAAATTTCAAACACAGGCCACTGAACTCTTTCTACGACATCACTACTGCCTAGAATAATGAGACTTGGTAGAATGCCTAGTAATTACTAAAAACAAACATATATAAACACATTATTTGTATCATCCAATTCCACCTGTCCAATGGACAGCAGCAGCAGATCAGGGTGTGGAAGGTAAATTTCCCCATCTTCCCTCTCCCCATGTCCAAACATCTATCTCTACATCCACTCTTCTTCATCTACTCTCGCGTACTGCTGAGCTGGAATACTTAAAATGCACATGTTACTTTTAAAATTATTCAGTCTAACTACCTCAGATTTAGGAAGAGAACACTAATTCTACAGAAGAAAACACAAAACCCCTTTGCCAAGATCTGTCAAGTGACCACTCTAAGACAAGAACATGGACCCCTAACTTCCAATTCCAAGACATTTCTGTGACAATCGTGTGCCTTTCTTCTAAATTGTCCCCCTTGTGTCTTAACTTCCCTGGATGCAACGTTAGTTACTCATTGCTAATTCCATGCTAGCTCAAGTGTCTTCAATCTTGCCCTTTACACTAACTTTGTACAAATAACCATCAGAATCCTGTTTTATTAGGAAAAAAATCCCTGAATTTGACCTCGTGTTAACATTCTGTTTCTCTTTTTGTTTCTGCTGCTGGACTTTTTTTTTTTTTGAGACAGAGCCTCAAGCTATCCCCCTGGGTAGAGTGCCCAGAGTGG
>NW_003852511.1:4644261-4648120 GCF_000181295.1 Otolemur garnettii
GCCTTAGCCACTTGAGCCACAGGCTCTGAACCTGCTACTGGACTTCTTAATAAAATGTTTATTCTCTCCCCTCCAGGGCTCCCCCACACTTGGGGACACTGCCTGAAGTCTCTGAAATCTGGTTCTCACCTTCTCCACGCTACTGGAATCTTGTGAGTCATTAAGAATTTCCAAGGCAATGGCCCTTTATCTGTCCACATTTTCCTGAACCTTCTCCCTCATCTGGCTCCAGGCACCACCTCCTTCTCTGCATGTTCCTCCCCTCTGTGCCCCTGGCTTTCTCTTTACTGAGTTTCCAGGTTCTTCTCTGACCTCTTCAATTACTCTTTCTACATCTCTTTCAGTAGCTCCTTTTCCCTGTTCCACATCAGGAAAATGGATATTTCCTGAAGTGCAAACCTCTCTGATTCTCTCGCTTGTTTGTCTGTCTTGTTGTGCTCACCTAGCCCCTGGCTTCACCACTACAAGGCCCAGTTGTCACCTTCACTAATCGTCCTGCTGTAATCTCAACTGTAGAATATATAAACTACAAGAATACCACACTGTCATATGAATTCATTGAAAATTGGCCAATAAGTTTCAAAACAGATACGCAAAGAAACAAATTTAGTGGAAACTGATACCTAAATTATGCATAAAACATTCAGTACGCAAGGGGCCTGAGAGACCACTGCATTGTATTCCTGACAACAATCATCTAACCCACACGGGCCAAGAAAAGCAAACAAAAGTTTGGTTTTTTTTTTAGAACCAGTAGGAATGTGTTTTTTGTTCATCATGCTGTAACCTCAGTATTCGGCACACAGAGGCTCAGGTAAATACTTGTTAGATGAAATATTCGTTCATCTCTTTCCTCCATTTAACACGTGTTCACCAGGAGCCTACGTGTGCCAAGCACTGAGGTTACAGCACCACCAACAAGAGCACATCCCTACTGACGCTTAAAGTGGAAGTAAACCATAATCTCATACACAACAAAAACCTAACCAATTGTAGATGCACAGAGTGTGAGCAAGGGTATAAAAGGGATGGGCTAATTTAGATGGAAAGGGAAGAAAGGGCATCTGTCAGGAAATAAGTTTTAAGTTGCCATAAGGAGGTTAAACAGAATTGGCCAGATAAAATGGATGAGATCTGTCACTTGTAAGGCAAAAAGAACCCCATGTTCCCTGATGTGGGAAAATGCGTCACTTGCTTAAGGAAGGGAAAGGAAGTGAGGCTGAGCAGCATAAGAGGCGGCTGGAGTGGCAGCTGGACAGCCCAAGACTTGTAATTGTCACAGATTTTGCTTTTAGTCCAACTACAATGAGAAGCCCCAGGTGCTACTGAAGCAAAGGAACAAAAAATGTAAAATACTAAAGCAGATAAAAGGACATCTGTAAAGGCAGAGAAAAAAGAATTAACTGGAAGCCAGGCCAGGACAGACATCAGAATATAACTGGTGAAATGAGTGCCACTTTTTAACATAACTTTTGGACACATTTTCAAAATACTAATTCTTTCAGTAAATGTATACTTATTAAAACAATGCCTACTTGCACATTTTTATTTAAAGCATATGGAACAAGTTAAGATTAGTCAACTATTGTTGATGTTTTAGATACCACAACATCATTATTATAGCCCAACATAAAAAAGAAATCTCAGAAATTTAGTAATTGTTCTTTTGTAATCGAGTTGGGAATGATGAAAGTGTAAAGATGATGCTATAAAGGGCAAGAGCTGAAAAACTCCCAGATTGTTTGTTGAAATAAGAGAATCTGGAAAGAAGAGAAGATGGAAAAGGGGGGAATATCCCTTGAATGTCCCATGAAGATTTGATGTCCACAGTATTAGTTATTAAACAGAAACAATTGCGGAAAATATCTCTCCAAAAGTCAAGTTACGTGGAAAGTACCTGCAAAACCTGACAAGTCAGTAGGAAGTGATGAACCACTTGCGCTTTCAACAGCTGCTTAATGTTGAACATCTGCTGCTGGTGGTCGGCTCTGATGAGGACTTCCAGAGCCGCGAGCAGAGTTTCCCAAACACCTTGCTGAGAAAACAAACACGCACCTATAAGCTCACAGCTGCAGACAAACTGCTACACCCTGATTTTCAGAAGACACACCAATTCAACAATGTAACACTGTACACATTTAGTGTCAAAGTTTAAATTTGCCTGAAACAAAGCAAACTTTAAAATTTTTGTTGTCAATAGGTCGTTTCTCATTATCCATGTTGAATGCAGTATTGTATTAGGTGTTTCAGTATATTATTACCTTTTTATGGCAGTAAATGATATATAACTATTTTCAAAAGGTGAATTATTTTGAGGGTTTTATTCAAATTACAGAACTATGTTACCAATATAATTGTTTTCAAATACTTTATGTTGAAGAGTACTATTACAAATGTATAAATTTCATGTCAATTCACATGTGCAGAGTTTAACCAAATAATTTTAGCACAAAACACAGTAAATTAAAGTCATGGGCAATGTGAAAATTATGCATTTTTGAAGTAATTTATTTTTAAGTCCAAATAATAGAATCTTCTGCACGACTACAGTTATCTTCAAAGAGCAGTTAGTACCCTTTGGCAGTACCTTAAAATGCTCTTCCCACACTGAATCAATCTTAAATTACAATAATACTAGAGACAAAGGGATTCTATATAGATAACTAATATAGAAAGATAATTTTCCCCTCATTTTATTATCCTAATAGACTTTTCAACAAAGTTTTCAAAAACAACAAAATTAACTGGCTTGGGTTGCAGGTCTTACTATTTCTCCTGCCATTACATGGCAGCAACAAACAATGAAAAGGCCAAGGCCTTGAGAGTCTAATCGTACTGCTCTACCCAAGGCCTCGCTCTTCATGCCACGGAGCCAAGATGCCCTAAAAGAAAAGGCCATGTGAAAACCGAAGACAAGGCAGGCAAAATATGAAAACTGGATTCAAATCTGAAAAAATCACCAAAATAAAATACTGCCAATATAAACCACCACCAACAGAGAACAAGAAAAATGAAATCTTAGTTCAAAAATAATCAATTAGGTAAGAAAATCTTTTCAAATCCATAGAAGTGTGTGTGTGTTCTATCACTTTTGAATTCAATTAAAAATATGCTTTTAAAAAATCAAACAACTTCAAATTTTCCTGTTCTTTTGAAATACTAAATAAGTGAACTGTGCAACATTTAGTTAGGTTTGATATTCCAATCTGCAAATGAGTATATTCTTTATTATGTATTTTTACTGCCTTTGATACTCTCATTAATTACAGAATAATTTGTTTCCATAGACTATCTTTATAATTACAGTAGTACCTCCATAGTTGACCACTGCCCTCCACTAACCAAACTTTCACAGACGGGACATGCATCACATGTACGTATCAGTACAGCAGGCCCAGCTCCTTACGCTGACCACCTCTCTATGCTGACCAGTTTGCCACAGTCTCTTGGGTGGTCAACTTACAGAGGTTCTATTGCATTTGTTTTCTCTCCCTGCAACATTTCACATATTTTTAATCTATCCAATCTCTCCCTTTTTTTTAAATTTGAAAGTGAATATTTATTCAGACAAAAGAAATTACAACAAATTATTAAGTTTAAAAAAACAGAGAAATACCATATATATACCACAAGGTTCAGAAAAAATAGCAATAGTTTAGTTCTTGACACATATTTTTAGTTCTTGACACATATTTTTAATACTTTTTTTTTTTTTTGCAGTTTTTGGCCAGGGCTGGGTTTAAGCCCCCGCCCTCGATATAAGGCCACTACCTCCATATATGGGGCCGGCGCCCTACTCCTTTGAGCCACAGGTGCCGCCCTATTTTTAATACTTTCATGCTTTATGACTACATAACCT
>NW_003852511.1:4648140-4663966 GCF_000181295.1 Otolemur garnettii
CAGGGCTGGGTTTAAACCCACTACCTCCATATATGGGGCCGGCGCCCTACTCCTTTGAGCCACAGGTGCCGCCCTATTTTTAATACTTTCATGCTTTATGACTACATAACCTTTAATTGCCTCTTCAAATAAAATTTTGTAATATAATTTTCTATAGAAAGACTAGAAAAAGAATTCTCTTTCCTATAGTATGTTTGAGCTGTATTTGTTTTTATTAACAATAGATTAGAAAAGTTTTTTCAGCTTCACAACTTGCTATTGGTAAAGTGTGGACTTTTAGAAACTGTTGCCAAATTCAAGAATACTCAATTTTTAAACATCTTAATGGCATACATACCCTGAATTGCCCTGTAAATAATTATGTTTGATGATAATGTTATTTTACTCCAATTAATTATAGAAAATATATATACTTAAAAATTGATAGGATAGCAAATTTGTGCATAGAAATGTATTTCACCACAATAAAAATAATAGGGAAAAGTGCATATTACATGCCTCTGCTTTGTTCCATATCTTCCAGTCAAGCAGTAGCTCCTTTAACAGTCTAACATCTTGGATTATAGCGTTAGACTCTACGTCCAGCTTAAACTCCCCGTTCTCACTGATATGAATCAGATCTTCATCACAGCAACCTTCAAGAAGGGTCTATAGAAAATTAGCATTAACACAGATGTATTAATAATTGACCAGTCCAAAAGTTCAAGAGAAACATTAAGTTTTCAATCTTAGCAATCATAACATTAAATTCAAAGGGAAATATAAATAATTTGACATCTCATAAAGTATCTTTGTCTTGTAAAACAATTCAGAATAGAAAATCCCAAACTTTCGAATATCTGTAACTATTAGTTTTCAAACATGGAGTGAAACCAACCACATGGCAAACAAAATATTTTTACTTTTTAAATGGACTTAATCTGCCATTAGGCTTTAAAACGTTTTCCAAAAAGTAGTCAAGATTCCTGTCATAAATGTATGCTCTTGATAGTTTCAAGAAGTGTGGATGGAAGCAAGGGAAGGGGAATCATTTTTTGTCTTAGCACCAGTGCCCTCAGAGAGAAATATTTTCACAGTGTTTTTAAACATCTATACGACTGTGGGATCATGATAAACCTAACATCAGTATCTGTGACTTTAAAGATCAACTCTCTTGCAGCATTGCCTAATGGAATGGGATGTCTCTAGGTAGCTGGAGAACTGGGTTGTCTTCCAATGACAGAAGCTGAAACAAACAGATCCATCAATCTACAGAAGGAGGGAATGGCCTGGGAGACACCTGTGGCCCATTCAGATCTAAAATTTTATGACTTTTTTTTTCTTACTTTTCAAAAATGCTATAAGAAAAAGAAAA
Organism: Otolemur garnettii; assembly: GCF_000181295.1. Lineage (NCBI taxonomy): Eukaryota > Metazoa > Chordata > Mammalia > Primates > Galagidae > Otolemur > Otolemur garnettii. Next base: position 4,649,495 of record NW_003852511.1, read on the forward strand.
ATGTAATTATTTATATGATGAAAAGAACAAAAAAACAGTTTAATTAAATATATACTGAGTTTCCTACATTTTCTTCAGGAATAACTGAAACACCAAAGTATTACTTGAAGACTTTGATGAATAAATGCGTCTCACAGCATAGGAAACTAAGAGAATACGTTTTAAACAGCCATACCTTCAGAATGTGAAAGCCAACAATGCATTTCTGTTTGATCAGCACCTGATGAATCATGGAAAGTCCATTGCAATTTTTAAGTTCATGTACTCTCTGTTGGTTGTATTTAATTAATGAGAGTATAACTTGCAGTGCTAAAGCTTGAGTTTTTTCACAGCTGCTGAGTTCAACAACCTAAAACAAAGTGAATATATTTTTGTTTTAATTTGTTAAGAGTAAAAATGTCACATGAATTACGTGGTATCAATCCACCAGTGTCTCTGAAAGTTTATTACAGAATGCTCATACTGTACTACTAGAGAATTGTGGATAAACAAAATGGAGACAGGCACAAACTCCATGCTCTTTAGTCTCTTACATATATTATAAATGAACTCAAAAATACATGTTAAATTTACTAAGTGTAGGGTATAAATGTCCGAACATAATAACTAAGAAAATGCAGTGAAGGCCATGTTAACCAGTTTGATGAAATCATTCCAAATGGTATATAAAACCAGCACACTGTACCCATGATTACATTAATGTGCACAGCTATGATTTAATAAAAAATAAATAATAAAATGTACTGTTTTAAAAAATAATAGTAACAACAACCTTGAGGTCAGTAGCACTTTATAATCAGTGATCTGAAGTGTTAGTAAAATGCCTCAAGGTTTTGATAAATTAGTCAAATAGCCTCTGAATTATGTGCAATAGAAGATAAAAATAAATAAAAGACATGATAATTGCCCCCAGTGGAGCCTGCAGTCTAATCGAAGAGCTAAGATGCATATATAAAAACCACACATTGTGTCTTGTACTTCAATTCAACCAAGGCTTTCTAACAACCACATATTAAGAAATACACACCTATTATCACGGTAAAGAAAGCAAAGAAGACAAAATGAGATAATAGGTGTCCCAGGAGAAGACAGAGACCCTTCTGACTTCTCTCTGCTTGGTTTAGGGAAGGATACACAGAGGGAAAACGGTGTGAAAGGAGAGCCGAATCCTGGAAAGCAGAAACAAAGGGGGTGGCTGCAGGCAGGACACAGCCAGAGACGGGTAAAGGCCTGAACTAGAAGTTCCTGAGGCTGCAGGCTGCCCCTTGGGTTGGATTGTGGAGATTAAGTGGCTATTCATGTAAGGATTTTAAAGAGACTGAATTTCATTTTTGTAGGAAAGGAGGAAGGATAAGTATAAAAGTTTCTACGTTTTAAATGTGGAAATACACTTTTAAATATACTTTTAAAATATAAATATCTTATTGGCAAGATTCTAAATGTATGAAGACAAAAATTCAACCATTATCTCTAGGATGCTTTCCCTGTGTGGCATAATACAATTGTAACAAAATTATATTCAGTATCTTGATGACAAAGGAAAAAACAAGGATATTAATTTTGAAACTATATTATGGTATAAAATGGTGATCACAAAATGTTGATGAAGAGTTAAGTGAAAAGCTTTTCTTTTTAGAGACAGAGTCTCACTTTTTTGCCCTCACAGCAAGCTCCAGCTCTTGGACTTAGGCGATTCTTCTGCCTCAGCCTCCTGAGCAGCTGGGACTACAGGCACCCGCCACAACATCCGGCTATTTTTTTGTTGCAGTTTGGCCAGGGCTGGGTTCGAACCCGCCACCCTCGGTATATGGGGCCAGTGCCCTACTCACTGCCATGGGCACCGCCCAAGTGAAAAGCTTTTAATCCTTAAAACATTAGGGGAAAACCTATTCAACTAGATGCAAAAACAAAAGTATAAAAAAGAAGTAGCGTCAATGAATCCCCAACAATAAATTTTTTTTAAAAAGCATCTCTTATATTGATGCTTTTTAACTTAAATAAAATATGAACTAAAAAAAAAAGAAAAAGAAGTAGAGAAGGAAAGATAGCTTACAGATGGTGAGTCAAATGCTAATAAGATATTTGTGACTAATAAATGCAGATTAGGCAATATTAATCAAGGGTGGTCCATTAAAGAAAGAAAGCCAATTAAAGAGACTGTGAAAATTTAATAATGTTGCAGAAGTTATACTTAGGGCATAAAGTGAAGAAGGTATTTTGAGGATGAAGGAAGATCAAGTTGCTTTAATTAAACAGAGATTTGAACCCTGAAGGAAGCAGAAATGATCTGTACCAAAGTGAGACCATTTGTGACCCCATTATAGATTTTAGCAATCCCTAAAAAAGCTGATCTATAATTATTCACAGCCTATTCAGCATTAGGAGAGATATTATCCCTGCTTTTAAACAACTAAATATTATTATACAAGAGATAATTAGTTTGTTTGTTCTCAAATGGTATTCAGGGCCTGAGTCAAACTTTTTATATTTCTCCTCAAGAAAAAAAAAAAAAAAAAAAAAACTCTGAACCCAAATAAAGTTTTTTCTGTGTTTTTTTTTTAACCTTTTTTACTTATTTGTTGACCTTTGGGGTATTTTCCCCACACATTGGGAAGCTTTCAGAGATAAAGTCTTATAAACCTTATTTTTAAAATACATTTCTTTCATATTACTACAGCACACATTTTTCTTTCCAAAGGCAACTTTACATCTCATACACTTAACATGTAATTGTTCTAATTACATTTCTGGATAATAGAAAACTTGTAAACTCTTCACAAATTAGAAGAAGCTCAATAATCTGTGGCAGAAATTTTGATAACATCTTTAATATGTAATTTTTCCTATTTTAAATTTGTAACATCTTTAATATGTAATTTTCCTATCTTTAATTTGATAATCCAAAAGAAACTGTTAAATTTATTAGTAATAAATAAGCAGCTCTCTTTAAACAAAGCTATAATCAGTGATCCTTACCCTAGCAAAAAGAAAAACAAAGATCCCAGTTCCACCAATCTCGTGCAGAATGCCTTGTATAGTTTTACATTCAGTCGGCTGGAGATTCTTTAGATGATGAGGTTCTAATACAACGCTCTGAACATCTTTTGAGCTGAAGGGTCTTTGAGAGAGTTGAGTTTTCATCTGACCTTTAAGTCTAATCACTGGTTCATAGATGGTGTACTGATCAGGACAGTAAGTTGTATAAACGACTGAAAGACTTTCCTGAAATACAAATATTTTCAGTAGTTAAACAAGTTCAAAAGTTATTGACTAGCAGATAGATATTTCAGACTGAAAAGACACCTCCCTAATCTTTTTCTTTGTTTTAAAAAAGCTAATACACTAAACAAAGATGAGCATGAAAAGCAGGCTGCTTCTCAGGAGGCAGCGATCAGCTGCACTGAGCAGCAATCACCAGCATCAACCACAAGGTTGAGGAGGGCTCCAGCTTTGATCAGTTTAGAATAAATACGAAATTATGCTTAATATGAATAACAGACCAATCTAATACCACACTCCTTACATCCCAGGCACTATTCTAAGCACTTATAAATACTGGGAACTCCGGGTGAAGTTACCTGAAACTTTTGCTTTGGATTTACTTATGGGTTAGCTATACATTTAAAAGTGACTTTAAACCTGATCTCTCTACTAGAATAAAATTCCAGACCGTCATCTGCCTAACTAAAATTAAACAGAACTTTCAATCTCTCCCCCATGCACAGTTTGCATCAGCTTCTGGTTCCCTGTCAAGATTCTCTGAACTACTTTAAAAATTAAGGTAGGTTGGTTTCTTTCTTTCTTTATTGGTAAAGAAGGGTCTCACTAGGTTGCTCAGGCTGGCTTCCCAAATTGCTGGGATTACTGGTGCATGCCACTGTGCCTGGCCAAGGCCAATTTTAAATGTAGAATGTACTTGGAGGTGGTCTCAGGGAGGTCGTGCGCATTCAGTGTCTTCTCACAGATCTCCGTGGGGGCCTTGGGCTTTGATCATTTCTGACTCCTAGCAAGCAGACATTCCACCTGGCGCATTTGCACACTAAACCAATCACACAGTCTGTTATATATGATTAGACTAGAAAATAAAGCTTCAAACCTGTAGGAGTTTTAGTCCTAAACCTGACACCACACCTTAGCCTGACAGCACCACTTCTCTCTGATCACTCTTTCATGACCTCATAACCTCTAAGTCATCAAATCAGACTTAAAGAATTTTGCTTTCAAAGAAGAGTTTTCATATAAAACCCTTAGAATTTTTATTCATGATTAATTTCTGTTGTGTTGTATGACTTATGTGACCTCTACTCTTTTTAGGAAAAAGAAAAGAATTAGGGAAACATTTTTTATGAAAATAAATAGATGAACCAAAAGTTGGGAAGAGTTAAAATTATTACCTGAACAAACACTTGTGTGAGCTCCTCAGTTTCCCTAAAGTAGAAGTTCTCAAAGTGTGGTCCCTAGCCAGCAGCATCAGCCTCACCTAGGAACTTACTAAGAATGTAAATTCCAGGGCCACACTTCAGACCTACTGAATCAGAAGTTCTGGCCTAGCGGTCTATATTTTAACAAGCCTCTGGGTGATTCTGATACACATTCAGGTCTGAGAACCATTCCCTGAAGGATTTTTTTTTTAACTGAAGAGGAATCTTACTATGTTTCCTAGGACAGTCGTGAACTCCTGGGTTCAAATGATCCTCTCACCCAAGCCCCCTGAGTATCTGGATTACAGGCACATGCTACCGTGCCCAGCTTCCAAAGCATGTTTTCTTAATGGCGGGACATTTGGGATGGGATCATTCTTTGTTATACCACAGTGTTCATGTACAACAGAACATTGAGCATACCTGGCCCTCACCCAACAATGACAACCAGATCCCCTCAACAATGAGAAGAAAAACACATTCCAAAAGAGAAGTCTCCTATAATTGTACTTGTCATAAGAAGCCAGTAGATACAAACTAAACCAATAAACTTATTACAGAAATATAATTTCAAGGAAAAGAGGCTATAAGCATAAAAACCTGAAACAGGCTCGGCACCTGTGGCTCAAGCGGCTAAGGTGCCAGCCACATACACCTAAGATGGCAGGTTCGAATCCCCAGCCCAGGCCCACCAAACAACAGTGATGGCTGCAACCAAAAAATGGCCGGGCATTGTGGCGGGCGCCTATAGTCCCAGCTACTTGGGAGGCTGAGGCAGGAGACTTGCTTGAGCCCAGGAGTTGGAGGTTGCTGTGAGCGTGATGCCATGGCACTCTACCCAGGGGGATAGCTTGAGGCTCCGTCTAAAAAAAAAAAAACCTAAAACAAATTTTGAAGGAAGTCAAAGAGTTCCAAATTTCTTTAGAAAACATAATCTAAGAAAAGAAAATGTTAAGGAACAAAATGAAAAACATTTAGAAATCTAATTCAAACCTAATTGCACATTTCAACAAATATACTTATATACAGTTACTATGAAATTAAAACTTAACTTACAATTAAGAGACCAATGTCCACTTCTTTCTTGGTCATAAAAAGTTCTCTGATTTGTTCACACTGCAAAATGTCCTTGTTGATATATCTGGAGTAGTCATTGACCGGCTTCCCATGTTTACAGGGCATTATAGATGTATGGTTGGGTCCACAAGCATATAAATAAAAGGCTTCTTGTGAACCAATCTTAGCTCCTGAAGAGTATAAAAACAAAGTTAGCTATTTAAAACACTCTAACCAGAATTTTTCATAAAAAGCAAGAAACCAGGAGTTCTTTCTGTTCTTTTTTTTGGCCAGATTTTTCACTTGTTTACTATATTTTATGAAATTGATAAAGCCTCAATTTCCAAATTGGCAAAATACAAAATAAGCTATGCCAACCATGATGGAAGATGAATTAATGCATGTAAAGGTAATGTGAAGCTCTTGATAAAATTATAAAATTTCTATTTGCTCCTTAAGTCAGAAAACAGAGGGGTATTTTTTGGTTTTGAGATAGAGTCTCACTATGTCACCCTTGGTAGAGTGTGCTGGCGTCACAGCTCACAGCAACCTCAAACTCTTGGGCTTAAGCAATTGTCTTGCCTCAGCCTCCCCAGTAGCTGGGACTACAGGCACCCACCACAATGCCTGGCTATTTTTTTGTTATTGTTGTCATTGCTGTTTAGCAGGCCTGGGCCAGTTTTGAACCTCCAGCCCTGGTGTATGTGGCTGGTGCCCTAATCACAGAGCTAGGCGCCAAGCCAGAAAACAGACTTTTTAAAAATTTTGTTTTGCTTTAATAAATGGAAACTACATATTGGTAAATTCCACTTTAAAATAAAATTTGAATTGAAATATTTATTCTTGCCTATCATAGTCAACAAACACTGCCTGAAATTCTCTTATGTATTAGATCTAATGATGTACTTTAAAAAATCATATATTTCATTTTTGTATAGGATATACTAAAAGTAAAAGAGACGATAAGTTTACTAGTCATAATACTGAATTTTCTAGAAATGTAAAATAATGCTGGTTTAATATAAGCTCTTTTTGAGGAGGGAGAGGAAAAGAGAACACATCTGTACATTAAATAGATACATCAACAATTATAAGCCATATCTAGATTATAAAAATGTTAAAATATTTTAAAAGACAACCTTAGAATCTTAGAAATACAATACTTATTATAATACAGATGTAGGAATAAAGCTCAATAATTTATCCAGCTTATCACTTAGTTCAATCCTTGTTAACTGAAAGACAAGTGGAAATACTTTGAAGGGAAAATGTACCATTGAAGAGGAGCAAATTCCCCAGGTCCCACTTTCCAGCCAATTGCAAAAACTCTTCTTGGGATGATAAACAATGGCCGATCATACAAAATGTTTTATTGCTGTCAGATGACAAACTTGTTTTTCTTGGAAGCGTAAAATCCAAAGTAACATCAGGCTTCCTACATTAAAAACAAAGTTCAATCAGTGACTTTAGGGAGTATTAGTACTAAGTAATTTTAAAGTGTGAACGTTTAACAATGGGAAATCCTTGAATAGTTGTCTTGGTTCAGTATCAGATGGCTGGTGATGGGGAGGGAAAGAGGGACTGATCCTGGTCAGAGGAGCAGAACAGAGATTTGTGATGATCCCGTAACAGGGAAATGAGACATTTGCTGACAGTTTTCTTTGCCACTTGACTTCTGCAAATGCACCTTCCTGGTTAACATATATGAACCAAATACCTTCCCCCTCCTTCTCTACCTCCCCCTAATTTTACAAAGAAGTTTCCTATTTTGGCAAACAATCCCAAAAATTTTACAGCGGCTATAAGGGCTTTGAAGATTAATCAAAAGAACAACGTCACTTCTCCAAGTTTTCCTCTTCGTAGCCACTGAAATGCCATGCCTTTTGCACTTTCTGTTTCTTCAGTGCCAAATGATTACAGAGCCTTTGAAAGATTCCTTTTTCTTCATTGATAAAGATTACAGGCATACTCTTGGGAGGCTGAGGCAAGAGAATCACTTGAGCCCAAGAGTTTGAGGTTACTTTGAGTATAAAGCCCCAGCACTCTACAGGGGACAAAGTCAAGACTCAGTCTCAAAAATAAATAAATAAAAGTAGCAGGAAAAGAACAGGACTGGAGAAGGTAAGGTAAGGCTTTCTCACAGACACACACATAAAAGCCAGGTCTACATCAACTAGTGAGACTTCAGAGTGCTAAGCCTCTATCTCTAGTTTAGAGATGTTTTAAACTCCATGGTAAGATAATAAGTGTGACATACAAGGGCAAAGCCTAAATAAAACTTAATATGATAAAGACTTAGAATGAGCTACCATGGTTAGCTCTTCATAATAAATTCTACTTTGTTAGATTTATTTTGTAACTTTTCCTATATAATTGTAACTATATTTTAACAGGAAAATTTTGAATAAAGAAAGATGGGAGATACTTTCAACAACATGCTTTTCCTTGGCAGTGAGAGGCTGTAAGAAGCTGTAAACGGCTGTGACTGAAACACTATTGCCACCTAGTGGCATTATGACTTAAAATAGCATTAAAAAAATTTTTTTTTTAAATCGTATGTTTAAGGGTGAAAGAAAATCTATTACAGGATGAATGTAAAATAAATTCAACAGATATTAAGTACCTACTATGTGCCATATCTTTCTGCCATATTTATATGATTTTCATCAAATAATTAACAGAAAATATTAATTCATTTTCAGTATCGTTGTATATTATTCAAAATGGCCTTTTGAAATGTGTTCTTTTAGAAACTATTCTACAGCTCAAGTGATGAAGACAACACCAAATTTAAGTCAACAGAACAATCTATTTGTCTTTGGTCATCTGTCCACTGCTCTGTTAACTGATGGAACCATTAACGTATACAGAATGGCAAACAATTCCCTCAAAGAAATGTAGAAATAAGTGGGAAGATAAAAAAGTAAAAGAAAGTGTGACTCACGTGACTATGCTCACCAACTTGATAAATGTCCGTGTGAAAGTCTAATCTCGCATTATGGTTCCTAGACCTGTCATTTGACCTGATCCAGAAAAAGGCTGTAGGGCAGAATAGCATAGAGCTTAACAGCATGGACTCGCCAAGGGTCAAGCTTCAGCTCTAGCCCTTACTCGTGGCATGACTTTGGCCAAGTCACGCTGGCTCTCAGTTGCCTCACGTGTAAAATAGAGATACTTCATAGAGTTGTTGGAAGAATTAAATGAGATAATCTGTGTAAAGTATTTAGTGCTGGCACATGTTGAGAAATCAAGAAACTAAGAGACAGGGGAAAAGGAGGCTCTCTACACACAGCTTAGCTCCAATCCCAACTGATTTAGCTAGAGGTTCTGGAAACAAATTTACTGATTGGCTGTAGCTGCCAGTCAGGCTTAGACAGGTATGAAAGCTGAGGCCAGACTGCATTTTATTTAGAATATTGAAATTAGGCTTCAATGATCTTTTTTCACAATTTTTTAAAAAACAAAACAAAAGCGAAATCTTGATTTTACTTCCAAAGCTTGTTCTTTCCTGGGCAGACTGGAGGCTGGCTACTCTAAAGCCATTCACAAACCTCTTCGCCCTGCCTTCCTCTAAGAGTGAAGCTGGACGGCCGCTGTGAGCAGTCACCATCCCAAGAGTCTTCATGTCCTCGGGCCCTTTCCTCTACTGGAACACTCCTCCCACCTGCTCAAGGCAAGCTCCATCTCCTCTAGGTTTCAGCTTTAAAACCCTGTTCGTAGATACATCTTTGCTGATCCACCCGTGTTAAGTACTTGAGTATTAAACCTGATTTTTTCTGTCTCAAGACCCATTCCCTTCACAGTGTTGTTTGTAATCTGTAAATATCCATTTAATTGTGTGGGCTTGTTTTCTGCTTCCTCAGTAGACTGAATTTGAAGGAGGCAGTGAACATGTCTGTCCGGTTTACCACTGTCCTCCAGGCCTAATACAGCAAGTGCTTGGCACACAGTAATTACTTAATAAATGTGAAAAATGAACAAATAAATGAATGAAAATAGTTCAATCTGTTATTTCTGTAGTCTCATCTACTTTGAGGGATTTTTGAGAGAATTAGTAGGTGATGTACGTAAAGCACCTAGCAGAAAGTCTGCAATGTAAGTGTGGAATACATCGTGCTCCATTTGATTTAATCTAGACTCCTCAGCTGGGCATTCAGAACCTCCGTGCACATGGCTTCACCATGCATGGTCATTTTCCTTTCTCATTGCTCAGCTTAGCCTCTTTGAGGCAGCTTGATTCTCTCCCTCATGCTATACTAGTTTTGAATTCTGTATCTTCTCCTATGTTATTTCACTCAATAAAATACTTTCCAACTCTTACAAATCCAAGCTACCTTATAGTTAATGCAAGGTTAAATTTTACATGAAGATATTCCACAAAATGTTTCTTATTAACATCGCTGACAATTCTCCTGTGCAGTTCTCTACCTGAATCTATCACCTAGTATGTTTCCAGGACCCTATCTGAATCTATTACCTGGTATATTTCCCTCTAGCCATTCTAATTTCTATTGAAAGCCTAATTTAAGTTAGGTGTTATCCTTATTAGCCACTTAATATAAATAATTCTCTGTGGATTCAATTTTATAACCTATGGGCTTGAGGGACAAAAATACAGATTCTGTTCTTGTCTTATTACAGTAGAATCTCTGTAAGTTAACCACCCAAGGGAAAGTAACAAACTGGTTGACAAATGGAGGTGGTCAACATAAGAAATGAGGCCTGCTGTACTGATACGTGCCTGTGGTACATGTCTAGTCTATGACAATTAGGTCAGCTTAAGGAGGTGGTCAATGAAGGGAGATGGTCAACTCTGCAGGTTCTACTGTGATTATATATAAATGTCTAAATGTCCCAGTTTCTGCATTTTCCCCAAACCCAAATATTAATTTCCGACAGTTACTTCTATGGGAGATTTATTTGGTATGAAAATGCTAAATAGGAAAAAAATACCCAAATCTAACATAAATCCCTATGTTAACATATAGCAAATTGACCTACAGTTTTCTATAATGTTTCAGAAGCTATAACAGGCGGATTAAATTTAAAGTTGTAACTGAGATTAATATGCATTTTCTCCAATGCTTCGTACCTCTGTCCAGAGACCCATATGGAAACTTTCCCATGAATGTTCTTTTTCCCTTGGGGCTGCTGCAAGTAGGTAAGCACTAAATGTTGCCATTTGCCTGGGAGGAAAATGTTCTCCTGTGATTCAACCTGTGCTAGTAAAACAGCCTTCGTGTCATCATTTGAATCCATGCACATACTACAGAAAAAGAGAAAAGGCACAGGCTCAAAACAGGAAAATTCTGAGTTTGATATTTAGCACATGTACAGCGACTACAATTCTAAATATTTAAGGGAGATTAAAAATCAGTTCTATCTTTTAAAAAAATTACTTGAAAATTCAGTAAATCTTTGTTTTACACCATAATCTACTGAGTCATTTTATTATATTGTTATCTCAATTCATGAACAAAAATAGATTAGGCTCATTGTCTGGTATTAATAATTTAGGCAGGCTTGGTGCCTGTAGGTCAGAGGCTAGGGCACTAGCCACATACACAGGAGTTTGCGGGTTCGAATCCAGCCTGGGCCTGCCAAACAACAATGACAACTACAACCAAAAAATAGCCAGGCGTTGTGGCAGGCGCCTGTAGTCCCAGCTACTCTGGAGGCTGAGGCAAGAGAATCACTCAAGCCCAAGAGTTTGAGGTTGCTGTGAGCTGTATGCCACAGCACTCTACTGAGGATGACATAGTGAGACTCTGTCTCAAAAACAAAAATAATTATGGCAATAATTTCCAGAATTCAGTTTTTTCAAAAAAATTATTATTGTTATGTCATCATTGTCCATTCAGAAATTACAATATAATATTTGGTTCATGGAAAAACTAATACATAGTATACATAAAAGTCTAAATACCAGAAGGACTGAAGGTCTAACCTGTTTTGAGGGATTACTGAAAGAATGAGATAATGTATATAAAGCGTCTAGTAGCATTTATGACATTCACAAAACATATATTCCTAAATAACATACTGGTTTGTTTAGAGTCTTATACAAAAAATGTCATATTATTTATATTAACTTAATACAAATAGAAAACTTCTATCTATACCACTTAATAAAAGCGACAGGAAAAAAAGGACAAGATAGCAAGGAAAACCCAAGCTTCTTAGATACTGGCCATTAATTATCTACGTGGAAAACATCTGTCATAAAATCGTAAGACCACTGCAGTCCTACAGAATACTGCCATACCATAAGATGTCAATAGGTATGTGATCTAAAACCTGATAGAGAATCAACATTATCCACTTTAGACTTTATAGATTTGGGGATAGAATAAAATACTGTAACAAAAGTATATTTAACATCTTTTAGAATACATTTTCTTTCTTTCTTTCTCTCTTTTTTTTTCTTTTTTGAGACAGAGTCTCACTGTGTCACCCTCGCTAGAGTACTGTGGCATCACAGCTCACAGCAACCTCAAACTCCTGGGCTTAAGTGTTTCTCTTGCCTTAGCCTCCCCAGTAGCTATTTTTTTTTGTTGTAGTTGTCAATGTTGTTTGGCAGGCTGGGGCTAGGTTTGAACCTGCCAGCCTCAGTGTATGCGGCTGGCACCGTAACAGCTAAGCTACAGGCATCAAGCCTGTATTTTCATTCTTTAATATTATTTCTTTTGCTGCAATGATTTTTATTAGCAGATTTCACATTAATATTACATAAATTATTTAAGTACATTATTTATTCATGGGGAGTTGAAAATAATCAATACCGAAAGATAAGAGTGCCATTGTGAGGATCGGCCCACACTTGGATCATCAACGCTTTGGATCCCAGCGACATTAGATGAATACATCCTTCCTCAATGAGTCTTTCACCAGGATTTATGTACTCCGCACCTTCTGGTCTGTCACCCTCTACAAGACAAGGATGTTACAATGATCAACAGAACAGTTTATACAAATTAAGTAGAAAAGTAAATTTAGAAGAGCACAAAGCAGGGTTGTTCACTTGTAGTAGATTATCTACCCAGAAAGACTAAGCCTGATCTGTTCCAAACATTTCCGAAGCATAGATGTAAACTCTAAAAATGCACAATAAGTGAAAAATAGTAACTGAATGTTTTAAAAGTTATTAAATAGGCCAGGTGCAAGTGGCTCGCTCCTATAATCCCAGTACTTTGGGAGGCTCAGGCAGGACTGCTTGAGCCCATGAGTTTGAGGCGACAGTGAGCTATAACTGTACCATTTCACACCAAAAAAAATGTTATTAAATGTTTGAAACCATATAATACTGTGGGCATGACCAGACTATAATGTCACTGTGGTTACCTAGTACAATCTGTACCAAGCTTCTTTTATCCAATGGATTGAACTGACCCTGGTCCAGGGAGCACACATCACTGTCAATGCCTCATTACTGCCAAAAGTGCTTCTGTGATTTTCACAACAGCACAAGTTTTAAACAATTGATCATAGTAAAAATCTTTTTGGAAAAATGTAGCATTTGAATATATTCATTATTTAGATTCCCTGGTGAGTGATCTTTGATTGTAATATTTTGAATTAATGTTTCTTTAAGATAAAGATGAAGGTTTATAGGCTTTGCACCATCTGGTCATCTTGACGCCTCTTCCTCAGCATTTAAAACCCAGCACTACCTGACAATGTACAGCGAGCTACCTGTTATTACAATGCATGTGACTTTATGTAAAGTTATGTTATGATATACAAAAATACAAAATGCACGTTCAAAGGCTCAGACTTTTGGAGAAGATGAACACTACTAGTTACTAGATTATATATATTAGCCACTAATACCACCATCAATTTTTAAAAATACCTCCTCAAGCAATGACAACAGTCCTAAAAAAAGAAGAGTTAAAGTCATTGACTATTTTAAGGACTACTGCCTAAGATATAAGATATATGAAGCACATATATTTGATGTGACTTTTACAAAATGTTACATGCCAACTCAGAATTTGTACAAATAAAAGACAAAAACCAGTGTGTACCTAGGAACTATAAAAATATTATAAGTATTTCTTAACTTAATGATCATAATAATCTTACTAGAACAATATTACAGGGTGGTGGAATTGAGGTGCTGAGAGGTTAAAAATCTTACTCAAAGGCACACAGTTACTTTGTTGGCGAAAGATATCACTGCAATATTTTCTTCATCACTCAAAACATTTTTATGTATGTCTATTTTTTTATATTATTCTTAGTATGTATGCAAAATCACCCTTCTAAAATAAGCTTTCTAATATATGTTTAAAATAAAATATTGAAAACATTCAAATATTTAGTCTTTTCAGGTCATTGTATATATATGTTTACTTATTAAGAGACTGTTTCCATTGAAACTGCCCTAGTAAAATATGAAAAAGCATAGTTTATAGTACAGTCATGAAGTTTAAGCTCTGGAATTAAATAAAAACGAGTTTAAATCTTTTCCTATACCTTACTAGCTATAAAAGTTGGTCATGCTGCTTAACTTTATCTAAAAATACAGGTAGTATGAGCACTTACTGACTTGTCAAGATTAAAAAGGTCACATAAAGAAAGTGCTCAGTGCACATTAAACGGACAGTATCATTGTCAATGCTATCACATGCAGAGCCACCACTTCCTACATGGCAAAATTCACTTGACAAAGGAAAATGCTATTACTACTTGCAACATTACAAATTATCTGCTGAGATCAGAAGGGAAATGCCTATAAAGAAAGGGATTCAGAGCTCCCACTGCACATCTCAGCTGACATCATCACCACTTCAGTCTTGACAGTGTCATTGAGGACCTTCCTTTCCTTCCATCCACAGTGGATGGAAATCAGACAGGAGTGAAGGCTTAGTGTTAAAACAGAGGCTCCAGTGGGAGGGTAAGCTTTGTGGAATGAAGAGATATGAGGCCTGTATAGGGTGACCAGACGTCCCAATTTTGGCGGGACAGTCCCACTTTCCAACAATTTGTCCCG
>NW_003852511.1:4665031-4667710 GCF_000181295.1 Otolemur garnettii
AATGGGACTGATGACCCTAGCAGAAGCCTATACATGGTGTCCCCCTCACCTTCAAAAAAGACAAAAGTATAGAAGAAAAAAGAGAAAGGGCTAATCGGACAACTCGGGCTCTGGTAAGTCAGGACCTATAACCACTGTAAGGCATGTAAGGTGAAGAGCGTGTTAAGAGCAAGTCAGAACATCACTACAGTCTTCCTGCTCAACCAAAACTGCTGTCTGGAAATCTGTGTACACAAATGAGATGACCCCGTCAGCATACCTGTGCCATCAAAACTGCCGTCTGGTAAACCTAATGATTTGTTTCTTTTCTTCGTCTTCTTTCCTTTCTCTGGGGCACTCTCAGCTTCATGTACTCCCTCCACATTAAACCACAGGGACACACTGAAACCTTCGGACAGGTGTGGCCAGCAGTTCTGCCCCAGCAGTGGCAAGTGGACTGGGGCTACGTGCCAGGAGGAGAGCAGCCGCTGGGGGAAGGTTTCTCGAGCCGCCTCTTTCTTGCTCCGTGAAACTCGGGCTCTTCTCAGTAATCCCATGGCCTTACTGTTTAAAATCCCAGCACATTTTTGTGACGAAGCACCATTGCTTAAATTGGGGGTGTGCAGTAAAGGGAAGGTGAGATACTGTGAAGGGCTCATGGTAATATCACTTTCAATAATTTTCAGAATACCCAGAAGAAGAATTTTCTAGAAAAAAATAAAAACAAATTAGATTTTACAATCATATAAGAATAATAATCTTGAACTTCAGGTTATAATTGCAAAGACAAACATACCCATATATATCAGCATTCCTATTTAAATACTTTCCTATCTACCACATCTTTAAAATTTTCATTTTTGTGTAGTTGAAATAAAATATAAAACAGAGATTTCATTCTTAAAGTATATAATGTACTGTATTTGATTTGTTTCATGTTCAGATGTTTTTATGATACAAATCTAATGGTTTTAAGTATTATAAATTAAATAAAATATTTATATCATGAACCAAGTCTTCCAAAAAAGGATGCTTACTTCCAAGTAAACTATGGTTCTCTCAATTATTTTAAAATCAGGAATATAACCAGAGACCTTATAGATTCTCCAGATATTATAGCATGCCTCACTTTCTAAACTTGAGTACTCAAATTATTTTCCAGCTTATTTCACATGCTTTTCCATAATCAAGTAAATTTTCTTTCATCTGTGTTTGACAGCTGAAATAAGGTTTTAGAGTTTTATTTTAAATTGTAAGTTTTTGATCAGCATAACCTTGTTTCTTATACCCTCAATGAATCCCCAACAATAAAAAAATAAATAAATAAATTGTAGGTTTTTGGTTAAACTGAAATTATAGAATTATTAGAAAAGATATGAGGAAAAGATTAAAGAGTAGAACAGTGAGTAAGAAAAATAAGGAAAAAGTAGAAACAATTAACCTACATGCATAAAATAAAATCTGCTATTGATTGTGATAATGAGAACTACACACAGAAGGAGTAAAGTAAAGGCTCTGTCTCAAAAAAAAAAAAAAAAAAAAAAACAACTCTTGGGTTCAAGCAATCCCTTTGTCTCAGCCTCCCAAGTAGCTGGGACTACAGGAACTGCTATAATGCCCAGCTAGTTTTTCTATTTTTAGTAGAAATGGTCTCCCTCTTGCTCAGGTTGGTCTTGAATTCATGACCTCAGGCAATCCACCCACCTCAGCCTCCCAGAGTGCTAAGGTTATAGGTGTGAGCACTATGCCAGGTCCCATTTGGCATTTCTTTTTTTTTTTTTTTTGAGATAGAAGCCTCCAGCTGTCCCCCTGGGTAGAGTGCCATGGCATCACAGCTCACAGCAACCTCCAACTTCTGGGCTCAAGCAAGTCTCCTGCCTCAGCCTCCCAAGTAGCTGGGACCACAGGTGCCTGCCACAACCCCTGGCCATTTTTTGGTTGCAGCCATCATTGTTGTTTGGTGGCCTGGGCTGGATTTGAACTGCCACCTTGGGTATACGTGGCTGGCGCCGAGCCCCACTTGGCATTTCTTAAGCACAAAAATTAGGGATGAGATGGGTTAAAGGGACTATGAGCCCAATGATACACACGTGTCTGGTTAGTCAAAATCAAAGTGAAATGGTTAAAACACATGCTAATAAGAAAACAACTGAGAACTTCACACATAATAATACAAAATTGACTGCACAACTGCCACATCAAAAGAAGAGTTAGACATTTCCAAATAATTAAAAATGCATTCTATTAAGGTACCAGTGAACAATTAAAAATTATAGCATATTTACTGTACAAGGAGATTTCTCCAGAAATATTCTCAAAAGAAGGGTTAGCTCTTCTGAAGATGTTCTTGAGCTCATCAAAGATACCAAAAGATCCACCAGTACTCTCTGGCATGCTAAATTAAAGAAAGAGGGAAGAAAATTAAAGCTGGTACACATCTGATTAAAAGAAATCCATAGGAAATTTCACTGAAAGAGGTCAAACTCTATTGTAACATCTTGAATGGATTATACAAAATCTAGTATAGTAATCATAAAATTTGCTGAGGCAACAGCAATATAACTAAGTGCAAACCAACCAAAATCATCAAACAACAACACCACTTTTCTTAAAGATTAGTTAGACACAAGTAAACTAAGGGTATCCTCTGAAGAGGCATAAATCAACACAGTAATTGTTAAATTAAGTTGACACTACCCC
>NW_003852511.1:4668689-4672389 GCF_000181295.1 Otolemur garnettii
CAATTCAAAACTAACAGGTTCCAGTTCAAAATCAAAGAAAGAATATGCATACTTGTTTGTACTACTAAAAACTCATTGCATAAAAGTACAGAATTTTTATGAAAAAGAAGAAACCCATAATAGCAAATATATATATATATATATATATATATATATCTTGAAGACAAAAAGGTAGATGGATTAAAAAAGAAAGCTGCAGTAAGGAGTTCTCTGGAATTACAAAGAGTCTCAGAGCAATGGGGAGCCAATCTGTCCATCTAAGGTCTGGAGAAGAAGTGAGAGTGTGGCTGACAACACAGGGATTAATGAAAGATCTACCAGGGAATATCCACCTGGCTCCCTGTTTCTCAGCAGAAAGTACAGACAGCTCAGTTTCTTTTTTAGGACAATAACCTGATAACTCTTCTCTAAAGAAATGGAATCGATTGCCAGGTAAAAGCTCACATGGATAGTGACATGTTAGCCTCAGGGCTACTGAGTATAACTGTGCAGTCTGCAGACTGGTCAAGTTGTCTTATCAAAGGGAAGAATCTTGACTGAAATAAAGCTTAAATGCTGTTGATTAAGCCATGCATCTTGGTGTTGGGCTGTGCTGCTTGCATGAAGAAAGGAAGGCCTTTTTCTTAGCTTAAAGATACTATTTGCTAGCCAAGTTCTACACATGGAACATGCATTTTTCTAATGTATGTAAAGTGCCACAAGGGGTAATAGTGGTGCCAGTGGCCTCCCAAGGTAAAGCTCCCCTCATTAGTGTATTTGGGGAGCCCCCTAATGCCCACTGCCACGTCCACACAGAGCTCTTCAACAGAACATCCATTCAGGGAAGAGGCCAAAAAAGAAAATCAATTTACTTTTATAATATAGAGGAAATCTCCTACAACTTTATTAAATATAAATGGGTTAAAAAAGGCTCATAAAATAATAGAGAATCAGCTACCTTTTTAAAAGAGTAAAATCAAGACATTAAAAAACAAATGAATTGATAAATTGACCCAAAAAAAGAAAAGAGAAAATTTAGGAAGTAGAGGAAACTTTGAAATGTTCATTACCATAAGCAGGCATATATACATGTAAGAAGATACTATATCCTTACATGAAAAAGAAATAACCAGAAAACAAAGAAAAAACTCTTAAATACTAAAATGTAATTACCCAAATTAAAAACTGAGTAAAAGGCTGGAATAGAAAAGACAGAAACTGGACCCGCACTCCAACTTGATTTAAGATGGATAAAAGATTTAAATCTAAGGCATGAAACAATAAAAATCCTCAAAGAAAGTGTGGGGAAAACACTTGAAGATATCAGCCTGGGTAAAGATTTTATGAAGACTTCCACAGCATTTGCAACAAAAATGAACAAATGGGACTTAATTAAACTGAAAAGCTTCTGTACATCTAAGGAAACAACAACCAAAGCAAATAGACAAACTTCAGATTGGGAAAACATATTTGTATATTACGAATCAGATAAAAACTTGATAACTAGGATCTACAGAGAACTCAAATTAATCAACAATAAAAGACCCAACAATCCCCTATATCACCAGGCAACCTTCTCTAAAGAAGATAGATGAATGTCTTAACACAATAATTAAGTAAACAAGATGGGTATGCATTAACCAGTGTGGCGTAAGTGTTCCTAATTCTACATGAAATCAGCACATTGTACCTCATAAATGCATTCATGAATACATGATCTATGTGTTTATGATTTAATAAAAAAATAATTAAAAAAGAAGACAGATGAATGGATAAAAAATGTATGAAAAATGCTCATCATCCCTAATCATCAGAGAAAGGCAAATCAAAACTTCCCTGAGATGTCACCTAACCCCAGTGAGAACAGCCCACATCACAAAGTCTCAAAGTTGCAGATGCCGGCATGGATGTAGAGAGAAGGGAACACTTTTACACTGTTGGTGGGACTACAAACTAATACAATCTTTTGGAAGGAAATATGGAGAATCCTCAAAGATCTCAAATTAGAGCTCCCATTTGATCCTGTAAAACCATTACAAGGCATCTACCCAGAAGAAAAAAAATCATTTTATCACAAGGACATTTGCACTAGACTGTTTATCGCAGCCCAATTTACAATCACCAAAATGTGCAAACAGCCTAAATGCCCACCAACCCAGGAAGGGATTAACAAGCTTTGGTATATGTATACCATGGAATACTATTCAGCCACTAAAAAAGAGACTTTACATCTTTTGTATTAACCTGCATGGAGGTGGAACACATTCTTCTTAGTAAAGTATCATAAGAATCCAATGTACTCAATTCTAATGTAAAGGCAGTAGATGAGCTAATAGAAGGGGTGGGGTAGGGGATGAAGGAGTGAGGAGAGGGGAGGAGGGAGGGGAATGGGGGTCACGGTGTATGGCACACCTTTGGGGCCAGGTGGCAAGTACAAGAAGGACTTTACCTAATAAATGTAATCAGTATATCCTAACTCTTTGTACCCTCAATGAATCCCAAACAATAAAAAAATAAATAAATAAAAATTTTAAAAAAGAAAACAAAATGGGTAAAGGATTTAGACAGATATTTCTCTGAAGGAATCCAAAGAAAACACACAAATAGCCAATAAGCACATTGCTATGGTGTGACTGTTAGCCTCGTCTAAGACTCGTGTTGAAATCTGATTGCTGTGTGGCAGTGTCAGGGGGAGGGACCTTTGGGCGGTGATAAGGCCCTGAGAGCTCTGCCCTCATGAATGGGCCTAATGTCCCTATCAGAGGGAGAGTCAGCCCATTTTTGCCTTTTGCCCTTCCACTTTCTGCCATGGGAAGATGCAGCAAGAAGGCCCTTGCCAGCTATTAGCACCTCGATATTGGACTTCTAACCCCTAGAGCTGTGAGAAAATCAATTTCTGTTCCTTATAAATTATCCACTGGTATTCAGTGATAGCAACACAAAAAGGACTAAGAAACACATGAAAATATAGTTACTATCATTAGCCTTCAGGGAAACAAATCAAAACCACAATGAGATACCACTTCACACCTGCTAAGATGGATATAATAAAAGACAGGTAAGAAGTGTTGACAAGGAAATGAAGAAATTAGAACCACTGATGGCAGGAATGTAAGATGGCACTGCCATTTTGGAAAACAGATGTCAATTCCAGAAATGGATAAACACAGAGTTACCATAGGACCCAAGAGAAATGAAAACACACATTCACACTGAAACTTGTTTACAAGTGTTCATATCAGTATTCTGCTGATAAAGATAAAAAATGGAAGCATCCAGTTGTCTATCAACTGATGAATGGAAATAAAATGTGGTATATCCACCCCATGGAGTGTTATTCCACCAAAAAAAAGGAAGGGCGGAAAGGGGAAAGAGGAAAGGGAAGAAGCCAGAGAAACATTATTTAATATAACTGATCAAGGTCAACATCAATAGTCATAAATCGCATTGACAGTTATACCCGTGATATGATGTAATAAATTGGCTCTTTAGTTCTGTGATCTTCCCCAATAGTCCATATCCCCAGCCTAATCATGATTTCTGATAAAGGTGGCAAGACCAGCCAATGTGGGAAAGGATAGTCTTTTCAATAAATGGTGCCAGAAAAGCTGGATATCCACACTCAGAAGAAGTGAGTGTGAGAAGGTTGGGTCCTTACCTCCTGTCATACGAGGCTGGACAATTAAGTTTGTGAACTCATCGTAGAAAAAGCAGCATATAC
>NW_003852511.1:4673095-4680453 GCF_000181295.1 Otolemur garnettii
GCAATAGCTAAGAGGAGCCTATGGAGATATGACAACTAACTATGATGTGGTATCCTGGATGAGATTCTCGAGGAAATGTGACTAAACTGTGGACTTTAGTTAATAATATCAATACAGGTTTCGTTAGTTATAACACGTATCATAACAACTTAATGTTAATAATGGGGAAACTGCCAGGGAGGGGTGTGATGGGGGAGCTCTCTAAACTATCAGTTCAATCTCTCTGTAAACCTAAAGCTGTTCTAAAAACTAAAGCCTACTAAAAAAACTCAAAAAGTAATCTATACAAAATAAAAAGTAAAATTAAAGAAACAATAAAAAAGAACTGAAGTGCCGAAGCATGCAACAAGATGAATAAATGTTAAAAGCATTACGCTGTGTGAAGGAAACCAGTCACAAAAGAACACATATCTCATTTCTTGACATATCCAGAATAGGCAAATCTATAGCAGCATAAAGTAGGTGAGGGTCCAGGACAGAGGGATGTGTACGGGAGGACTGAGGGGGAACGGGGAGTACAGGGTTTCTTCCAGAAGTGATGGAAATGTTCTGAAATTGATCATGGTGATGGCTGCACAACTCTGTGAACACACCAAACAACACGGAACTGGACACTCTAAAAGGGTGAGTTGTATGGTATGGGAATTAAACCCCAATACAGCTGTTACTGAACCATGATGTAACAGAATTTCCTGGAATAAAGATGGAAGGAAGTCTTCAAATCTAGGGCTCGCTAAATAAATGCCTAGCAAAATAAATTTTAAAACATCCATACACTAAATAAGTAAATGGAAGAGAAGAGAAAGCGTCTACATATAGTACAATCCCAATTAATAAACACAGAGTAAAGAACATCACATTTGGTAAATATTACAGCATGAATTGTTTTAGTCATCAATCATCAATGGATTTGTAAATTGAAATATGATAAGAAAAAGGGCATTTACATAGTTTCAAGTTATCTCCCCACAAGATACTTTATAATTATAAAGGAAAAAATAGTAACTTTAAAATGGAGAAATGTGGCAGATGCCATCTTAACCATGTGATCAAAATTAACATCACCAATAATAACATCTAGATATCATAAATCCTTTGACATGATGTACTCAGAAGGACTTCACATCACTTCTGAGTCTTCCTGCCAAAAATGTATAACCTAGATCTAATCACAAGGAAACATAAGACAAACCCAAATCAACGTTTCACAGATGTTGGCCTTAATTCTCTAGCTAAAATTTAGGTTGCTTGTGGTCAGACATCATATTATGTGTTTATTATGAATTTCTAAAATTTCTGAAGAAGCATGAAGCACAGAGCAGATAATCAATATCAGATATGGCAGCAACTGCATTTAGGCTAAGATAATCAATATCAGATGAGGCAGTAACAGTGTTCAGACTGGGGTACAGTCACAATGCCACCTCTGTGAATGGCCCTCAACAACTCAACCACCTGGAGTCTAGACTTCCTCTCTATAAAGAAACTTACAATATGTCTGTTTCATTGGGTGGATCTAAGAAACAAATGAGATGACTGTACATAAAAATACCTTTCAGATCACAGAGTGCCATGCCAACGGAAACCATCATGATCAACTTTTCACATAAAATAACTTCCAAATTATTGTTTAAAACTACCAGTTTTGACTCACCTTGAAAAGTAGAATCAGCCTGTGATAAAATACTTAAGAACCCTCCTAAAAGATTTTTCACAGTTCCCTGAAGATTAGAAAACAAAACATAAGAAATTAAATTTCTTACCCTCACACAAGCATAAAGGACCTATAATGTCACAACAACTTATTTGATTGGGGGAGGGGTCGGTCTAGGTCTACTGTATAAATATTTACGTACTTAAAAATGTCTGGAAAGAATACTACATAGGATTACACATAATCTTCATTTACTTTTTATACTGTTTTTGAATTTTCTGATTTTCTAAAAATAATAGGTACGTTCTCAGAAAACATATGAGGATTAATTCTGGCTGGCTAATGATAACGTTAATTTTTATGCTAGCTTAGAAAACTATAGAATGAGAAGATTTTGGAATACCATTTGTAGGTAAAAATGCACCTAAGGTACTATTAAAAGTAAGCAGGGAGCCATGTCAGTTTTCAGGTTGGGTTATACATAAGGAGATGTGTTACTAGAACATGAGTCTGGTAAATATCGATCACATTTAACCAAATATATTGTTTACCTGTTGCATGAGCAGAAAAATATTCTTTTCTTTCTGCCTAATAATTTTCAACAAACTCTCAAATACATGAGCAAGCACATCAAGTTTGGCTTTACTAGCAGAAAGCAAATTTAATTCCAGAATACAAATCTCAGGATATATTATTTCCCCTTGAGTGAGGTTTTCAGGTAAGGCATTTGGACTGCTGGATGCGCTAAAACCTTCTATTTCAGGCTTTAAATCTGCCTCTGAAAAGGGAAAAAGAAAAGATTATTTTTAATCCCTAAACACTGAATATTTCAAATTTTGTTCACCATTATAGATGTAGTGGCAAAGTGCTATCTAGAGCTGCTCACAAAACCTTTTCCTACAATAGGACGTTTGATTACAATATACTTCCTGAATAATCAAGCCTCCTGGATTTTGAAGATTAATGAGTAGCCTTAAAAGTAATTTTGGTCTTCAATAGAACCACAGATATTAGCAACAGTAATGTTTATACACATATGATTACAGATTTAACACGTCCCTCGGACACAACTGGGAAAAAAAACTATCCCAAACTTCCTGACCCAGAAATACCTACATCACAGAGTCATTCAATTTGCCTGACCATATTGCTTAGAAATGGTAGGCTTGGCTATTGATTGGATGAATCTAAACTTGTCTTCTTCATAACCGAGACACAGATCTTGTCTTAGTGAATAATGCATTTTGGAAAATGTAACTAATGTCTTTAAGACTGCTATACTTTTTTAAAAAAATGTTCATATAGTTAAGAAATTTATAAATTTCCATCTAGCCAGAATTCTTTAAATTGATATCTACTTAACAAACACAAAACACAAAAGAGAAGAAACCCACAATTATAAAAAAAAAAAAACTGTCCTATGACACAGCTGTACTATAATAAAGCCACCATTAAGCCAATATTTTTTCAAAAGCACCATGGGTCCATCAAGCCCTTGAAGATATCAGTGATCATTCCTATTTACTTGATGGGAAAGAGAAAATAGACTGTAAGGAAGATAAACTACTATAAACTCAGTAATGGTACTGAGATATAATAAGACCATGACATAATAAGCTGGAGCTTTCCCAGAAATATGTTGGCTCTAATCAATCCATCTTTTCCATTCTACCCGAGCTTTAAATCTGAAGACAAAGGATCAAATTCACAACGCAGTTTCATCCTAAAGGCAAGACGGACTGTGGTAAACTAGGAAGAAAGCAAAGCTACAGCATCACTGGATACCACAGAAAGATGCTCTGAATTCCTTATGTTATTTAGTCTTTATAACAAACTGCCCAGAAGGCTCTTCCTATCAGTGTTCATTGGCTAGCTTGTTTCTAGTTAGGCTTCAATGTAAACATTGCCTCTGCAGAAAACACTTCCCTCCCCACCCAATCACTATTACTATCATATCAGCTGATTTTATTTTCTTCAGTCTATTTAATTTATTTCTGGTATTTATCGTTTTTCGCACTAGAATGTACAGTAGAACCTCCACAGTGGACCACCACCCTACACTGCCCACCTCCTTCAGCTGCCCTGATTTTCATCAGCCAGACATGCACCAGATGTACATATCAGTACAGTAGGCCTAGTTCCTTATGTTGCCCACCTCCGTATGCTGACCAGTTTGCATCGGGTGGTCAGCATACAGAGGTGGGCAACATAAAAGGTTCTACTGTAAATTGGAAGTGGGGACTTTTTCTCTTACCCCATGTTCTTAGGTGGTCAGAAAATGTTCATGATAGCAAAATAAATCTTATAGTTGCGTATACAAATGCTGGGATTTGTTGTGAAAATCAAATAAGATAAAGCAACATTAGAATTGTACGGCAATTCTAAAGTAGTAGCCTGAACCGTTTTGCCATTTAACAATCTGACTTGCAGATCCGATCATAAGAGCATTGTGGTATTTTACCATCATCCCAAGTTTCGCCATCCTCAGGATTGCTTTCACTATCAGCTTCATAACCTTCTTCTTCAACTAAAAGTTTAAAATTACAACACTGAGAATCCTCAGCTTCTTCTGAAAAATCACCAGGCTGGGATGACAATTCTTCCTCAGATTGATGACTCTATAAAGCCAATGTAATTCAAAGGTAAAAGTTGTAACATTTGCTCATATTTAGTATTAGAACACTTATTACTCAAAGTCATACTAAGGACAATTTTAATATTTTCTTGAAGACAAAACCATAGTAATCAATATTATTATCATTATAAATCATGAAATTCACTAGGCAAAATTTCCCAAACTCTCAGACAACTTACCTCCAAAAAGAAAGTTTTTAACAGAGAGAGCTATAGGTCGTTTCAATTTTGCTGAAAAATAAATCTATTTAAAAAATTTAATTTTAGTCACACTGGTCTACAATTAAGTTCACGAACTCATCCTAGCTACAAACCGCATTGCTGAATATCACTCCAGCCACCTCCAAATACTCCCCTTAGGAAGCTGTGCACCAATACCAGGGCCTAGTTCACCCTGCAGAGCAATTTTGGGACTCTTTTTCTGGAGTGGCCATCAGAGCTAGAGCTGTCATCATATTACCCTTGATGAATGTCATCAAAATGTCTTACTTTTTATATTTCCTTTATCTTTGGGTAAAGAAAAAAGTCACTGGAGGCGAGAACAGATGTGTAGGGAGGATGTTCCAATACAGTTACTTGTTTTCTGGCTAAAACCTCTCTCACAGACAGTGCCGTGTGAGCTGGTGCGCTGTCGTGATGCAGAGATCACGAGTTGTTGGCAAAAAGTTCAGGTCGTTTTCATGTAACTTTTTCATACAGCCTTTTCATTAATTCCAAAAAGTAAACCTGGTTAACAGTTTGTCCCATTAATACAAATTCATAAACATTGCCTCTTCAGAAAAGACTTCTTCAGAAAAGACTATTGACATTTACTTGGTCTGCTATGCTTCTCATAGTCAGTTGACAAGTTCGATGCATAATTTGACAATTTTTTTTTGAGACAGAGTTTCATTATGTCACTCTTGGTAGAGTGCTATGGTGTCATAGCTCACAGCAACCTCCAACTCTTGGGCTTAAGTGAATCTTTTGCCTCAGCCTCCCACGCAGCCGGGACTACAGGTGCCCACCAAACGCCTGGCTATTTTTGTTGTTGTTGTTGCAGTTGTCATTGCTGTTTAGCAGGCCTGGGCCGGGTTCAAGCCTGACAGCCCAGGTGTATGTGGCCAGCACCCTAACCACTGAGCTATGGGCGCTGAGCCCAATTTGACCATTTTTGCAATGTTTTCATCAGTCTGCTTGTTACTTGCTGCCTGGACTCAGTGATGCTTTTTCTCCCCTAGGAAAGAGGTTCAATCCATTTGTACACTGCCATTTTCTTCATGGCATTAACATGGGGACTAATGCGGCCCTGATTTCACTTCCATTCTTGCCAAGTTTAACAAGAAATTTAATTTTTGTTCATTGCTCTAATTCAAACCCTGACATTCCTGTGATAGCACACAAAAACACACAATAATAACAAACACCACTCAGTAAGATACCGCCACATGTCAACACAAACACAGCTGTGAAACACAGGCTGGGCGCCCTTAGTTCAGTGGTTAGAGTGCTGGCCACATGCAGCAGCAGGTCTGACAAACTTAACTGCCAGACCTTCATACAATAATAAATGACGAAAAAGCACAATGAAGTGAAATTATACTTCATACAACTTAATGCTAATAAATGAGGTGTCCAAAAGTTCATGGAAATAGAATTAAAACATAAAAATTAAAATTGTACACTTTACTTTGTAAAAGACGTTACCATCAAGTTCAAGACACTTTTGTAAGTGATGGTTAGTCCATCCCTAAAGAAACAAGGGTCCTAGGAATTTAACTATGTCAATGCAGTCTCTTTTATATTATTAACTAAAAAGAAAAATGGGTGCCCTTTAGATATTTTAAGATTAGGAAACAAAAAGAAGTCTGAAGGAGCCAAATCAGGACTATAAGGTGGGTACCTAGTGCTCTCCCATCAAAACTGCTGCAGAATTATCCTTGTTTGATTAGAGGAATGAGAGGATGAGCAGGAGCACTGCCACTGTGGAAAGGATTCTGTGTTGAAGTTTTCCCTGCATGTTTCTGCTAAAGCTTTGGCTTACTTTTGCAAAACACTTTTGCCTTTCACAATAAGGAGATGTTACTGTTCTTTGGCCTTTCAGAAAGTCAACAAGCGAAATGCTTTGAGCATCCCAAAAACCACTGCCGTGATCTTTGCTCTGGGGAGCCCTTGCTTTGATTGTGCTTTGTCTTCAGGATCATACTGGTAAAGCTGTTTTTCTCCTCTTACAATTCTTCCAAGAAATGGTTCAGGATCTTGATGCCACTTGTTTAAAATATCCATTGAAAGCTTGCTCTTGTCTGCAGTTGATCTGGGTGCAAAGGTTTTGACACCTTTCAAATTGAAGTATGCTCACTTTTAATTTTGAAATCAGAATTGTGTAAGCTGAACCAATTGAGATGTCTATGGTGTTGGGTATTGTTTCTGCTGTTATAAAAGCTTCACCATAAATTTGGTATCTGTTCTTGCTTCAATTTTAGCAAAATACATGTTGCTCTGACAGAGGCTCTTTTCAACTGATACCTTATGTTTCCTAGGGCCTCAGACTACATCATTTTCAGACATGATATAACAAGTTAGTATGAGTTAATCTGGTGCAAAATTTTTTTTACTTTATGCATATTTTTTCACAATACACATTTTACATGAACTTTTTGAAGATCCCTCACATATTTTATAGATTTGTTAATAGAAAAGATTTTTGTAAGGATTTTATAAATATTTTATAAATAAGATAACCAGAGGATAAATGACGATTTTTCAAAAGATCAATTTAAACATTTCAGATTAGAATTTGTCAACATGCGAATATCTCAAAAATCAAGATTTCTAGGTCTAACTTCCCATATAACACCTCATGGTAAGAAATTTTCCTTTTCTTATAAAAATGCTACTAATACCTTCCATTCTAGAAAATATATTCACTTTAAAGAAGCTCAGACTATTTGATCACTGCACTATCAATAAAGGTAGAATAAAGTCGATATTTTAACATTTTGCAGTTAACCAATTGGTTCAGCAATGTAAACGAGAGGGCATTAATAGCTATTTCAGGGCGGCGCCTATGGCTCAAAGGAGTAGGGCACCC
>NW_003852511.1:4680565-4709873 GCF_000181295.1 Otolemur garnettii
GCTAGAGTGCAATGATGTCATCATAACTTAAACTCAAGTGATCCTCCTGCCTCAGGCTCCTGAGTAGCCGGGACCACAGCCATGTACCACCACACTCGGGTAAGTTTTTCTATTTTTAGTTGAGATGGGGTCTTGCTCATGCTCAGGCTAGTCTTGAACTCCTGAGCTTAAGTGACCCTCCCACCTTGGGAGGATTATAGAGATTAGCCACTGCACCCAGCCTATCTCAGTTAGCTTTTAAATAATGACAAACAGTAGCATAAACTATTATGGCAAGAGACTATAAACATCATAGATATGGCTAAACCAATAAATTAAAAGAGAAGTTGTGCAAAGATAAAGGACAGGTGACAATTAAAGGTAAAAGAAAGATGCATTAAGAGCGAAGTGAACCAAGTTTGCATTACAGAGTTTGGGGGGAAAATTAAAATAATTCTTTTAGGATAAAAATGTTAACATAAGTGAAACATTATGATTGCTATCTTCTGTGTGATTACTAGTCATTTTTATGTTGAATGACTTAAAGTTAGGAGAGCGTTCTAGAAATTTTAGCTGTACCAACACAGGACCAGATCGGATAACTAAATCATCACCATCCCTGAATTAGCATTTAATAAACTGTTAGATATGTCTAAGACTTATCAAATCAAATAACACATTATTGCCTTAACTGAGAGTAATGCTCAGTAAATTTTCAGACTGTAGAAAGAGAAGCCTATCATATTGCTCTCCTGGTTTTTATGAGACACCGATGAACACTGTCCATCCCAGATAATGACAATATGACCCAGCAAACTCACCTGACCAAATCCTGGTCTGTACGTTCTAACCACATTCCTCAGTGCCCTAGTCCCAGCCCACATACTTCTGCCTCTGCCAGTCATACCCAAGTAACATACCTTCTCAGTCAAAGCATCATTATGTTCAAAATCTGCTGAATGACTCCCCAGGGCAACTCGAAGCAGGGCATCAAATAAAGGCTTTGCTAATTCTGTTTCGATCACTTTTGATTTGGAAAGATGGTCCCTCATTTCCAACAATATATTTTCCACAGACAAGTTCTAAAGTAAAATAAAAAAGACTAAGAACATTAATAGCATGCTTTACAAAAAACTAAACAGTAAAAAGATAAATGAAAAATCAATATTTACTTAACACGTAAGAAAGCTGGTCTATTTATAGTTGACATAAAAGTAAAATGACTATATAAATAGCTCTCTTATACGAACATCCTACCATTAAAATTAATAACATTTTTATTTATCAAGCACTTTATTGATTTTACTTGATTTTGACTGCAGCACAGAAAAAAAAGCAACGCTGTGAAGGGTTCTGTATCCCTGGTAAGGAGTGTGGATCTTATTGTGAGCAACGTACAATATGAGGCTATACGGAGGTTGGAACTAGAGTAGGAAAAGGCAGCTGGCTGACACAACAGTTAGGTGAGTTAGTAAGGACCAGAAGAGCTATGTCACATTCAAAGGTCCCCAGATCCCTGTTTTGTTAAGAAGTCCTCTCAGGAGAAAATCTGTAGGGTATCAGAGAAGCAGAAGAGGTCAAGGGAACAATCTGTACAAAGACATGGTTTCAGAAGAGTCTGGTCCCAGCTTGGTTCCCTGGGAAGCTCTGGAGCCCAAACCAACAGAGATTGCCCTTAACTCCAGAATCCCATCCATTAGCCATTAGCTGTGAGCACCCTTCCAAGGCATCCGCAGGCAAGGAGCTTCCTATCAGCCAAAGGCAATCCTTGGAAGACAGGTGCTGATGAGCAGATGGTAGTGGGTGTATCAGTTTGGTAAAATGGATCTGGGCAGGGCACCCAACAGCATCACACCAAAATTGAAAACTCTGAACTTTGAAATACTATATCCATTATTATTCATCTGACACTTAATGAATGAACTTTTTCACAAGGTGTAAAACTAAAGCATAAGCTTCTCTGGGGTGGGAACTAGGTCACATGCTCCTCTGAGCCTCCATAGTACCTGGGACTCTGCTCAGCACACAGAAGCATCTCAAAACATAAAATCTTGGGAAAACAAAACTAGAATAGTTTTAAGTTGGAACTTCAAATATATATACACACGCATACATACATATTTATATTTCACAGAAGAGCCGGCTCTAAGGACAAGAGATTACCTGGTTAGCTAACTCCAGTTCCACCTTCTGTTGACTGGTTCTGGCACTGTGAAGACAAATGGCAAGAAGGGCTTCGAAAAGCCGGATGCTCTGCAGCGAGGTCTCCCTGGCTTGGCTTGTAACTCTCTCTGCTTCCTTGGAAACAGCTTCAGTAGCTGAAGTTTTTTCCACATTCATGGAAGAAATACACGGTGACTCTAAGGGACCCAAACTGTCAGCACTCTTCTTTAGACGACCCAGGTCTGACGGCGTGCCGTCACTTTTTACAGTCAGAGGTAACACCTCTTCCTTCCTAGCTGTCTCGGGTTGAGAAGTTCTGTTTAGGTCCTGGTTGTCATCTACATTTGTATCTGCCTCCTTTTTCCCTTGCTCCTCTTCGTGACTTCTGAAGAGATTCTGTATTATCATAAATATTAACTTATAGCATACTTGGAAACCACCAAGTCTATAAAACTGTTTCTGGAAGACTGAACTCAACCTGTAGATCCAATGACACATAGACCAAACGTCCGCTGCGTGGTGCATGTGTTCCGGAGACGGCAGGACAAGGCTCTCTGGAGACAGACACGGCAGCATGTGACTGAAAGGCTCGCTGGCTGTGCTGTCATAGCCAGAAGTGTCTTCTGAATCATTGGCCAGCTCCCTGTCAGATTCGGCTTCTTTACTTATACACAAAAATGCCACACAGAGGAATAGGTTTATGGTGTTGATATGAATGTCCTGGCTAAGAGTTTTCCGTTTCTTAGGATAAGTTCCTTTGAGGTTGGCATAAAATTTGCTGAGACTCTGAGGCGAATCTGAGTAAGCCTGCTGGTTATGGAAAGAAGTACCTACATTTACAGAGGACAACTCCTTCTGTTCCGTGTCTATCCCATCAATACCTGGCACTGAGGCATCTTTCTGTTGTTCCCCTAGGCTGATTATCAGTGTTTCAAATGCTTTCAGGGAATGATTTCGAAGACCATTTAGGTAATTTAATTCGATTATTTGATTTACTCCATTACAACTTAAAAACAAATCTCTTATTACCCTGTGAAAGAAAAAAAAACCATAAAATATTTTACATACAGAAACATCACTTATAAATAAGTATATCTAGTATGTAATATACCCTTCCTGCATGTGGTATACACTAAACACCACCTAATGTGATTCATCAATTCTCTGGCTAAAGTTCCTAGTTAGGTGTGACCAAGACCTCAAGTTACTTTCTAACTATTCTCACACTGCATATATGGCTCCAGCAGAATTTAAAAAGGAAACAATATATGCATCTCAAATTAAATGAAGAGATTCAGGCAAGAATATTTTTCTTCAAATGGCAAATTTTATGCAAATTCTAATATCCCAACTACCACCACACTTGAGGTGGACACTGTGAAGGCAGGCAGACAGGCATTCGTTTGTCTGTTTAATGGTTCATTTAAGACTTTTTGTTTGTTTTAAATCTGCATATGATAAAGGGGAAAAAGCTAACTACAGAGCTGAAAATCTTTTTCAGACTGTTCAGCATCACCTGAGTTTCTCTGTAGTATCTCTTCTAATGTGGCTGGTTGATGTGAGCCAGTGATACGAATCGTAAAGAAAATTTTCAGCCCTGTCTTAGGTGAGACTCACACATCACTAGCACTAAGTAGTGAATCCCAGCAGCAGCTTTAATATAAATCGACTCAGTAACTCTCAGCCCTTACTTTACAAAGATCTATTTTGCCCACAAATATGATAAGGAGTTACAGAACTTTCAAATCAAAGCCAGCTCTACTTAAACAATGTTACAACGTCAGAAATTTAAAACATCAGAAAGTAGAAGGGAAGAGGAGAGAGGGTATTTGCAGGGGCCTCACCTAATGTGCATGATGCAATGGTATATTGCAAAACTATTAAGAAATGAGTATACTGTGATGGATATGTTACTTAGTTCAATGTAAACATTTCACATTGTATATTGAAGCAGTACCCTGAACCCCATAAATGCATCAATGTACAAAGTTATGATTTAATAAAAAATAATTAATTAAAAAATGTAAAACAAAAATTGCAAGGCAATGACTTAACGTCAATATTAGTTTTATAGTATTGCACTAAGATGGACCAAAAAAAATGACACACATAAAGATAATAATGCAGATTATATATTTTAAAGTTTTTTCAATGGTATATGTATGAATTTGAAAAGTCAATCTACTTAGGCAGAAGCAAAGTTTATTTGTAAAATTATTTTTTAAATATACCAGACTTGACAATCACAAAATCTGGGAAACTCATTGGTAGAATGAAAAGAAATTTTAGTTTCCTTCTTTTTGCTTAGCTGTATTTCCTAATTTTTCTACATGTATTGCTTAGGTAATAACTGTAAATATTCTATTTTTTAAAAATCCCATTAATGCCACTATCTCAATAAATAATTATCCTTTTATGTTGTGAACAAGTGAATGCCCTTTTAATTTTCTATATTTCACCCATAAAATATTGTAAGCACTTTCTCATGTTCAAACATGATCTCTGTAGACATTTTAAGACCAATTATAGTCTATCAGATAAATAGAAAATAATTAAACTTGTCCTGTTTTTAGATACATATCTGTGTTACATCCTTTGTTTTGTCTCAGAAGTATATTTAGGGGCAGCACCTGTGGCTCAGCTGGTAGGGTGCCAGCCCCATATACCAAGGGTGGCCGGTTCAAACCCAGCCCTGGCCAAACTGCAACAAAAGAATAGCTGGGCTTTATGACGGGTGCCTTTAGTCCCAGCTACTCGGGAGGCTAAGGCAAGGGAATTGTCCAAGCCCAAGAGTTGGAGGTTGCTGTGAGCTGTGTGATGCCATGGCACTCTACCAAAGGCGACAAAGTGAGACTCTGTCTCTACCAAAGGAAAAAAAAGAAGAAAAAAAGAAAATTCCTTTATGAAAACACCACACTGTACCCCAGGATTGCATTAATGTACACAGCTATCATTTAATTAAAAAAAAAAAAAGACTTTGGAAAAAAAAAATGGGAACATAGGGGATTAAAAAAAAAGCTTGGTACAATATATTTGTATAAACTGTAAAAAAAAGAAGTATATTTAGTACTCTACTTTTTCACCAATAACAGTAAACTCAATGGCTGTATCCTCTCCTCTATAATCACCCTAGTAAAAATACATACATACATACGTAAATGCACACGTAAACCGTTAAAACAAATCTGACACAGGATGAGAACTTTTTTGTTGACAAACTCAAATTAAATCCTAGGAAAGAATAAATACAATTATACTATGGAGGAAGTCTTTGAAATATCGGAGAAAAAAATCTGCAAACACACACACATACACAAATATACAAACCTGGATTTAAGTAGACTAGGTAGAGTTTTTAGATAAATCTGAAGCACTTCCTGAGGCAGACACTGGTCCTGATGGCTACACAGATGAGTTCGAGCTGAAGTACCGCTTAGGTGTTGACAATGATGTGCTAATTCAACTCCTCTTTGGAGCACGGGGTTAAATATATAACTATACAATTTCCACTGGACAATTACATTGCCTTTCTGAATTAAACTGCAAATGTGATTCGCAATCTGCATACTCTGCAATCTGTCTTCTTCAAAAATAAAGTTCTGATAAGCCTTTAAAGCATCCCATTTCCACAACAAGTCTTCAAATCCACTGCTAGGCAGGATCCCTTGAAATCGATAGGAAGGGCTGGATAAACCTGAGGAGGGCTCTGCATCCCACGAGTCTCCCCGCAGGATCTCTTCTAATCTGGCTAGCTGGTCGGGGTCAACGGCACAAATATTGCAAGCTGCTTTTTTAATTTTTTGTGATACCTCTGCTCCTCCTAACTGATCCAAAATAAGCTTGTTAAGGATGTTGAGTATGTGCTGCTGAAAGTTTTTCAGTGCTGGCAACTTAAACGCATGGAGCAAAGGAATGATCACAGATTTGGGATCCATGCAACAGCAGATTCCAACGTTCTGGACACCCGACAGGACCTGGATGCAAGTGCTGCCCAGGGCCGCCTGCTGCAGCAAGCGCAGACACCGGTGAGCACACACCGCGATGCAGCAGCACCGCTCGGGGTAGTACACGTCTCCGTCCGCAGTCTCTTCAAACGGGTTTTTTGAAACCTGGTTTTTAAAAGCTGAAACCAGAAGACCTGAGAGATCTCGGTGATGATGCATAAAATGAGAATATTCACAGCGCCTGTGCCTTTTTCTTGTACACATTGAATGATGAAGTTGCTCGGATTTCACTTTCTTGACAGTGCTTATTATTTTCATCACACTGTTTATTAGGGCTTTCAAATGTTCTGAGGCTTCAGGAGGAACTCCGTCCCTCAAAGCCAGCCATTCCATTTGAAGAACTGCTGTTTCAAATAAATTAAACCCATGATGCTGAATGAATTCTTGAACCAAATCCATGGCTTGACTGAAGTAGAAGGGATTAGAAGCTGCACTTTGAAGACAACAGATGAGCATCTGTAGAACTCCTTCCAGAAGCTCAGGGAGAAGAAGGGCTCTGTGACGATACTTTGAAAACACAAAATCTTCCTGAATCTCCTGCAATGTTTTCTTTTGCCTTGGTGCAAAGGGGTCAGGCTGCTTTTCTAGGCAAGTTCTAATTTTTAAAGCTGCCCTAAGCAATTCAGTTAAATTTTTCCTAAGACTTTCTGGCATCGTATCTGCAGTACTAACATCTACTGACATAAGATGCAACACTGTTCGAAAGAGCATCCGTTGAATCAAAGCCACTGGCTCTTCAGTCCAACCTGCCGAAACCATTTGACTCTCCAAGCCGTCACCTAGAGTACAGCAGTCTCCAACGCCTGCCAGGAATTCAGTCAGTGTGGGCACTACACTGGCTGCTAGAGCAGATGTGTGGTTTAAGCTAAGGTCAAATTTACAAACTTTTTCTAATAAAGATAACAAAACATGACATAAATCAAATGGAGAATTGTCCATGTTACTGATAACAGATAAAGCAGCTGGCTCACTTAAAATGTCAGTGTTTGACTCCTGTCTTGGAAAGATCTCTCTGGAATGTCCCAAAGCCATGGTATCAGGAGGAGACTGTTCTTTGGTTGTTAAGTGGTCAAGTTTAGCTGGAAGGTGGTCTTCTTTAGGAGACTGTGTTACAAAATGCTGCAGCAGATGGGGCCTTCTCTGCTTATTCATTGCTACGCTTTTTTCATCGGAATTGGCTTCTGAATCTGAGGTGGACAGCTGTGTCTTTCTTGCATCTCTTATAGAATAGCGATGGGTAATTTTACGCTGTCGTCTGCTTTTTCGAAAAATGTTTGCTTTTGCAGAAACCTGACCAGACAGGGCACTTTCTTCTACATGTAATTTTTCCTGAGTTGATCTTTGTGAAGTTGTGTTCTTTTCTTTGGTCAGGATTACATCAGCTGAGAATGGGAGATTAAAATCTAATGGAAGAAAGAAGACTTAGAATACCTCGGTATGTTTTAAAGCTCAATTTGCACAGACAATGGTCTCATTTATCACCCGCCATAAGATTTTATCATCAGTATATTTCTGCTGCAGGGCTGACTTCCTTCAGTTATTTTATGCCTTGGGTTACTTTCCCCCACCCCCCACTTATCCTCACTCTAAACACCAGCTGGCATTAGTTCAATGGATAAAAAAATGGTTTTAAAAACAACAAAGGAGAACAGAATTAAGAAAGTAAATCTGTATTAAAAGCACATATTACATTCTAACTTCAACATAAGAAACTCTTTAGGGCGGCGCCTG
Organism: Otolemur garnettii; assembly: GCF_000181295.1. Lineage (NCBI taxonomy): Eukaryota > Metazoa > Chordata > Mammalia > Primates > Galagidae > Otolemur > Otolemur garnettii. Next base: position 4,688,443 of record NW_003852511.1, read on the forward strand.
TGGCTCAAGGAGTAAGGCACCGGGCTCATATATTGGAGGTGGCAGGTTCAGACCCGGCCCTGGCCAAAAAAAAAAAAAAAAGAGAGAGAGAGAGAGACTCTTTAGATTGTCTGGTATTTGTTGCTGCTATTCATAACCATTGTAAGAATCTCCAGTAGTGTCACTGATTAAGACACGGGGCATAAAAGATACAGGGGCATATTATCAAAAATACAATATGGTTTCTAGTCCGGATACAACTTAGAAACTGTAAGATTTTCCAAAATTATTTTAAAATCATACTCTACATAACAAATGTTCCCCAAAATTGAGGTTTAAAAAGAGTTTTTCATTCAAAAGATTGCAGTGGAACCTCCATAACTGACCACATCCCTACATGGACCACCTCTTTAAGTTGACCAAATTTTCATAGAGCAGACATGCACCACACGTACGTGTCAGTACAGTGGGCCTAGCTCCCCCTAATGTGTCCACCTCTATACGTTGACCAGTTTGTTTTACTTCCTTGGCTGCAACTTACAGAGTGTCCCACGCACTGAAATAGGCACCAGGTACAGACATCACTGTTTCGTCCTTAGTGCCTTGAGCCCAGGGCCTTCATGTACTATACTCAATAAAGAAATGATCGAATTTTCTGTACTAACTAAAAAGATAATTAAATTGGTCTTTCTCCTTGCTATACTATGTAATGAGAGCTATATAAAAATGCAATTGTAATTTTAGGATGAATAAAAATCTGTTAAATATAAGATTTGTGAGCCAGGTGTGGTAGCTCACACCTGTAATCTTAGCACTCTGGGAGCTTGAAGTGGGAGGATCCCTTGAGCTCAGGAGTTTGAGACCAAACTGAGCAAGAGTGAGACTCCCTATCTTTATATGTAAAAAGAAAAAAAAATAGAAAAGGCCAGTGAGGTGGCTCACACCTGTAATCTGAGCACTCTGTGAGGCCGAGGCAGGTGGATTGCCTAAGCTCATGGGTTCCAGACCAGCCTGAGCACGAGTGAGACCCCCATCTCTAAAATAGCCGGGCTGAGGCAAGAGAATCACTTGAGCTCAAGAGTTTGAAGTTGCTGTGAGCTATAATGCCATAGCACTCTACCAAGGGTGACAAAGTGAGACTCTGTCTCAAAAAAAAAAAAAAAAAAGAAAGAAAGAAAGAAAAATTAACCAAGTGTGGTGGTACATGCCTGTAGTCCCAGCTACTTGGGAAACTAAGGCAGAAGATCACTTGAGCCCAGAAGCTGGGTTACAGTGAGCTATGATGATGCTACTGTATTCTAGCTGGGGTGACAGAATGAGATTCTGTCTCAAAAAAAAATGTGTGCTTTAGTTAACAGAAGGAAAACAAACCAGATGAGGAAAGGGGAAATTAAAAGGAAACTCACAAATTCCATCTAAGCAAAAGATTCATGCAATGAAGACAATTTCCCCCAGAAAACATTTATCAGATTTCTTAAGTGATTAACGATATTGAATTCTACAAATTCGAAGACAACAAAAGCAAAGAGTTAATGATCTTAAATATCATAAGACCTTAGATACTTCCCTCAAAAGAGCCCTGGGTCACAAACAGTCATGGGGAAAACTGTTAATCTCTCCCTTAAACATTTAAAATTTCTTCTACTCTCTCTAGACACATAATTATTATATATAAAAATTATACATATATCATTTTTGCAAAATCAGAAATTAAAAATATCTATTAAAAATATCTATCTATTGAACCTGTGGCTCAAGTGGCTAAGGCGCCAGCCACATACACCTAAGGTGGCGAGTTAGAATCCAGCCTGGGCCCGCCAAACAACAATCATGGCTGCAACTGAAAAAAAAAAAAATAGCCAGGCATTGTGGCGGGCGCCTGTGGTCCCAGCTACTTGGGAGGCAGAAGCAGGAGACTCGCTTGAGCCCAGGAGTTGGAGATTGCTGTGAGCTATGCCACGGCACTCTACCCAGGGGGATAGCTTGAGGCTCTATCTCAAAAAAAAAAATCTATTGGCTCAGGTATAATAATTCAACCCAGCCTTGAAACAAAATATTCCTTCAAATTTATCCTTTAAAAGCAACATTAGAAAAACTAAGGTAAAACAAATACTGCAAAGATAATTAGAGTACTGGTAACAGAAAGCAGTCTTTCAGGTAGCGCCTGTGGCTCAAAGAGTAGGGTGCAAGCCCCATATGCCAGAGGTGGCAGGTTCAAACCCAACCCCAGCCAAAAACTGCAAAAAAAAAAAAAAAAGTAGTCTTTCAAAGAAGCAAAGAAACTTTTGTTTGTTTCTCCAGACTTTCCACTCTCCACTATTTTCCATAATGCACTCCTACACTGACTCCTTTTGAGAAGGGTTCTGCTTCTCCATGTATTTTCTAACCATAAGTACATTTAAGTAATCCCCTAAGAAACATCATGGCTTTTGTATTAGTAGGAATAAAAATGAGCTTCCCTAAAGGGTTTTTCATACTTAGCACGTAATAAATTACAAATAATATATACTGTTCTGAACTTGAAGATGTGGCAACCAGTCAGGCAAAATTAACTTTTCAATAAAACCTATCTTTCCAGCGTAATTTTGATAACTCAAGTGAGTGATGTGATGAGGGGAAAACTTACCTCTTGCTTTTTCCTCTTGAACAGGTATCTTCCACACCAGCGGCAGGAGGGACAGGAGAAGAGTCAGGAGTTCTTCTCTGCACGTCAAGGCCTGTGTCAGAAACAAAAGAGTCCTTCGTGTTCTAAGGGGACAAGACACATCAGCTCTTAATATCTCACCTCAAATTGAACCGAAAAACCCTTTTCCTTGAAAGGGTGCATTTAAGAAGCCAGGAATCAAATTAACCTATTTTAAATCCAATTACAGTTGTGAAACTTTTCAACTTATAAGCCTTTCCAGTGACAGAAGAATGTAAGACTATTTGACGGTATTTAGCACATTCTTGCTGACATGTTCAGAAATAGCTGCTATTACCACCATGCACAGTGCAAGAATTCCTCACCTAAGAAAAAACAGATTTACTAGGTGAAAATGAGAAGTTAAGCCCTATTTATTAGCAAACTCAAAACACTAAGTTGCTAGAAAAATGTACTCTTCATGCAGTTAAATATAAAGTGCAGAGAACAATTTTTAAAAAAGAAAGTGACATTATTAATAAATGACATATATATATAGAGAGAGAGAGAAAGACTTATTAGTGATGGCAACCCAATCAATACTTATTGACCACACACTATGTCCACAGGACTACTGTCTTACCCTTGCTGGAGGAGATGGTCCAAGCCCTGGAGATGGTGCCCTCATGTGGTCCATAAAATACACACAAACAGTTAAAGAACAATAGAAGGTATGTAGTGTATAAGTTAAGTACCCAGAGGTGGTCTGGGTATTTGGCTTAGGAGTTCAGAAAAAGCAGCAATCATCATCAGTTGGAAGTGTGGAAGTGGGCTGGACAGAGAGAGCTGGGCCCAGGATACCTGGGATGGCAAGGATTTGACGACAAATTAAGTTTGCATTCCTTCCTCACCTCAATCTCTAGGGAGGGGTCGGGGTGACACAATCAGATTTGCTGGACAGAATTAGGGGACAGGGAGGTGGTCAGTGTAGGGGCAGGGAAACAATAATCCGGACATGAAAGAGGCTATTATTTAGAATATTCTAACAATAGAAGTGAAAAGGAGACCTACTTGAGAAACTCTCAGGGAGAACTGAAATGACTTGCAGCTGATTATCCACGGGGCATAAGGAAGAAATAAAAAGTCTAAAAGGACTCACAGGTTTCTGGTTTAGGCCACTAGGTAGCTGATAATCTGTTCACCAAGATAGGAGTTTTAAGAGGGGCATTAGGGTGGGGCAAAGATGATGGATTCACTTTTTAGACATACTGTATCTGATGAGCCTGTGAGATATCCAAATGAAAAGGGCTTTTGTGAATATGAACGTACAGATCTGAAACTTCAGGAAAAGTTGTGAAATAATAAAAAGATGTGAGAGTCCCTGGGGCAGAAGTCAAGGGGACATGTGAAGTTTCCCAGGAAGGGAATGGAGAATGACAAGAGGAGACTGTGGAGAGTGGAGCTCTGGGGAGCATGTACAGAATCAAGGATGGGCAGTGCCGAGGAGAAGCCTGCACAGAGAAACCAAGAAAGAGAGATGAGCAAAGACACATCAAAGATGCTGCTCTCGGTATAAAATGAAGACTGAGAAGCACCTGGCGACTACAGGTCCTTGACCTTGACAAACACAGATTCAATGGCGTGATTAGGGTTCAAGTCAGTCACTCTTTGGCTGCAGAGTCAAAGGCGCTGAGAAAGCAGAGACAGAGCTTTCAGACCTTGTCCTGGTTATGAAAAGGCCCAACATTCTTCAGAAGTAAAATCTAAATTCCTTTCAGGCTTAGAAGACCCTCGTGGCATGATTCATATGGACCTGTCCAGCGTCAGCTCCCACCTACCACCATCGCTGAGGCCCACCCACATATTCAGCTGGTAAGGGTTTCCCCATGACTGGTCTTTGTACTCCCTGGTATGTCCTCCTTCCATACACTGGTCCTGTGTTTTCCGATTCCCATCCTCCCATCTGCCCAACTCCAACTCATCCTTCAGGTCCCAGTTCCCACAGGGACACTTCTCTAATACTCAGCCTTCATGTTCCTGATTGGCTTCCATTCCAACAACCACCCTGCTAAACTGATAATGTCTGAATGCCCATTTTCTCTTGTATTCACTCAACAAACATTGAGCCCACTACTCCTTACTTGCCAGGCACTTCAGATGCTGTAGTGAACAACAAAGACAACATCCAAGGCCACGTCACAAAGTCCCTAAGCTGCAAATGCTGGCATAGGTGTGGAGGGAAGGGAACACTTAAACACTGTCGGTGAGATTGCAAACTAATACGGCCCTTTCGGAAAGAATTGTGGAGAATCCTAAAAAAGCTAAAAACAGACCTTCCATTTGATCCTGCAAATCCATTGGTAGGTATCTACCCAGAAGAAAAAAATGATTTTAACCTAAAGACATCTGCACTAGAACATTATCACAGGACAATTTACAATCACCAAGATGTGGAAACAAGCCGAGTGCCCGTCAGCTCACAAATGGGTAAATGAACTATGGTATATGTACATGTAATACCGTTCAGCCATAAAGAAAGATGGAGACTTCACGTTTTTGTATTTGCCAAGATGGATTTGGAGAAGATCCTCCTAAGTAAGGTATCACAAGAATGGAAAAGCAAACATCCAATGTACTCAATACTAATAAGAAACTAGTAGATGAATAAGTACAAACCCATATTACCTTACCTTACTGGCGCAATGTAGGGGGACACGGCACAACTGCCAGATGAAGGGCTCAACTACAACTTGGACTTTATCTAACAAATGCAAATAATATAATCTAATCATTTGTACTCATATATTAATCTGAAATTTTAAAAAAGAAAGACAACATTCATATCCACATGAAGCCAACATTCTAGCAGAGGAGATGGATAATAATGGGTACAAATAAGAAAGGTTCGGGTGGTGCTTGTGGCTCAGCGGGTAGGGCCCCAGCCCCATATACCAAGGGTGGCAGGTTCAAACCCAGCCCTGGCTAAACTGCAACAAAAAAATAGCCAGGTGTTGTGGTGGGCAGCTGTAGTCCCAGCTACTTGGGAGGTTGAGGCAAGAGAATCACCTAAGCCCAAAAGTTGGAGGTCGCTGTGAGCGGTGTGACACCACAGCACTCTACTGAAGGTGATAAAGTAAGACTCTGTTTCTACAAAAAAAAAAACAAACCCAAAACAAAAGAGATAGAAAGCAGTGCTATAAAGGAAATTAACCAAGGCAAGAATTAACAGAGTGATAAAAAGGGCGGACATTGTAAATAGACTATTCAGGATGGGCCATGTGAACAGATACCTAATTGATGAGAAGAAGGCATCCATGCAAAGATTGGGAGAACAAGGACTCCCAGCAAATACACGAAAGGTTGGGAACAGGTTTGGCTTTTTCATAGAAAGCAAGGTGGACAGTGTGGACGGAGCACAGCAAGAGGAAGTGTAAAGAGGTGAAGTTGGAGGGTGCAAGTTAGACAAGTGGGTACTGCCAGATCTAACGGGGCCTTGCAGGTCATGCAAAGGAGTCGGGGCCTCTAAGGCCCAGATCCAGCAATACCTCTCCCCCAGCTTGAACTTAATCTCTAAAATACGATTTGGATTTATCTCTAAATACGATGGGAAACTTTCCCACACATACTCCACAGTCCTCTCGCACGATTCGGTCCCTCATCCTCAGCAACCATCCCTTTTTCTCCCACCCAACACCTAATACATAATTGAGTGTTTAATAAGCATTCCCTGCATGAATGACTCTAAATTCTGAATACAAAGTAAAAATTATTTCAAAGGGTCCCATTTCTGTGCGCTTTACTTCAAAATTAGTAAGACTAAAGGTGCCTGAATAACTTAGAGATATCAATCAACATTTTTTAACATGCCAGTAAACATGAACTTAAAAATTGTTTTCTCCTGTAGAGTTCTAATCTGAGTCTTCATCTTTAGCACTCTGACAGCATTCCAGCGGGACCTGCAGAAACCTCCAGCGTCTGTGAAGTACAAGAAATACTGTCCTATAATTTAGCCCCTGCTCCTTAACAGTACACTGGCAAATTCTCACTGCTGTGTGGACAGGCATTCCAGCCCCACGGCACAGGGTCTGCAGCTTCCCTGACGTCAGCCCACTTGGCTGAGGCTCCCACCACCTCCAAGCCCCAGACCAAGCAATGCCTTTTCTGTGAAGCTTCTCCTGCACCAACCCAGCCTCACTGTTCTTCCCCTCAGGACTTCATGCCTCTGGCCCCATTTCACCAAGCAGATTGGTTCTTGGGAACCATGGGCCTTTCAAAAGAATGAGATTGAAGCAAGCCCAGATTTGGGGGGTTTGTCCCCTCTGCTGGAATTGCAATCCCAAGCAGGATCCCATCCTGTTTCCCAGTGCCGCAGTAGGAAAACAAGTCTTTGCTTCATACTTCTCGTTACGGGAGCAGCTCTCTTTAATCCTCTGGACCCATTTTCTTCAAGTATGGTATATTTCCAGATTTAGTTAACCTTTCTAGTCTCAAAGAAACCACATATGTAATTCTGTTCTATTGGAAGTCATAAAATGTTTTTCTCTTATATGTGGGCACTCTGGCAAACTACAACTTGCAGTCCTGCATTTCAAGCCAAACCGTAGTTTAATCCCCTAAAGTCCTAAATATACACACTAGTTACAGTGTCCAGAAAATCAAGGTGTTTACTCATGTCATCCAAGCACAAAGTTCTTAATAGGCCATGTTAGGCCATACATGCTGTAAACATGTCCATCCCTGGCTATTTCCAGACTATCCAACCTAGAGAAATCAGTCAATATCATACTACTCTCTTTTTTTTTTTTTTTTAAGAGATTAGGTCTGGCTCCAGCCAGGGCGGAGTACAGTGACGTAATCAGACTTTACTGTAGTGTTGAATTCAATTCTTGGGCTCAAGCAATCCTCCTGCCTCAGCCCCTGAGTTGCTGGTATTACAGGTATGAGCCATCATGCCCAGTAGCTACTCTTGTTTAATACTTAACTTTTTTTTGAGACAGTCTCACTCTGTTGCCCAGGCTAGAATGCTATGGTGCCCACAATGCTGTCCAGCTCATTTTTCTATTTTTAGTAGAGACAGGTCTGTCTGGCTCTTCCTCAGGCTAGTCTCAAACTCCTAAACTCAAGTGACCCTCCTGCCTTGGCCTCCCAGAGTGCTAGGATTATAGGTGTGAGCACCTGGCCTTAATACTTCACATTCTTATGTCTCTATTTCTATGGAGAAATGACTGTGTCATACCTTTTTAAATTCTCATAGCAGCAATAAATAGTAAAGTCACCTTCAATTTTACTGTAATTGAGGTAATAATTTTTCAATTAAACTCAAGAAATATATTTTAAGCACCTCCTCGGAGCCAGGCGCTAGCCCATTCCAAAAGTATTGTTTAGACTGGGTTTTAAATTAATTGCCTGTCCTAGCCCCTCAGAAGTGGTAGTAGCAGGATGGGAGAGAAGGACAAATGAGTAAGGGGGGAAAGGATGAAATCTCAAACTGTGCTGATGTCTAGGAAGCTGCAAAGACAGAGGGGCACCAGGTCAGTGGGGCTCAAGGACCGCTGGCTACAGTCCAAGTTCCTTACAGGACTGCATCCAGAATGTGACCAAAAGTTACTGACATTATTCTAATACGTATTATTGGCATTACCTTAAGTCTGTATCTTGATATGCTAATTAAATTTCATCTTCCACATATATGCAGCAATATATGTGTGCTCTTTATTTCTTCTATTGGAATTTTATAATTATTTCTGATATATTACATGTGTGTATATATACATGTATGAATCTTCTTTTCTAGCTATATACCTAAAGTTAAAGGAAATAATATGTTTGCCTTATTCTGTAACTTTACTGAAGTATTTTCTTGATGAGTTTTTGAATTTTTCCATACATATCACTTTTTTGGTATTTTTATTTCTCTTTCACACATTTAGCTGTCATCACTTTGATATTCTGTTTTAATACTATATATCTTTAAAACGTGATACCAAACAGAAATAGTAATAAAGAATTATAGGGCCAGGCACGATGGCTCATGCCTGTAATCCTAGCACTCTGGGAGGCCAAGGCAGGAAAATTGCTTGAGCTCATAAGTTCAAGACCAGCTCACAAGTTCAAGAGCAAGAGCAAGACCTCCATCTCTAAAAATAGCCAGGCATCGTGGCAGGAACCTATAGTCCTCACTACCTGAGAGGCTAGGGCATGTGATGCCATGGCACTCTACCCAGGGTGACAAAGTGAGATTCTGCCTCAACAACAACAACAAAAGACTATACTTATCCTGGTCCTATGTAGAACTTTTTTTTTTTATGTTTTTGAGGCAGAGTCTTACTCTGTTACCCAGGCTAAAGTGCCATGGTGTCAGCCTAGCTCACAGCAACCTCAAACTCCCAGGCTCAAGCGATCCTCCTGCCTTCGCCTCCTAAGTAGCTGGGACTACAGGCACCTGCCATAACATCCACTAAGTTATTTTTCTCTATTTTTTCTCTAGGTCTTGCTTTTGCTTGGGCTAGTCATGAACTCCTAAGCTCAAGCAATCTGCCTACCTTGGGGTGCTAGAGTGCTGGGATTACAGGCATGAGCCACCACGCCTGGATGTACAGCTTTTTATTAAAAGTAATATTCTTCTAATCTTTGCATATGAATGAAATCCTCTATTCCTATTTTGTTTTTAAAACTTTTGGATTTTTTGTTTGTTTGTTTTTGAGACAGAGCCTCAAGCTGTCACCCTGGGTAGAGTGCTGTGGCATCACAGCTCACAGCAACCTCCAACTCCTGGGCTTAAGCGATTCTCTTGTCTCAGCCTCCCCCGTAGCTGGGACTACAGGCTCCTGCCACAATGCCTGGCTATTTTTTGGTTGTAGTTGTCATTGTTGTTTGGCAGGCCTGGGTTGGATTCAAATACATGTCTCTGGTGTATGTGGCTGGCGCCCTAGCTGCTTGAGCTATAGGCGCAAAACTTTTGTCAACAGATGAATTTTGTCAAACGTTTTGAAGTCTCAAGATAACTATACTACTGTTTTTTCCTATTGATGTCAAATATTACACTAACAGTTTTTTAGATTAGGAATTTTTATAAACTTTTTATTATAAAAGACCAGGCAGTAAGTCTTTTGAACTTTGTGAGTTACATATGGTCTCTGTCACATATTTTTCTGTTTAACAGTCCTTTTAAAATGCAAAAACTATTCTTAGCTCCGTACATAGTATAAAAACGGGTTAATGACAGAACTTAGCCCACAGGCTGTAGTTTGCCCAACCAGTCCCACTCCATCTCCTCCCCTCCCAGCAAAGAACGATTATTAAATGGCCATAATATTCTTTGTTAAGACACCAAAAAGACTTAAGGTGGTTCCTAGCAGACCTTGTCCAGTAGACAAAAGTATTACTAAGATTCTTGAGAGTGTCATTTCACAAAGCCTTAACAGACCACAGTGGAGAGAGGCCTGTCTCAAAAACAACTACAGATGTGGCTTTGGGGGCATGCAGTGGGCCCCACTATGTTTCAGAGTAAAGCTACACCATTTTTAAGAACTATTAAAAGTTCTAACAGCTACTTTAGCAGCTAGAAGGGACAGAGACTATTCAAATGAAAAGAGGCCTCCTCTGGGCCCCCACGTTTCCACAGGCAGAACACAGAATGAGAAAGCTACAGATTGTAGGTTATATATTTTGGGAAAGAGAAGCTATCTCAGAGGGTAGAACAAAGGGTGCCGGAGAACCAGGGATCAGAGAGCCTTTCCCACAGAAGAAAACACATTCTTGGCCCCCAGAACGGGGGGTGTGACAACACGTGTCCGACTGGGCTTCAGGACTGCTGTATATGCCTCCCGTCCCTCTCCTTGTTGAACGTTAAGTATTTATTGCAATTAACTTGTCCGCATCTCATTATTGTATATAAAGTGTATTGGGGCAGATATCCTGTCTTTTTAGTTACAAGTTTCTCAATCAAGAACTGCAATGAAAGTACTTCCATGCGAAAGCCTCACCTCCATTCAGAACTGAGGGATAGGACAATATCGTGAACTTCCAGCTAGGTGCCATGACGGGGTGATGATACTTGGAGAAGCCTGGGGGGAAAGGGATTGAGTGTAGGAGGAAGACTAATAATTTTGGACAGAGAAGAGACTATGGTAGATTAAACGCGGCCACAAATTAATTGTAGTTCCTCCTATCAATTGTTAGAATCAATTTTCTCATCCCTTCAATCTGGGCTGACCCATGACTTGCTTTGACCAAAAGAATGTAATCAAAATGATGTTACACGACTCCCTGCAGTTCTTCACCCTCTTGGAATGCTCCCATCATCATGTTAAGAAGCTGAGTCCAGCCTCATGAAGGTGACAGGCCATGTGGATGAGAACGGAGGCAGCCTAGACAACAGCCCCATCTAATAGTCCTCAAGTCAATCTGCTAACTGACCACAAATTCAGATGTAAACCCAGCTGAAATCATAAGGAGCCTGTGTGACTATTACAGCTGAGCCCTGCCTGAACTGCCAATCATAGAATTATGAGCAAAGAAATCACTGTTACTTTATGCCACAAAGTTTTGGAATGTGGTCTATTATATCACAATCAAGTAATACATTTATTGCTCCTATCTATGATTAGTCTGGGTGTTAAGTAAATTACTTTCTGTGGATAGCACCACTGTCCACTGGCTAAGAGTTCCACTGCAACTCTCACTGCTTCAAGAAACAGGAATGCTAACGTCTCCAAACCCTCTTGTTCCAGATAGACCTGCCATGCATAGATAGAAATATCGATGCTAATGCAAACAGAACTATAGAACTAGATGTAGCTAATTAAAGTTCATTTCTTTTTTTTGGCCAGGGCTGGGTTTGAACCCACCACCTCTTGCATATGGGGCCAGTGCCCTACTCCTTTGAGCCACAGGCACCGCCCTAAAGTTCATTTCTTATAAACTTTACATTTAAAAGTCTGCACTATTCTCCAACTTTTTTTTTTTTTTTTGAGACAGAGTCACCCTTTGTCACTCTGGGTAGAGTGCTTTGGCATCACAGTTCACAGTAACCTCAAACTCCAGGGCATAAGAGAGTCTCTTGCCTCTACCTCCCAAGTACCTGGGACTACAGGCGCCTGCCACAACACCCAGCTATTTTTAGAGACAAGGTCTCGCTCTTGCTCAGACTGTTCTCTAACCTGTGAGCTCAGGCAATCCATCTACCTTGACCGCCAAAGCTGGGATTACAGGTGTGAGCCATCGTGCCTGGCTAGTATTCTCCTACAATAACAATTTTTGCTAATATTACCAATAACTTACTTGGCAAATTGGACAAATAATTTTGATTGCCTACTCCCTTGCTTTAAAACCTCTCTAATATTTTCAGAATAAAATTACCCCTTATTCAGAATAAGGTTTGGCATGACATGGCCTCTGCCTTTCAGGGCTCCTCACAGGAGTGCCTCCTCCAGTGCCTGCCCCACATTCAGTCTTTGCTGTAATTTCACGAGGTTCCCTCTAGTTCACTGAACTTGCTGTTCCTTCTCCAGCCTTTGCATTTGCAATTCTCTCGGTCTGGCCCTTCCTGCCTTTTTGCCTTGCTCATATTTAGGGACGTCAGTATCTCTGGAAGCATTTCTGAGGACCCTCTCTTCTAATGCTTTTACTAATACTAATATCCCAAATACTTTTTATACAGGTTCTTCACCATTTATTATCCGTCCGCCTCATCACAACGAGAGCTCTGTTAGCAGAAGCTAAAGTCTCTGCTCTTTCCTCTCTGCATCTACTGCTGGCGCACAGCAGGTACTTGATGGTCTGCTAAATAAACCAGTGAATAAACTGATAGCCACACTTCTAAAAGTCTAATATTTTTCTTTTATATTTATTTTATATGTCACTCTAGATAGCCCATTTATGCAGTACTAGACAATAAAATGATAGCATTACAAAAATGTAGTAAGAATAAAGCGCTTTCCTACACAAAATACCTGAAGAGACTTATTATAACGTTTAAATTGTATTTTGTTTATAAATGCATAATCTCCTTTAGTAAAACTTTGTATTTTACTCAGCAACATAAGTAACAACTTTATAAAACATCCATAGAATATGAATGGATATAGAAATCGTATATTACCAAAATTTTAAAAAGTAGCATATGTAACTCACAGTTGTGTACATTGGTCCAATTTTGGCAACAGATCACTGTAATTTTCTATCCCAATACATGAGAATAACCTACATATTTATAATTAGGGTACAGAAGAAATTAGTAATCATTATCCTCAAATATTGCATGGAAATAACTTTTACATTGGAAGGGATCTCTTAAGTCATGTGGCTGAATTTTCTTATGTTACTGTGAGGATACTGAGATCTGGAGCTATTAAGTAACTACCTAAAGTTACCCAGCTACTTGCTACTGGTGCCAAGATTAAAAGCAAGGATAATTGTTACTTTTTAGGTGTTTTACAAAAAACTTGTAAAGGTCTGAATATAAACTTCAATGTTGTCATTCTTAACCATTATAAAAAGTTTTCACTATTTAAGCAAAGTATTCTCCCCTAAGAATAAATTAAAATGTTTGGGTACAAAAAATTATGAACAAATTGAGGTTTATCCCAGAATGTAAAGTTAGTTCAACATTTAAAAATCATCAGTGCCTATGGTGCATTTTACAAGGGTACATGTTAAATCTATTAAGTGTAGAATATAAATGTCTTAGTATAATAACTAAGAATATGCCAGGAAGGCTATGTTAACCAGTTTGATGAAAGTATTTCAAATTGTATATAAAACCAGCACATTGTATCCCATAATTGCATTAATGTACACAGCTATGATTTAATAAAAAAAAAATCCCAGAGTTAAAAATAAAAAAAAATAAAAACCATCAGTGTAACTCACACATTACAGAATAAAAAAGAAAAATCCATATGAAAGTCTCAACAGAGACCAGAAAGGCATTTGACAAAATTGAATATCCATTCAGAAGAAAAACTCTCAGTGAACTGGTTGAGAAGAGAACTTCCCCATTTGATCAAAAGCATCTAAACGGCCCCGAAAAGCTCACATCACACTTAATAGAGAAATACTGGATGCCTTGCCTCATGGCAGACACAAAGACAAGGATGTTCACTTTCACTGCTCACATCTGCTGATACGCGAGAAACCAGGGCACAAAGCAAGAAAGCAAAACAAAAGGCATAAAAATAGGGGGAAAGTGAAATTGTCCTTCACAGATGACATGATGGTTTACCTCAAAAACTCCAAGGAATCTACAGAAAATTTTCAAGATCTAATAAATTTAATAAAGGCACAGAATACAAAGATCAAACATACAAAAAGTAATTGTATTTCTATGACCAACAAACAATAGGAAAATTTAAAATTTAAGTATCATTTATAAAAGCATCAAAAAATAATATTTAGGATAAATTTAACCAAAAGATATGCAAGACATCTACACTGCAAAGGACCTAAAATGGCCAAAAGTTCCTAAAAAACAAGATCGAAATTATAAAACCCACACTGCCTCACTTCCACACTTATTTTTATAAAAGTTACAGTAACCTAGATAATATAGTGTTGGCAAAAAAACCAGATGGTAAATTAGTAGAACAAAATAGAGTCTAAAAAGAGAACCATAAATACATGGTCAACTGATTCTCAATAAAGGTGCTAAGATTATTCATTCAATGGAGAAGGAACAGACTTAAGAAGTATTACAAGAATGGAGAAGCAAGAATCCTATGTACTCAACTCTGATATGAGGGCAATTAATGACCTAGTGCACAGTGGGGGTGGGGGCAGGGGAGAGCAGAAAGAGGAAGGGAGGGTGTGGGGGGGTCATGATGTATGAAACACCTTTTGGGGTCAGGACAGAAGTATAAGAGGGATTTTGCCTAACAAATGCAATCAATGCAATTCTTTGTATCCTCAATGAATCCCCAACAATTAAAAAAAAAAAAAGTATTACTGGAACAATTGGATAAACATATCCGAAGGACAGGATAGAAAGGAAGAACAACTTCTACCTCAGACCACATATAAATACAGGAGAACCTCTGTAAGTTGACTTCCCAATGGACTGTACAACTGGTCAACATACAGGTTGTCAACATAAGGAACAAAAAGCCTACTGTACTGATACGTACATATGGTGCATATCTGGTCTATGGAAATTAGGTCAACTCTTAGGAGGTGGTCAACTCTAGAGGTTCTACTGTATTAGAGAGCACGTAGAACCACTGGAATTCTCATAAATTGTTGGTGAAACTAAAAAATGGTGCAAGCACTTTGAAAAACAATTTGGTAGTTTCTTACAAAGTTAAGCAAATATGTACCCTCTTTGAACCAGCAACTATATGCCTAGCTATTTACTCAAGGGGGAAAGAAATGAAAACATATTCACACAAAAACTTTTATAAACAAGTTCGCAGCAGCTTTATCCATAACAGCCAAATGCATACAACCCAAATGGTTAAACAGGTGAATAGTTAACCAAATTGCCACATATCCGTGCAACAAAAGACTCATAAGAAATAAAAGGTAGTGAACCAATGATTCAAGCAACAGCATGGATGAATCTCAGAGACACAGGAGTACACACTGCATAATTCCACTGATGTGAAATTCTACAAGCAAAACACTTGGTTGCTAGAAATCAGAACAGTGGTTTGTCTTGCAGAAAATGAAGGAGAAGGACTTAACAGAAGAAGCACAGCAATCCTTTCCAGGATGATGGAAATGTTCTAAACATTGAACTGGGTAGTGGTTCCACAGATGTATATATTTATCAAAACTCATTCACATATACACTTAACATCTGTGTAATAACTATGTAAATTACATACAATAAAGTCTGTTTAATTCTTTATATTAAACATCTTTTTTTTTTTTTTTGAGAGTCTCCCTTTGTTGTTGTGGCATCACAACTCACAGCAACCTCAAACTCTTGCACTCAAGTGATCCTCTTGCTTCAATCTCCCGAGTAGCTGGGTCTATAGGCACCCACCACAATGCCGGGCTACAGTTTCACTAGTGCTCATGCTGGTCTAGTCTTGAATTCCTGAGCTCAAGCGACCCACCCACCTCGCCCTCCCACAGTGTTAGGATTATAGGTGTGAGCCCTATATTAAACACTCCCGCCCTTTATTAAACATCTATTAATAAAGCAAAAGTACTACAGTGGATAGGCAAGGGTTTAAGTCACCTCTTCCCTCAAAAAATTAGTATTCTATTCACAAGAAGCACATGTTATAAAAGCTAAAGTTCCTTCTGAAATGTACAGCTTTGTGTCTACTGTTAAGATTTCACCTTAAATGACTAAGTCTTGCTCAATTAATTTCTTTTTTTTTTTTTTCTGAGACAGAGCCTCAAGCTGTCCCCCTGAGTAGAGTGCTATGGCATCACAGCTCACAGCAACCTCCAACTCCTAGGCTCAAGCGAGTCTCCTGCCTCAGCCTCCCAAGTAGCTGGAGCCATAGGCGCCCGCCACAACACCCGGCTATTTCTTGGTTGCAGCCATCATTGTTGTTTGGCGGGCCCGGGCTGGATTTGAACCCGCCACTTTAGGTGTATGTGGCTGGCACCTTAGCCACTTGAGCCACAGGCGCCGAGCCTCAATTAATTTCTCTTAAAGACTCAAGTGATCAGTCTCCGTTTCCTAATTGAAAGAATTAAGTGCTATAAGCCCCATTTTAAATGGGTACTTATTTTCGCTTTAAAGACAACTTTTATTGTTCCTATTATCATTGCTATAGAAAGTGACTAGGTAGAAAGAAGGTATTAAAAATAATACAATAGGAAAATATATTATTGCAATTATGACCTGAATAACTTCAGTCATTTAATGCCTTAAAATGTATTTTATGACTTAAAAGAGAAAGTATTCTCTTTACCACGTTTAAAAAGAAAATATTGCATTTGAAATCCAACAAACTCCTATCCAGAATACATAAAGGTAAGACACTGGATAAAAAAACAACCTTAAAAGTGGAAAAAACTTGAACAGACATTCACAAAAGAAGATAAACAAACAGCCAATAAGCGCGTGACACAGTGTTCAACTTTGGTCATCAGAGAAATGCAAATTAAAACTGTGAGATGCTACTTCATACTCACTTCAAGTGTCTCCTACTGAAGACTGACAAAACAGTAACAAAAGCAAAACTATGACTTCTGTTACAACATGAATGACTTCAGTCATTCAGTAATACATTAAAAGATATTTTATGATTTAAAAGAGAAAGCACAAAACATAGAGAGACAGAAAGTAAATTAGTGGTTGCTCAGGGCTGAAGGGGTAGGTGGGATAGAGAAGTAATAGCTAAAGGGTTTCTTTTTGAGGTAATGAAAATGTTTCAAAATTGACCGTAGTGATGGCTACTCATTCTGCAACTCCACTAAAAACCACTGAATTGTACATGTAAAATAGGTGAATTATATGATATGTGATTTATATCTCAAGAATGCTATTATTTTAAGAAGCTATTCAGATTTTGATTGGGATTACACTGGAATCTATAGATCTATGTGGAGAAAATTTCTCTTTACAATACTCATTCTTTCAATACATAAACATTATATATTATAGTTCTCTTTATTTGGGTCTTCTTTGGCTTCCTTCAAAAATGCTTTATAGAATTCCATGCAGAAGTACTATACATATTTTATTAGATTCACCCCTGGGTATCTGATGCTATTCATATGGTATCTTTAAAAAATGACAGCAAGGCTCGGTGCCTGTGGCTCAAGTAACTAAGGTGCCAGCCACGTACACCTAAGGTGGCGGGTTTGAATCTAGCTTGAGCCCGCCAAACAACAATGACGGCTGCAACCAAAAAACAGTCAGGCGTTGTGGCGGGCGCCTGTGGTCCCAGCTACTTGGGAGGCTGAGGCAGGAGACTCGGAGCCCAGGAGTTGGAGGTTGCTGTGAGCTGTGATGCCATGGCACTCTACCCGGGGGACAGCTTGAGGCTCTGTCTCAAAAAAAAAAAAGACAGCAAAAGCACTGACTGTAGGGTAAAAAAAAGAACAAATCTTTATCAGAAGTACAAATTCATCATGTTTCTAAATTATAACCTTGTATCTCTACTAATAATCATTGTTATCCCACTGATATTAGGATTAAAAACATGGTACATATGAGACAATTTCAGAAGAAAGGCCATTTATAACTCTAAGATATTTCAGACACTTTGGTAAGTGTATGAATAAACAATATTTTCACAAGGAGGCCTACCTTTTTCACAGGAGATAGGGTGACTTTATCTCAAAGAGAATTTAGAAACTGTGTAACCCAGAAATGATTTGTGATTAATTACAAAATACTGATAGAAATTATTTGACATGAAAATATTACCTGGTCGATGCTAGAATTCAGCTTGGTGAGTAACAGAAATCCTCGACCGTGGACAAGGTACTGTCCGAGGGTTGCCATGTGTGTCTCCTCCTCTTCCTCCTCCCTGGCCTCCACCCTCTGGACCACTGCATTGCAAAGCCGGTTGACGTCCGTCAGAAATTCCCGTGCCAATGAGTTACTGTCAGTGCTCATGACCGAGCTGTGAAATTAATATTACAGGAGAAATTAGAAGAAAAGAATGCAAACTTACTTTTCAAACTATGTGTTTTTGTTGTTGTTTGTTTTTAACTGAGTATTGGTACTCAACCCTGTAATATTTAAAGTCAGAGTTCTGACTTACTCGAATGCTCCTTAAATAATTGCTGCCATGGCAGAAATGAGTATTGGTCTGAAATGCCTGAGCAGAGCCAAGAACGGGTAAGTGACGGCACCTAGATAGAAGATAGAAAACTTTCTCTCTTCAATAGAATAAAAATAAACCCATTACTTATAAAAATGCTCTTACTTTACATGTTTTAAAACAGAAAAAATGGTATTTTTAGAACATAAACTCTTTTGATACTTGATAGAGCCCACGATCACAGATCTACCTTTCCAAACACCAGAATTCAGTTAATGCTGAGGGGGTGGATTTCCCATCAAAGGAATAAAAATTGAAGAATTCTATCAACTAAAGTGATTCCACTTCACTTACTACACATATGAATCAAATACAGGGCAAGGTGACATTTTTTAAGGTTAAAGAAAATACTATAATAAGGTAAAGAAAGCAGAAGAGGGAGGAAAATAAATATAGAGACAGGGTACAAATTTCAAAAATGAAAAATCAGAATAGCAAAATCCCCCAGGAGTTTAAAAACAGTTTCATCTTTGGGCTGAAAGTAATTTTGAGCCATTTAGTAGCTGTTTTAAAAGGTTTAACCTGGAGATGTTAACTAGACGTCTGTACATCACCTCATCGTCCTTCACCCCGTTCAGGGGAAGTCTCCTCCCCAGTCCCGCTGAGAAGGCCATGGGCCGGACAGCTGTACCTCCTGCCAGCCAAGCTCTGGGCCTCAGGGAATCGAAGCACATCCGATTCAGGAACAGGCACAATACTTTTAGGACTTACAAACAGGAATTGAACCTATCTGGTTTTCTATCTCTTTCTTAGGAATTTAAACTAAAGGGACATAGTTGATGTGCTGAAAGGTCATGTAAAAGACCCGTAAATGGTCTTTGGCAGGTAGCTGAGGCTCGAAAGAAGCCAATGGTTAAAAATGAACCAAAGGGATGTGAAGACAAGCAGACAGACACGAAAGGGAACGCCTAGAGAAATTCTTAACACTACCTCGGTACCTTCTCATTCTAAGGCCTGATAGTTTAATTCCTGGATTCAGATCAGAATTCTAGATATTATTATAATAACAACTCCCTCTTAGTATAACAAATATCATTTATTTGTAATATTTGTGATCCCTAGGGAAAAAATAGAAAAGTATAAAAAATATACCCCTCATTATTCTAAACTGCAGCAATAACCTCTACTGTACATAATAATTGGTTCTTTAGGATCAGTGCCTGTAGCTCAAGCGGCTAAGGCACCAGCCACATACACCAGAGCTGGCAGGTTGGAATCCAGCCCGAGCCAACTGAACAACGACAGCTGCAACCAAAAAAATAGTTGGGTGTTGTGGCGGATGCCTGTAGTCCCAGCTACTTGGGAGGCTGAGGCAAGAGGATCACTTAAGCCCAAGAGTTTGAGGTTGCTGTGAGCAGTGACGCTATGGCACTCTACCCAGGGTGACAGCTTGAGACTCAGTCTCAAAAAAAAAAAAAAAAAAGATTGGTTCTTTATAAGCTTGCATAAAGTAAAATTATTCAGTAAATCAAATAACCTAATTTTTATTTATCCAACTTTAATATATGTCACCTAATTTGTTACTTATTTGGAGATATATAATTATTATGCCACTAAAAAAGAAAAAAAAATTGCCAATTAACATAGTGCTTTCTTACCACGTGGAATTTCCCTACAATATCACCTTCTGGGCCATCAAGACCATCCACAATGCACTATTATTTGCGGGATTTTCTTCCAAAACTGCTAATGTCATTCTGTAAGTTTTCATGTTGGTAATTCCCTGATCTTACCAAATGGGATTGGCAGGGAAGTTTCAGAAACCAGCCAGGAAAACATTCCAGCTGCAGGTACAGTACAAGCCATGCACAGAGGTCAGCGGTAATGCCAACAATGTGAGCTTCTCAAACCAGTCTACTTATGCACAGGAAGACCAAATACTTCACAGGTGGAGCGCCCTAACAGTGCCATCCACTGCAAGACACACTGCAGTTACAGAAATATTAAAAATGTGAAAAACCAGCCAGGGATGGTGGCTTATGCCGGTAATCCTAGCACGCCGGGAAGCCGAGGTGGGAGGATCAGTGAAGGACGTGAGTTTGAGACAAGCAGAGCAAGAGCAAGACCTCAGCTCTACCAAAAATAGAAAAATGAGCTGGGGGTTGTAGTGGGCAAGCTACTTGGGAGGCTGAGGCGGGGGGAATGCTTGTAATCCAAGCTACTTGGGAGGCTGAGGCGGGAGGAATGCTTGAGCCCAGGAGTCTGAGGTTGTGGTGAGCTATGATGATGCCACTACACTTTAGCCCAGAACCAGAGCAAGAGAATCAAAAAAAAAAGAAACCAAACCTTACACCACTGGAAAGCCACACCCCTTCTTCTTCCCTGGTTGGTGTTTTTTTTCATTCCCATTTTTATATTTATTACATATTTATAGCTATGAAAGTGTTCCGTTTTATTTTTCTTTTGAGACAGTCTCACTCTGTCAACCTGGGTCAAGTACAGTGGCATCACCATCACTAGGACCAAGGCAGGAGACTCTGATGTTCCCAGGAATACCAGCTTCGAAGGCGTTACAGGAGGGTGGAAGGGGGTTGCTGGGACTATGCAAATTAAGAAAGAAGACCACACTAGATAAATGTAGCTTTAGGTATATAAGAAGGAAAGATTTGAGTAGAGGTTAGTGGGCTGTTTCTGCCACCCCTCTTTTGTTGAGCCTTGTCTTAACTATGTAGAGCTTTTTTGTGTCTTTCAGTAAACTCTGAATACTCTAATGTGGGGTGTTCTCTTTATTTCATCCAGGTTGTCACATCCTCTCAGAAGGGGTGTGTCAAGTAAGAGCCTCTGGCCAGGGTACCCCCTGGTGTGTCTTGAAGGGCCTCCCTGGAAGGAATTTGGATGGACTGTGTGAGGGGTGGCAAGCAGGCTTTTCTCTGCTCTCTTTGCACAAGGGACAGTGGCTTCTGTCATGGAAGTGGCCCTAAGCTGGGAGCTTATACGGGCCCATTCTAGTCCGCTTTTGCAGCTCTATGTTCGTTAGTGCTGTATCCTTTGATTCTTTGACCATCCAAGAACCTGCTCTTTAAAGCTCCAACACGCTTCACTAGTATGTCTGACGATCGCTCTATGCTTAACAAGCATGCTGTTTAAAGCTCCAACAC
>NW_003852511.1:4710167-4710551 GCF_000181295.1 Otolemur garnettii
GCTGTTTAAAGCTCCAACACCCTTCACTAGTATGTCTGACGATTGCTCTGTGCTTAACAAGGATGCTGTTTAAAGCTCCAACACCCTTCACTAGTATGTCTGACGATTGCTCTGTGCTTAACAAGGATGCTGTTTAAAGCTTCAACATGCTTCACTAGTATGTCTGACGATTGCTCTATGCCTAACAAGCATGCTGTTTAAAGCTTCAACACGCTTCACTAGTATGTCTGATGATTGCTCTATGCTCAACAAGCATGCTGTTTAAAGCTCCAACACGCTTCACTAGTACGTCTGACGATCGCTCTATGCTTAACAAGGATGCTGTTTAAAGCTCCAACACATTTCACTAGTATGTCTGACGATTGCTCTATGCTCAACAAGGAT